>NC_092713.1:209168337-209473129 GCF_047496885.1 Scyliorhinus torazame | reverse complement strand
TCCCTGTTCTGTCATAGGCCAGGGTAACGTGGTGCAGTGAATGTCCAATGTCTAACGTCCACCACTGGGGTGTGATAGAAATTTAGCACTGTTGACTCATCCTCCATGATTGAACCGTTACCCCTTCGTATCCGCGCTCTAGCTGTAGCTGTAAGATACACAGTAAATCTCGGGCCAACAAGTTACAGTCCAATCCAGTAGTCACCACAAACTGATGATCCGCAGACTTATTCTCGTAAGTGACTGTCACAGGTTCAATAATAGGATACTCACACACCTGTCCTTGGAACCCCGACAAATGCTGGGTGTGGTCAGATAGTGGTAGTCAAAGTTCTGATTGCACCGAAGACATGGCTGCTCCAGTGTTGATTACAAATGGGTAATGTTGATCGATCTGTAGAGAGATAATAGGTTTCCTGTCCGATTGGAGAGTCCTTATGACGAAATTAGCTAGTCAATCTTGTGTTGGGCAAGTATTTGCCTGGGAGAAGTCGGTGTACCTGGTCTGTCCTCCCCTTGGTGGATACCCACTCCTTTGGGTCGAGTAGTCTCCTTCTGCTGCCCGTCTTTTAAAGGGGCATTCCTGATGCCAGTGATCTGTACGGCCACAATTAAAACATGTATTGTTCCCTCTATATCTGCCCCGTCCTCTTTTCCCAGTAGACCAATGGCCCCTCAGAAGGGGCGGCAGTTGTAAAGCTGTTGGTGCATACGGTGGGCCATAAAGAGGGGCTGAGGGTCCATTTGAGTGGCTTTGATATCCTCCCCCTTGTTGATCCACCCCACCCAAGGTCACAATATTGGGGTTCCACCTGGTACGCCACTGTATCTGCCGCTGGTTGGGGGTCTCAGATCATCCTTTTTCATTACATACTCAAGTCTTAGTCTTTGTACCTGAGCCTCCTTCCTGGCCTTCACCCTAATTCCAATAAAATCTGACTGCCCAGGCCATCTGGGAAAGGTCGTTCTCTGTCCAATTCATGTTATTACATTTCATGGCAGTAGCCACAGAAGACGGTAGGCAATGCACTAACATAACACAATATTATGGGGAATTCTGACCATTTTGGTACGGCAAGTCGCCTGACTGCCCACGGTATATTTCATTAAAACGTTCCAGAAATTCCTCTGGCTCCTCAGTCTTTTTAGGTTTGAGATCTAAGATAGCAGAGATGTTCATGGGCTTTTGAAATGTGCCATTCAACGCATTCAGGATTTGTGCCCGTCTATCGTCGTCCAAGGCATGGGCTTGCTGAAGTGCGGCGTGGCTAGCATAATTCAAGTGGTTGAGGTGATTGCGGTGCTCTGCCGAGGTTAAAACCTGCTGGACTAGGGCCAGAGGTCCCTTGAATCAGCTTGATAAACTGAGATGGCAGTTCTCAAATAGTCCACAAAAGCAGCAGGAGATTTCTTCCTGGGATTGCAGCCAGAATACCCATCATCTCACTGGGTCTCCATGGGAGATAAACAACTACCGTGGGCTGGGCTGCTGCTGTTGCAGCATCTGGGTTGGGTATTTTCCTAATCGGCAACTGTCTCACGAGTCTCACTAGGGGGCGCTTTAGCGGATTCCTCTGGCTCTTCAAAGACTTTGACGTCCTTCTCTTTCGATTGGGGGAGCTCCGGCTCCTCAGATCTATTCCTGTCCTCTTTCTTTGTTCTCATACTTTTCTGCCCTACCATATCGGTCTTAAGGGACCTAGGTGGTAGGCGTAATTGTTTCTGGATAGGATCAGGCCCCTCTCTCATTGTCTGAGATCGGATCCTAGAGCTAACTGGGCTTGTGGAACAGGGCACCCCTTCTCTAACAGATGGTGAAGGTGCAGAAATAGGACTCATACTATCAACCGTAGGGACTGGAGAGGCTGGCATGATTTGAATCTGGGGAGGTGACTGGATATAAATTATTATACTCTGGTGGTTCTGGAATTAGTGCAGACAATGCTACTGGTGCAGTCGGGACTCTACCCGACATGGTCCAATTCTCTAGGTCATCATCTGCCTCTGTCAATGCAAGGCCAGCCATTGAACTACGTAGCCCATTTTTTTTACGTGAGTCTGCCCCGCTAGGTGTCTCCCTCTCTTTACTTGCACGTTTTTTGAATGCACACACTTTTTTCAAGATCTCCAGAGTTTTCTGGTCCCCCCCTTCCCTAATTGGAATCCCCATTTTAAGGGTATTTTCTTGCCTACTTGATAACATGATCTTATCCCTCTCCTCTTGACAATATGGTCTCCATAATCCAATTAACTCTTTGGCTTTCATACTTTGGCTCTTTTTCCAGATTTCACCCAGAATTTTCTTAATGATGTCCAGATCTTTAGTTTTTCCCTAGTGGCCATTCGTCACCCAATTTCTTCCTTAAAGGTTCTGACATTTTCCTAAAATCCCTTGCTTTATCTGGATAAATATCACATAATATTTGCAATGAACTGTTTGGATCACTCGTCTTATCCAAGCAATTCCCCATAATCTTGAACTAGTCCTCAAGACTGCGTTGTTCGCCATTACAGTCCAAGGATACAATTTAAGCTTAATCAACTATAGTTTCCAAAACACACGTGGAACTGAACCGTTCATCCGACGTCCCATCAATTCCACAATCAACCCGTAACCGAACTATCAATATTATGATATCCCATCAGTTTTTTCTAACCCTCATTGCACAAAACATACGTGGAACTGAACCGTCGTACCAACGTCCCATCAGTTTTGGTTATTTTAAACCCTCAAGTCATACCTCCATCGACTGAATTTTTAAATTTTCTTCCCCAGACTGACCTTTGATTTCGTCGAGACGATCTTTCCATACCAACCGCAAGTGGCCAGACCAATCAGATCACGAGAAAAGGGGAAAATCAATGTGGTCATTTTCCAGCTACACACATTGTGGGCCCATTTCCACTTTCCTTGTCCAACATCAGTCTAATTCTGATTTCGCAGCTGGCCGGTGACCGTCTGGAGAAATCCCGGGTTTCGGCACCAAATGACAATATTGAGTTCTTTACCCGTCAGTCCGGCCTCAATAAAACTCGAGATGGATTTGTAGGTATAGTCTTATTTACTTTTAACCAACTTGCAAGGCTGACCCGCTCCACAGAGATTCAGAACACACAAGCGGTCTCCTGGAGCTCCAGAACCGAGTGAGATCGGAGACAAAGAAATCTTTGCAAACCTCATTCATATGGCATCAAGTTTCACATATAAGATTCTCATAGGTCATCCTATACACCTCCTGACCTGGCCATATATCCTGATTGGCTCACTTCGCATTCCTTAATCCTGGGCCTCTTGTTACCCAGCATCCTTTCCCCCCTCCTTGCCATGCTTTCTGAATCTCTTTGTCCTTTGTTTGTGAACTCACTACTATCAGACTGCTCACTTCTACATTATTGTAACTAATATTTGAACTATTTAACATCACATTCATTTGTTCAATTCCTCATCAGTAATACCCACATGTCCTGTGACCATTTCATTTGTTTAGCCACTTTCTCAAATGAAATGGAAAAGTCTTCTACCCCCTTCTCATCAAACCTTGGCAATGCTTGGACATATTCCCACCACGCCTTTGACTGTGACGCTCTTTCTCACTATCCTCATCACTATCATCCAACTGTACATTTCCCTTTACGTCTGCCAATTTTAACTGATTGTCCTGTTTCATGGCTATTTTCAGAAGTTCAAAATCTCTCTCTATCTTTTTCCTTGATCTGTATCTCCCTTTCTCTTTCTTTTTGTTCGGCTGGGGCTATTCTTTCTTTTCTCCTTTCTTCTCTCTCCTTTTCTTTTTGCCCCCCTCTCTCTTTCTTTTTCCTCTCTTTCATATTCAAGCTGCTTTAATTCTTTCTTATGTCCCATTTGTTTAATATGTAACTGAATATTTGCCATTTCCAATGAGTCAAACTGTATCTCGGGCAACTTTAACTGCTTAGCCACCACCATAATTACCTCATCTTTTCGCATTTAGTCAGGTAATGTTAACTGCAATGTTTTTGCCAAATCTAACAGTCTGCTTTTAGTCTGTCCGTAAGGTACTGCGTGTGACCGCCTGCACCCCCAAAAACTTCAGAGCCTCTGAAAGAGCCATTGTCCACAACACACTCCCTACTTAAACTGAACTACCACACCTGAAAAACACCCTCAATATGCTCACCCCTCACTGTCTTTAAGTTCATTAAGCCAATCCCAGACGAGTGCCCAATTTGTCATGGGCCAGGGTTTAGAGAACCCCAAAGTGTATCATGGAGTTCACCGGATCCACAACTTTTAATAGATTCTGGTATGGGGAGCACACGGCTCACTCTACAGGTGTGGTATAGCAGAACTGGAAAGCTATTTTTTTAAAGCAAAACGTTTATTCTATGAACTCAAGTTAAACATTTTAAAACATAGTGAACATCTTACCAACCATTAATTAAAATACAACCCCCAAAAGAATACAACACCAAGTAATCCTTAAGCTGACCTTTTAACATCCATAAGACTTTAAAAAAAACTTTAAACAGAAGCACATCAGGTTAAAGTCACTAAGGAGAGCAGTTATTAGTTTTAAATCACCAACGGATCGATTTACAGTTTTTAGATTACAGAGACTAATACCCCTTCTGGCTGTGACTGCAGCTATCCAGCTCTGAAACTGAAACTAAAACACACCCTGAAGCAAACAGCCTAAAACAAAATTAAAAGCTGACAGACAGCCCAGCTCCATTCACACTCCAACATCACTGATAAACACCCATTTCTTAAAGGTACATTTCTTAAAGGTGCTCTCACATGACAATTGGAATAATCGGGTCTAAAAGTAACAAAGGCACAATCCTGGGGTTGGTGGAGTTACTGGATTACAGGGATAGGTTGGAAGCTTAAGCATGGTACTCTTTCAAAGGCCCATGCAGACTCGATGGGCCGAAAGGCCTCCTTCTGCATTATAAATTCTATGATATCATAAACCTTACATTTTGTTCTTTCCTTTTCCCCTCTCACCTTTCTTCCCTAATACACTCTTCCCTAATACAAAAAGAACATATTGCAGCGACTGGAGATCTGAAAACAGAAAATGCTGGCACACACTTCGGACTTCACCACTTAACTTTCTTCCCAGAATCATGATAGATCGCATAGTCCTTACCCCACCAGCTTCTGTATTCAATGAATCATCTTCCACCACTTCTGACATCCACTGTGATGCTACCACCAAACACATCTTCCCCTGCTCGCCCCTCTCAACACCAAAGGAACTATTCTCTCTGCAAACCCTCGTCTATTGCTCTGTCACGCCCACCCATTCCTTCAACACCTTTCGATGCATGTGCAACATCTGCCATTGTATCTCCTCGCTTCTCACTACCCACAGGGCCAAACACTCCTTCCAAATAAATTCAAAATTTACTTTGTTTTCACTTACTGTATTGCATTTGCTGCTCACAACGTTTGAATTTCTCCTGCCGTCCACCCTAACATAAAACAGACCTTCCCGTGTGTTCTTCTCCCCTTGCACTTGCTCAAAATCCATTACATGAGTTTTTTTTTCAGTTCTGATGAAGGGTCATCAACCTGACATTTCTCCCCAGACGCTGCCTGGCCTCATGAGCATTTGCAGCATTTTTTTTAAACTGAGACTCTCAGCATCTGTAGCTTTTGTAAATGCTGGAAATATTCAGATCCTGCATGAGTGTTTTACAGAGTTTTTATTTCTTTCTAATTCACTGATTTTGTGCTGATTATAAAATATTACTCGCCCCCCCCCCCCCCCCCAAAGACCATCGATCTGAAACGGAGCTGTCCCGGGCACCGGCCGGTTTGGTGTTTCAGATCTGAAATGTGCACAGATGTTGCAGATGTTTTTTAAATAGAAGCTGCTCCCGAACGTGGAGCACCGAGACCTTGAGCTTCTTCATTCAGCATCCCCCTCACCCCCGGAAAATAAAACTTTGCAAGGCAAGGAGGATGGGGAGATCTCCAGCAGGCGGTCCGGTATTGATGCGCCACTTCGCAGATCTCGATCACTGCGAGTGAGGGCCGAATGCAAGAGCTTGGAGCCGGGGTGGGGAATTAGCCCTCGCCGTTACCCACCTCCGTCTCAATAAACTGAATGCGCGACCGTCCCCATCACTGATCGGAGACCCCGCCGTGCGCTGCGTTCTACCCTGGATGCGCTTGGGCCGCGCTTACCAGCCTCCTTCACGGCCGAGCTGTTCGCGGCGCCGGGCCGTTTGATGTTTCCAGTCAGCTGAATAAGCTGTCGCTCCGCCGCCATTGCTCCAAGTCCCAACACCCGTCCCCCACTCGGACGGCAGAGAGCTGCGAGATCTCGCGCGGACACAGTCGGGAGGCGTCAGATCTCGCCCTCCGCTTCCAGAAGGTTCGCACCCGCGACGTCAGGTGGGGGTTGTCATGGGAACCGGCCGTGCCCGCCCCGGCGCCGACCAGGTGAGAACGTCTTCCCCGAATGTGGAGATGCCGGCGTTGGACTGGGATGGGCACAGTAAGAAGTCTGACAACACCAGTGTCGGACAACACTCGGGATTCACCCGAGGAAGGAGCTGCGCTCCGAAAGCTAGTGATTCGAAACAAACCTGTTGGTGGACTTGAACCAGGCGTTGTCAGGCCTCTTACTGTGTTCACCCAACGCACAGATGTCTTTGACAGCTGCTGTCAACGTCCTGCCCCCATTGCCACCTCCTGGAGCAGCCATGCGATTTTCACACACATTAACCGTGCAGAAGGAGGGTATGTGGCCCTCGTGTCTGCGGCCCAGAGACCAAATAAAAATAGCCCGAGGTCGACACATGACAGGAAAGCATCTGGAAAATTCCTCTCTGCTGTTTAAAGGTCCAGCAAATGCTCTTCACAGCACTTAACCGTCCACCTACATTGTATATGCTATTAACCCCCATGTCTCCTCGTTGCAGTGGATGTCCAAAGAGACTTGGGGGTTCAGGTGTATCGCTGCTTAAAATGCCACGAACAAGTGCAGAAAATAATCAAAAAGGCGAATGAAAGTTAGCCGTTCTATCTAGAGGATTGGAGTATAAAGACACAGAAATTATGCTGCAGCTATACAAAACCACGGTTAGACCCCACCTGGAGTACTGCGAGCAGTTCTGGGCGCCATACTGTAGGAAGGATATTTTGGCTTTGGATGGATTCCAACAAAGGTTTACAAAATTATATTTGGATTACAGGGGTTACGCTACAAGAAGTTAGTCAAATTAGGCCTGTCTGTTAGAATTTATAAGGTTATGGGGTGATCTGATCAAACTACGATATTAAGAGGGAAAGACAATTTAGATAAACTTTTTCCACTGGTTGGAGATTCGAAAACTAGGGAGGCATAGTCTAAAGGTTAGGGTGAGACCGTTCAAGAGACTTGTTAGGAATCACTTCCTCACTCAAATGGTGGTAGAGGTTTGGAACTCTCCCACAACAGCTGTTGAAGCTAGAATAGTTGTTAATTTTAAATCTGAGATTGATAGATTTTTATTAAGGGATATGGGCCATATGGAGTTAGGCCACAGATCAGCCATGATCTCATTAAATGGTAGCCATGATGTGGAGATGCCGGTGTTGGACTGGAGTGAGCACAGTAAGAAGACTTACAACACCAGGTTGAAATCCAACAGGTTTGTTTCAAATCACTAGCTTTTGGAGCATTGCTCCTTCCTCAGGTGAACATTCACCTGTGGAAGGAGCAGTGCTCCGAAAGCTAGTGATTTGAAACAAACCTGTTGGATTTTAACCTGGTGTTGTAAGACTTCTTACTGTGCTCATTAAATGGTGGGGCAAGCTCAAGGGGCTGAATAGCCTACCCCTGTTCTTATCTCTACCTAACCAAGGAATAGTCCAGCTCTCTTTTTTTTTACAGTTCACACTCAAATTAAGAGTCGGCATCTTGCTGTAAATGTTGACTTTTATCCTCTCGGGTTGGTTTTCATTCCATGGGCTAATTGAACGCAATGAGGCTGGACCAAATTCTTCTCCAAGGACAAAGTTGAGCTTTTTGTTTTATACAACTTGCATTTATATAATTTGTTTAATGGAGTAAAACATCCAAAAATGTTTCATAATCTCAACAAACAAAATTTGCCTGAACCACACAGTGAGACTACATCCCCATGATTTGTATTGCGTAATAATCTAACTACACAAGACAAGACTGGCTTAAGAAGGTTGCTTGAGCAATTAGACATGAGCAATAAATACTAGCCCCGCCAACAACCCCCTCAACAAGTTTTTAAAAAAAGGCAGATTACTAAAAGCTTGTTGAAAGTTAAGTTTTAGCAGTGCCCTGAAGGAACAAAGAGAGGCTTGAGACAGAAAGGTTCAGGTAGCGAATTTCAGAGCTTGGTGCTTTGTTAGCTAAAAACATGCTTGCCACAGGAGTAGCAATAAAAATTGGGGATTTTCTGGAGACTAGAGGCAGAGGAACACAGGGATTTCATAGACTTGGGGCTGCAGGAAATTGCAGAGATAGGGGTAGGCAAAGCCAGAGAAAGATTGAAAGCAAGGAAACAAATTTTCAAGGCAATGCTTCGGTGGCACAGTGGCTAGCACTGTTGCCTCACAGTGCCAGGGACCGGGGTTTAATTCTGACCTTGGGTGACTGGAGTTTGCACTTTCTCCCAATGTTTGCGTGGGTTTCTTCCAGGTGCTCTGGTTTCCTCGCACAGTCCAAAGATGTACAGGCTAGGTGGATTGGCCCTTAACATCCAAGACCGTGTAGGTTAGGTGAGGTTATGCGGTTACAGGGATAAAACGGGGGTGTGGGCCTAGGTAGGGTGCTTTTTCAGAGGGTCAGTGCAGACTCGGTGGGCCGAATGGCCTCCTTCTGCACTGTAGGAATTCTATGGTTAATGTGCCAATGTAGGGCAGTGAACACAAGAATGATGGGTGAATGGCATTTAGCGTGAGTTAGGACATGAGCAGCAGTTTTAGAATGCTCTTATGTCAGTGAAGGATAGACGATGGAAGCTTAGGACAGTGCTGAAATGTCAAATCTAGACGTTAAAAAAAACTATAGATAAGAGTTTCAACAACATCAAACCGACACAGGGTGTAGTTGGGCAAACTTACAAAAGTGGAGTAAAACAGGCTTGGTGATGGCACTGATATGTGGTTGGAAGTTCATTTTGGAATCACATATTACACCAAGATTACTCAGGCTGTCTCAGATAATAACCAGGGAGAGGGATGAAGCGGGTGACGAGGGAACAAAATTTGTGGGGGAGGGAATCAAAGTCAATGGGTTTGATCGTCCCAATATATTGAATAATTCGAGCAGTGCAGCCTACTGCTTGTATTCGCATTGGTTATTAGCATTGGTCATTAATAACAACAACAAATTCTATTTATATAGCACCTTTAACATAAAATGTCTCAAGAACCTCAAGCAAACAATGTACTCGAACACCATCTAGAAAGGTGAAGAAAATGTCTTAAATCGTTTGGTAGGACTAAACTTCACAGTAACTTCATTGCAGTGTTAATGTAAACCTACTTGTGACAATAAAGATTATTAATATCATATTGCTGAAAGAAGTGGCATTTTTGACAAAGCTTTTCATCTTGCACTCATCAGGACAATTGCAAGAATACCATATGTAAAGGAAACAACAATTTATATTATGTAAGAAGAGAATGTTAATTGGTTGATAAGTGGCTTCTGATTGGTAGAGGTGTTGCCATGAAGAATGCACTGGTTGATGGTGACTGACAGTTAACTGCTGAGCATTGTTTGAAATTTAAACCAGGCAGTTTGACTCTGATTGGTCAAGGCATTGCCCTGAGGGATGAACCAGTGAATGGCTGTCACTTAGTTTGTTCAGCTGAAACAGTTGCAATGTGTGTACATGGTCTTTCTGTCTGTTAATAACAGGGCCCTGTGGATTAATATATGTAGCTTCCAGTACAGGCAAATGCACCACACTGTGAGCCCAACTGACAATCTAAAATTTGTTGTCAGCGTAATTCCTAGCATTCTGAGAATTATTCACCAAATGTCATCCAATAAAGAATCACATCTAATGTTGGACACTGTGTTTTGGGTTTGCAAGCACTGGCTGGTTGGGTAGAGTCTGTACTTTGTCCGTTGCGAACAGTGAAAGGAACATGCTGTTTGATGCGACCCACCAGTCTTTGGGACATACAACTTACATACCTAAAATCATACTAGCACTGAAATTCACATACCACATTCTCAGCTTTGTGACAGGCAGAACTTCTTTTTGACTTGCTGGCAGCATCCTTTAGTGGTGAATATCACTTGTGTTGCTACGTCCTAGTAGGTGCTGAAATAGCTAGTTTCACCTGTTGCTCATATATTTAAGATATCTTCCCCTTCCGATGTTCTCTTTGCATCAGTATTCACCAAAGAGAAGGAACTGGTAGATGTTGAGTCTGGAGAAGGGGGTGTAGATAGCCTGGGTCACATTGTGATCCAAAAAGACGAGGTGTTGGGTGTCTTAAAAAATATTAAGGTAGATAAGTCCCCAGGGCCTGATGGGATCTACCCCAGAATACTGAAGGAGGCTGGAGAGGAAATTGCTGAGGCCTTGACAGAGATCTTTGGATCCTCGCTGTCTTCAGGGGATGTCCCGGAGGACTGGAGAATAGCCAATGTTGTTCCTCTGTTTAAGAAGGGTAGCAAGGATAATCCCGGGAACTACAGGCCGGTGAGCCTTACGTCAGTGGTAGGGAAATTACTGGAGAGAATTCTTAGAGACAGGATCTACTCCCATTTGGAAGCAAATGGACGTATTAGTGAGAGGCAGCACGGTTTTGTGAAAGGGAGGTCGTGTCTCACTAACTTGATAGAGTTTTTCGAGGAGGTCACTAAGATGATTGATGCAGGTAGGGCAGTAGATGTTGTCTATATGGACTTCAGTAAGGCCTTTGACAAGGTCCCTCATGGTAGACTAGTACAAAAGGTGAAGTCACACGGGATCAGGGGTGAACTGGCAAGGTGGATACAGAACTGGCTAGGCCATAGAAGGCAGAGGGTAGCAATGGAGGGATGCTTTTCTAATTGGAGGGCTGTGACCAGTGGTGTTCCACAGGGATCAGTGCTGGGACCTTTGCTCTTTGTAGTATATATAAATGATTTGGAGGAAAATGTAACTGGTCTGATTAGTAAGTTTGCAGACGACACAAAGGTTGGTGGAATTGCGGATAGCGATGAGGACTGTCTGAGGATACAGCAGGATTTAGATTGTCTGGAGACTTGGGAGGAGAGATGGCAGATGGAGTTTAATCCGGACAAATGTGAGGTAATGCATTTTGGAAGGTCTAATGCAGGTAGGGAATATACAGTGAATGGTAGAACCCTCAAGAGTATTGAAAGTCAAAGAGATCTAGGAGTACAGGTCCACAGGTCATTGAAAGGGGCAACACAGGTGGAGAAGGTAGTCAAGAAGGCATACGGCATGCTTGCCTTTATTGGCCGGGGCATTGAGTATAAGAATTGGCAAGTCATGTTGCAGCTGTATAGAACCTTAGTTAGGCCACACTTGGAGTATAGTGTTCAATTCTGGTCGCCACACTACCAGAAGGATGTGGAGGCTTTAGAGAGGGTGCAGAAGAGATTTACCAGAATGTTGCCTGGTATGGAGGGCATAAGCTATGAGGAGCGGTTGAATAAACTCGGTTTGTTCTCACTGGAACGAAGGAGGTTGAGGGGCGACCTGATAGAGGTATACAAAATTATGAGGGGCATAGACAGAGTGGATAGTCAGAGGCTTTTCCCCAGGGTAGAGGGGTCAATTACTAGGGGGCATAGGTTTAAGGTGAGAGGGGCAAGGTTTAAAGTAGATGTACGAGGTAAGTTTTTTACGCAGAGGGTAGTGGATACCTGGAACTCGCTACCGGAGGAGGTAGTGGAAGCAGGGACGATAGGGACATTTAAGGGGCATCTTGACAAATATATGAATAGGATGGGAATAGAAGGATACGGACCCAGGAAGTGTAGAAGATTGTAGTTTAGTCGGGCAGTATGGTCGGCACGGGCTTGGAGGGCCGAAGGGCCTGTTCCTGTGCTGTACATTTCTTTGAGGTGCTTTTCAGGGCCGAAAGTGACAACGTTCGGCATGTTTGCACATTATATAGCACCAATTGATCGGATCAGGGTTGTCATTGTCTCACAGGATGCCTTTGATGCCCCCGTTTCGGCATCAAGCTTGAATGGTGAGCAAATGGTTCAGGCCCTATTTATGAGGTTAGTGATAATGCCAATTGTAAAAGGCATATAGAATCCCAACACATATATTGACCAGTGAAAGTAGGCTTACGGTAGACAGTGGTAGTGAACCCTGGCAGATATACTAACCAGTACATTAAGGAAAGGGAGTGTATTTGACTGCTCCATTTCAAAGGTTATCTAGAATGTTGACCTGCATCTCCACCCATCCCCAATGATCCAATTTCCATCCAGCATCAAGTGAATAGATTCCATAATGTTCCCCCTTGAATCACTCGTTATCCATCTTGATGAGACAGATAGATCTCCATAAAATTGTTTTAGCAGACATTCTGTCTTTGCTGAAGAGGCAGCCTTATACTCTGTCCAGTATGTTAGACGTTTAGCTGCTGTTGTATAAAGAATCAAAGGTTCTTCTCCTTTTCACAAACACCTTTATTTCACTTCAACAGACTGCACAAAATTCTATCTTCACATCACCTGACACAAAGACCACCTGAAGCCTCTTTACATATCAGTGTCAATTATTGGATACTTAACATAAATGAGACAACTAATTGGAACGTCTCTTAACCCATTACTTAAGTCTCCCCTTCCTTGGTGAAAACAAAATTACAAAAAACTCAAAAACACACACGCAATTTCCCCCCTTCTCTTTTTTTCCCCATTTTTTTGGGAAGAAAGAAAAACAGTCACAGAAACACGCGCCCTTCATTAACAATATCCAAAAGTTTTTGTGAACTAGCCCCTCTTTTTGTAAAACAGTCTGACAATCGATAGCTACTGTCGACCCATTTAATTTTTGCTATTTCCTCTCTGTCCAACATCTGCTTCAACTTGCGATGTCCATCCTTAACCTTTATTCATTGACACTTTTTGTAGAGTGCACATCTTCCCACAGGGTTTATTGTCAATGTGACATTCAATAGGTATATTACCCAAATCCCCTAATCCCAAAATTTCTGTCAATATCTGCGATATATAAAAGGCCATATCCACTGCCTCTACAAGGCTTAACGTCTCAGAAGCCAAAGTGCTTTTGATCACTTTCCTTATTTTCTTTGTTTCCCACACAAGAGGGCAACATTTACCATTATTCCCCAAAAGGAAAATTATAAAACCTCCTGCGCTTGAAACCCCATCACATAAATTTGCACAGGACGCATCACTATAAACTATGAGTTTCAAGTGCCTAAGGTCACTTAAAACCGGGAACCTCAAAACACAGTCCTGCATTTATAGTTTGACCAACGCTTTATTTGCTCTTATTATGTCTTCCACTTTGGGATAATTCATTTTTGTACTCAACTCTAAGACATCAAAACTCACGTCCAGCCTAGTCTGTCTACCTAACCAATTCAGTTGCCCAATTAAAGTTGCTCTTTTTCCATCTTTGAAACCATTACGTCTTTTTCTGAAACCCGGCCACAACTAATTGCTATTGGGCTGATGCTTTCCAAATAAGATTGCTGACGTAAAGTTGCCCCTAACTTACTCTGTCCAATTTCCAGTTGAATATATTTAAATGCACCGGAAGCCTGACTTCCAACCCTGAATTCTTTCCTCAAACCAGAGATTACAATAGCTTCAAAATCACTAGTCCCACCTCACAAAAAATCATCGACATGCATCATAAAGATGTCAGAAAGATTTCCTTTATAGTGGCAGTCGAACATTGCTGGATCTGCTTTCAACTGGCAACAGCCGAACTTTAACAAAACTGACCTTACCGAAAAGTACCAGACTCTAGACGCATCATTCAATCCATATAAACATTTGTTCAACTTCCAGAGTACTCCTTCTGTGTTAGCTGCCTCTTTAGGAGGAGGGAGAAAAATGTCTCTCTGGAGCTGATGCCCCTGCAAAAAGGCAGCTTTTGTATCTAAAGATTTGCATTTCCATGCCTTTGCGGCTAATAGAGCCAAGAAAATCTTTAAAGTAACCTTTCCTGCCGTTGGTGAATCTACCCTTAAATCCTGATCTTCTAAGTTTTCTTCAAATCCCCTTGCCACAAGCCTGGCCTTTGCCTTATAAGTTCCACCCGGAAGAATCTTTTCCATGCAAATCCATCTGTGGGATAGAGCTCTTTGTCCCCTATCCAGTACTTCCGTGTATACCCCAAACTATGCAGTCCTTGCTGTTTGATTTGATTTGATTTGATTTATTATTGTCACATGTATTAGTATACTGTGAAAAGTATTGTTTCTTGCATGCTTGGCATCTTTGATAACTTTTTCATCTAATTTATTGAAAGCCACCAAAATCTCACGTGCATGTTGGCTTCTCCTCCTATTAGTATTTGTAGTCTTACTCATGTTCCAAGATCTTGATAAACTACATCCCCTCTCCCGCCTGGTATCTCGTTCTGTACTCCTACTGCTTGATCTTTCCCTTCTGCTGTGGGATGTCCTTTGAATAGTTCTTGAACTTTTCCTGTGGCCTGTTCACTATCCGATGTACTATCTGCACCAGCACTGCAGTTCTGTGCCCTCCGTTTTTGAAGTTTGTGTTCCCAATCCATTGTCTTGACTCCCTCCCCTGAATACTGTACATTCAACCAATGTTTATACTTTCCAGTGGCCTTCCCTGTTCTACTAATAACAGTTGCATCCTTCAATTGACTAGACCCTTCAAGCAAGTATGTCACTTTTGTACCAACTTTTGGCAGTTGTCCCTTCAGAACAATGGCCTGTTCTAATTCATCAGAAGTGTTGTGTTCCTCTACAGAAACCCTGTCTATATTAGTTAACTGGTTCTCATAGTTCTGTAACACGTGCATACCAGATGAGTCTGGTTCCTCGTCATGTTTGTCTGCTCTGTCTAAATTTGAAAATTTGTAATCAGTAACCCATTATCCTTGATGAATGTACCCTAACAGTTTGATTGCCATGTTGCAAAATATTTGTTTTGCCATCTATGCCTATGAACTTCCCTGGGCCGTTCCATTCATTAAAATTGTCTCTCTTATAGTATACTATGTCTCCTTGCTGAAAAATGGTATCTGATGGCCATACATTGTGTCTTAAAGCTCTGCGAACTCTTTCAGAGACTTCTGCTTCCAACAAAGCGTTTCCACTGCTATTGACAAATATAAATTTCTTTACCCGACAGTCTGGCCTCAATAAAAGTCGAGATGGATTTGCAGGTACAGCATTAGTTATTTTATTTGACTTGCAAGCCTGATTCATTTCACAGAGGCACAGGACACAGGACTAGTCTCCTACACCCCGGGAAAGTGAATGAACAAGGAGACAAAGGGATTTCTGCAAATACATTCAAATGGTATCAAGTTTCACATACACGATTCCCATAGGTCATCCTATACCCCTCCTGACCTGGCCAGACATCCTGATTGGCTCACTTCTCATCCCTCCCTCTGGCCCCCTTATTACCCAGCATCCTTTTCTCCTCCTTTGCTGGACACATCTCCTTCTTGCTTTGCCATGCGGTCTGAAATCCTTTGTCTGCGAACTCACCAGAATGAGACTGGCCTATCTCTACATTACAGTAACTAATATCTCTAAAATAACTATTTTATATCACATTCGTCACTATGTAATGCATTTAAATGCTCAGCAAATGCAGAGCTAATTGTAGTCACTTCCCAAGCTGGAGGCTGGTCATCTAAAATGGATGGAATTTTAGGATTTCTACCAAACACTAATTGAGAGAGACTGTAGCCCCCAACCATCTGCAATGAATTATTTGCATGTACCGCCCATGCTAAAGCTGAATTTAGCTTGCAGTTTGGTCTATCTGCCAAAATCTTGCAGAGCATTTCATCTATTACTGCATGGTTTCTTTCACACACACACCATTACTAAATGGGCTTTCCGCAGCCGTATTCATAACTGTGATATTCACGGTTTCACATATATCCCAAAACTCATCTTTAGCAAATTCTCCCCCATTGTCCATAAGGCATTTTGCCGGTGGGCCCAATCCTGTCCCTATCCATTTTTCCACGATTTGATCCAGGATACTCTCTTTTCTTTACTTCGTACAATCGTTGATTGACCAAATCTGGTTGCTAAATGTACAAAATGCAAAATAAATATCTTATTGGCTTTATCCCAGATCTTAAGGTCCATAGCCACAATGTTGTTAAAATCCCTGGCCAAAGGTAGGGTTACAATCGGTCATGCTGGCATCCTACTGTACTTCCTACAAACTTCACAGCAATCACTAACCTGTTCTATTAGTTTTGTATAATCTTCATCCCTTACCCCTGCATCCTTTAATAAATTTTTCAGCCTCTGAGGAAACGGATGCACAAATTGCCTATGCAGTTTTAATACAACAAGCTTTTTATCCCATTTTCAACTGCCATTAACATATCCTTAACAACTGTACTTGAAATATTATTTGTCAGTAATGGAATACAATAGTGTCCCGACTGTAAATTGTAAGTCCACCGTCTTTCCAAAAGCTGTTACCTTATCCTGTTCCATATCCAGTTTCATGTGTGTTTTAAAATCGACGGTCTGCTCAGAAGCAAAGGTATCTCACTTGATACAACATCCGTGCTAAATGATTCACTCCGGCAATATTGCAAGGGATCACCACTCTTTTTTCAGCGACTTCAGAGTATTATCATCCCCAAACCTGAAACTTGTGGAACTTTCAAATTTCTTAACCTTGTTACGATTTTCAGTATTCAAGGAGTCCAGATAACATTTTAACCAGTCAATTCCACACATAGTAGATGTGCAGCCACTGTCCAATACAGCACAATTGAAGAATTCTGCAACCAACACCCTCATTACCGTCGTAAAAGTGCTTGTTAATAGGACAATGCCTCCTTTCTGGTCACTATCTTTTTCCTTTTCGAAACCTTCCATGTCATGTGTCGCTTCAAACACTCTATTGTAATGTGTTGGACAGTTGAAAGCTTAATGGTATTGAGAGACACATCGAAAACATCGATTTATCATATCCCGTGCATTTCTGGCGTTCATCTTCCGATTGTAGGTTCTAACTGGGTTTCTGTCTTCATAATTTCCGGGTCCCGATCTCCTTCTATAGTCTTGGAACCTGTTTGTTGCCGTGCGATTTTGCCATCCTGTTAGTAGTGTGTCTTCCATATTCTGCTTTATTGCAGACTGACCTATTTGGGTCATCAGAGCCATCGGAATCGAATGTTTCCCCAGAAACCTTTTTGAAGCTTCTGTCATCTGATCAAATAAGGTATCCTTATCCACAAACTGTACTCCTGTCAAAACTAGGAGCCTATCCATGTTGCTCACTCTACCACAGTCAAGTCATTTAAATGCCAACACAGACTGTGGAAATTCCAGGTTGTATTTCTGCAGCCTTTTATATAATCTGCCAAATTCCAATATATAGTCTTCCATGGAGAATTCCTCTATTTTCTGGAACTTATCAAAATCCGACCATGCTTCATATGCACTTAACAAGTCATCCTTTTTATAAATCTTATCCAGATAACGTAATAGAGTCTCCAGACCTTCTTCTGAATCTAACTCTTCCAATTCCAGCTCGAAAACACTTTGCTTCGGATTTTACTGTCATAAGGTACAGAAAAAGCCAATGCCATACCATGTCCACATAACTACTGCACTTCTCCATTGATCGTACGATCCCCTTTCAGAAAATAAGGGGGAGTAGTCATATCCAGCCATTTTTATCGTAGGTTCAGCCATATACCTTTTTGTTTTCTTCTCACTCACTCCTTGGTTTGGTCTGGAAAAGTTATATCTTTCAACCCTTCACATTTGCACAGCAACCGTCCTCTGTTACCATTTGTTAGACGTTTTGCTGCTGTTGTATAAAGAGTCAAAGGTTCTTCTCCTTTTCACAAACACCTTTATTTCACTTCAATAGACTGCACAAAACTCTATCTTCACATCACCTGACACAAAAACCACCTGAACCGCTTTACATAACAGTGTCAATTATTGGATACTTAACATAAATGTCTCTAAACCCTTTACTTAACACAGTATATTTCAGTAAATCCATTTAAAATGATTCTTGACATCCTCAGGACATGACATTCCAGAAAGGATGTCATGGTATGGCTGAATTGTAATTCACTGTGAAACCTTCCAGAAGCTGATCAACTTGCAATACCAGAGTTCGGTGACCTGTGGCAGCCACCTTTAGTCAGTATCTTTTATTTTATTTTAAACAGTCCATGTTCGGTCAACTGACAAAATTACTGATGAATCACTAATGCACATGTCACATCATAGTGACAGGGTATTTAATATTAGTATTATTCACATGCCAAACACTATATCCAAATATCGTCCTTTTCTGAGTAACGTGCCAATTCCTCAATCACATCAAGATTTTTTAAACAATCATTCATAGGATGTGCCCCAGCATATATTATCCTGGGGGCAATTTAAGAGTCAACCACATTGCTCGGGATCTGCACTCACATGTAGCACAGAGGATGACAAATTTCCTTCCCTAAAGGACCAGATAGGTCAATCAACAGTGGCTTCATGGTCGTTAGATTTTTAATTCCAGATTTTTATTTCATTAAAATTTCACCATTTGTCATGATGTGATTCGAACCCGGGTTTGCAGAGCATTACCCTGAGTTTCTGCATTTTTAGTCCAGTGACAATACCACTATGCCACTCCATCCCCTTGCTTGCAATAGTTTGTTCTAATTTACAGCCATCAGGATTTTTTAAGACATGCCTTTATGATTTACCTAAAAATAGTCCAATGTCTTTGTTTTTAAATGTTTCATATCAGTATAGTGCTTTCCTATTCTATATATTCAAATTAAGATTGCTTTAATCTGTATAAACTCTGATTTTTTTTTACCACATTACTCAATCAACAGGATTAATCTTTAATTTGCGGATCCACAGGCAAAATTCATTCTATAACTCCTTTGACTCCAAACATTTTACACTTAGAGCATATTCTAATATGTGGGAATATCATTGAAAAATTCGTTGAAAATTAAAATTATTTTCAACAAATGTAACAAAATTGGAAATGTGTAGGAGGACACAACAATGGAGTTGAATCTTATTCCTACCCAATACATCCCCATGTGTATTTTTCACAGGGTTGTAGGATAGTAATCTGTTTGCCGTCTGAGGGGAGCTAAATGTCGATTGAAGCTTAAATTGCTAGACATTTCAGATTATAATGAACTTGGAACAATTCTGAAGAAGAATTATATTGGACTCGCAACATTCATTCTGTTTCTCTGTCTACAGATGCTGCCATATCAGCTGCGCTTTTCAGCAGGTTCTGTTTTTATTTTAGTATGTAACCACTTGCATTGCCATTGAATCCTTAATGTTGTAAAATAACCCAAGGCACTTTGCAGGAGCTAAAGCAAAATTATTATTTTTTTATTTAAAATTTTATTTTTCCAATTAAGGGGTAATTTAGCGTGGCCAATCCTGGGTGATGGGGGTGAGACCCACGCAGACACAGGGAGAACCTGCATACTTCACACAGACAGTGACCCAGGGCCGGTATTGAACCTGGATCCTCAGCACCATGAGAAAGCAAAATTAGTTGGCACCAAGTCACAAAAGGTGTATCAGGGCAACTTAGTCAAAGGGATAGGTTTTAATCATAATTTTAACAGAGGATAAAGAGTTTTAGAGGCTGGCAGATTCAGGGACAGCCTACAAGAGCTTACAGCCCAGTCAGCTGAAGGCATGGTCACCCAATGGTGGTGCGCTTTAAATCAGAGAAGCACAAGAGGCCACAATTGGAGGAGTGCAGATGTCTTCAAGAGTTGTAGGGCAAGAGGCGATTCCAGACATCGGGGGAGGCAAGACCATGGAGTGATTTTAAAAATCAGACAAGAATGTTTAAATCGAGGCATTATTTAAACAGGTACAAATTCAGGTCAGCAAAAATTATAGAGATGGGTGAGTGGAATTTAATGAGAGTTTTGGATGATATCAGGTTTAAAGGCATTGGGATGTGGGAGGTCAGCCACACTACGATTCAGTTGGTGTTATAACTGAATGGGAAGTTCCCAGAATGGAACCCTGGCTCAAAAGAACGTAACTTTTAGTCTTTTTAAATTCAATGTGGAGGAACAGAGTCACAAGACCGTTAATTAGTTTGAACAAGAAAAAATGATTAAACATGAAAAAAATTGGATTATGACACAATACCCCTTTCTTTCCCCTCCCCTCCCCCCTTAATTTAACAATTACCCTCAGGTTTTAGGATTAAGATGGATTACAATGTACAACTTAATCTACAATGGTCTCATTAACACAAAGTCCCTTTTAAGCACACAAGATGACTGTGAGAAAATGCACTTTCCACTCCAAACCCCAAGTAAATGTTTGTGGATGTATCCTCAGATACATCCCAGATGGTGATCATATGTGAGTTTCCAAACTCTACTTCCAGAAACACCATTAAAATCTTTTCTTCTGATAATGCTTTCCTTGAGTGGGTTGCATTTCAAAATCCAGTACAGGTTTTACAAATGACTCTTTTAACCCAAGCTTCAGCGGGCACTTTTAACAGTGAATCCATTCCAGGATTTTACATGACCTCCTTTTAAGTTTCATTTGTCTTAACTGCTTTTACACAAACACCAAGATCCAGCCACCAATTTCCATAGTTATTTAAATTCATTTTCCACAGGCTGTAGTAAAATCTCAGAAACCTAAAAGTCATTTCAGTTATCTTTCTGACGTCTCAGTCTCCTTCTCAACTTGGTCTGTCTGTACCGAACAGCTCTCTCATCTTGTACCTTAACCTCAGATGTCTTGAAAACTTCTCTTTGTTTCTCTAATTTTCTTAAGTAGCTGCTCTTCAGATCTCTGCACTTATTTGCTTAATCATTACTCCATGGTATGGATGTTTTCCAGCAAAGCTGAGAGAGATGTTCCCTCTTTTTTTGTAATAAATTTAGAGTACCAAATCTCTTTCCAATTAAGGGGCAATTTAGCGTGGCCAATTCACCCACTCTGTCCATCATTTTGGGTTGTCATTCTCCCACACAGACACAGGGAGAATGTGCAAATTCACACGGTGTGACCCGGGGCCAGGATCAAACCTGGGTCCTCAGCGTCATGAGGCAAAACTGCTAACCACTGTGCCACCGTGCTGCCTCGAGATGTTTCCTCTCTAGCCTTCAAAACAAACTGCCTCTAGCAGAGCTGTGAGAGGTGCCTTCTCACTCTCATTGCCTATGTCCAACTGTATCAAATCAGCTAAAAAAAACGTAAAAGCTTCTCTACCTTACAAGGCCCCAGTTGCTAAGCAACACCCGCATACTTCTGCTGGCCTATTTATTCTTCACACTTATCCCTCCCTAAGGACAATAGAAGCACAGTTGAAACTTAACCAATCCCCACATATACAAACACCTTTGACTAGCATGAATCTAACTATAGGTTTTACCCTTCAGGCACAGAAACTTTAAATTGAACACACTTAAAACTATTCCTTATTTCTAATGCTTACCAATACAAATATAAATCCCTTAAAACTACCCAACAGCCAGGAGTGCATTTAACTAGCCTAATCTAGAGAGAACAAAAGATATAAATGAAGATTCCAGCAACTGGTGAGCTGAGCCAGTGATGGAGTGAAGAGCTAGAATGGAAGTAGAACTAGGCAACATGCCTATTGGCCCTGATTTGTGGTTGGAACCTCATTTCATGGTCAAATATGGCACCAAAGTTACAGACAGTTTCCAGAGTGAGGCTGGAATTGACGGCGAGGGAATAGAATTTGTGGGGATGCAACCAAAGGCAAGGGGAAGTAATGCCCTATCCCATGGTGAGTTTGGTGGCGGAGGGGCAGTTGATTTGGTGAATGAACATAGGAATATAGGAGTAGGCCACTCAGCCTCTCAAGTCTTCTCCTCCATTCAACATTCAAGGCTGATCATCTACCTCAACACAATTTTCCCACGCTATCCCCACATCCTTTGATATAATTATTAACTATAAATCTATTGATGCCTGCCTTGAACATCAATAGGTTTGTTTTGATGTCACCAGCTTTCGGAGCGCTGTTCCTTCCTCAGGTGAGGAAGGAGCAGCGCTTCGAAAGCTAGTGACATCAAAACAAACCTGTTGGACTTTAACCTGGTGTTGTAAGACTTCGTATTGAACATCAATGACTGAGGTTCCGCAGTACTCTGGGGAGAGAATTTGTAAGACTCGTTATCAGTTTAGTGAAGAAATTGCTCTTCTTCCAAAATGGTTTGCCCCTTATTCTGAGACTGTGACTCCTGGTTATAGATACCCCAGCCAGGGGAAACATCTTTTCTGTGTCTCGCCGATTAAGAATTTTATAAGTTTCAATGCGATCAGCTTCTCATTCTTCGAAACCCTAGAGGATATGTGCCCAGCCACCTCAATCCCACTTCATAGGTGAATCAGGCCGTCCAAGGAATTAGTCTGGTGATCCGCTGCTGGAGTCCCTCTGTGGAAAATATTATCCTTCCTTTGGTAAGGGGACCAAAAGAGTACACAATACTCCGAATGCGGTCCAACTAAGGTTCCATACAATTGACCAAGTGTAATGGCCATGGCAGATGCTGAATAAGCCATATCCCAGAAGGAAACCTATCTTACTGATCATAACCTTTTTTATATTATTAAAATGAGGAGAAAAAGCTACCAGAAGCATAGAAATCCAGTGACACCTTTAGGATTTTAAAAATTAAAAGATTTATTAACCTGAAGAATAAACCTGAGCACATAATAATAAGAATAAGCTTTATTCGTATCACAAGTAGGCATACATTAAGACTGCAATGAAGTTATTGTCAAAATCCCCTGATGGGGGCTCTGAGGTGTACACTCCCCGGTAAAAGTCCTCAAAGGTTTTGTTAACCCTATCTGGGTCTGTTTCTAGTGTGCCACTGTTGTTCCTAATTTGCACAGTCTCTCTGGTGGCTGGCTGCTTTCTCAGCTGGTGCACCAACAGGCGGCTGGCTTTGTCCTCGTGTTTGTATAGGGCCCCCCAAGCCTGGCAGAGTTGGTGCATCTGGTGAGCAGGCCAAAGTCCATTTGTAGCTTTTTCCTCTCCGCCTATTTACATGTAAATCCAACCTCACCATTATACCTCACTCATTACAAATCCGTGCTCCTAGCACCTTACCTTTATACCTCGCAGCTCTCACAGACAAGCTGTTTAGATTAACTGTCCCCAATTTAATTAATCTTCGACACATATATTGAGAGAACACCACCATATTCCTAAAATTATATAAAATATATATTTTTTAAATCCACCATCACACAAGATATCTTTATTCATCCGCTCAAATCCTCTGGCAGAAGAGGCCAATGTGCCATTTGCCTTCCTAATTGATTGCTGCACCTGTATGTTAGCTTTCAGTGACTTATGAACAAAGATGGGGAGGGCTGGGGATGCGGTTTAGTTCAGTTAGCTGGACAGTTAGTTTGTGATGCAGAGCAAGGCCAACAGCGCAAGTTCAATTCCCATACCGGCTAAGGTTATTCATGAAGGCCTGCCTTCTCAACCTTGCCCCTTGCTTGAGGTCTGGTGATCCTCAGGTTAAATTATCATCAGTCAACTCTCTCATTCAAAGGGGAAAGCAGCCTATTGTCATCTGGGGCTATGGCGACTTTTCTTATTTTACTTTTATGAATAAGGACACCCAGGTTTTTTTGGACAGCAAACTTCCCAAACTCTCACCGTTGAAGAAATACTCTGCACCTCCATTCCTTCTATCTCATACCTGTCCACATTATATTCCATCTACTATGTTCTTGCCCGTTCATTAAGCCTGTCCAAATTCCTTGAAGCTTCTTTGCATCATCCTCACAACACACATTCTCATCTAGTTTTTTGCCATTCGCAAAGTTGGAAATATTACATTTGGTATTTGTTCCGCACATCCAAATCATTGGTATAGATTGTTAACATCTGGGGCTCAAGTACTAATCTGTGTGATGCCCCACTAGTTACAGCCTGCCAACTTGAGAATTACCTATTTATTCCTACTCTCTGCTCCTGTCCATTAATCAATCTTCAATCCCTGCTTGTATATTACCCCCATCCCATGTGCTCTAATTTTGTTTACTAACCTCCTGTGTGGGACCTTATTGAAAGCCTTCTGGAAATCCAAATGCACCACTGTGAAATTTGGGGATGAGGCTGAATGGTATCAGAGATTAATAAAGAAAGTCAGAATGCGTGAAAAGCATAGTGCACAAGAAAATCCTGCATGGGGAAGACAAATCAGTAAGACATATTTTAAAACCTTGTACCTTAATGCATGCAGTGTTCTGAATAAGGTCAATGAGCTGACGTCACAAATAGAGACAAAGGGATATGATTTTATGGGAATTACTGAATCATGGTTGCAGGAGGACTGGGACTGGGAGTTGAATGTCCAAGGGTACTCAGTATTCCACAAGGATAGACAGGATGGAACAGGAGGTGAAGTTGTTTTCTTGATTAAAGATGACATCAAGGCTGTATTAAGAAATTATATTGGCATTAGGGCCAAAATGTTGAATCAATCTGGCTGGAAATTAAAAACAAGGGGAAAAACTCCTTGGTAGGAGTAATTTACAGATCCCCGAGCAATACTTCCAAAATGGTGCATAGTAAAAAAACAAGAAATAATGAGGGTTTGTAAGAAGGGCACAATGGTAATTATGGGTAATTTTAATATGTACATTGACTGGAGTAATCAAGTTGCCACGGGTAACCTTGAGGAAGATTTTATAGAGTGTATGAGGGATTGTTTCTCAGAGCAATATGTTATGGAGCCAACCAGGGAGCAGGCTATTTTAGATTTAGTATTATGGAACAAAGAAGAGTTGATAATTAGTCTTGTCGTTAAGGATCCTCTTGGAAGGAGTGGTCACAACATGCTAGAATATCAAAATCAGATTGAGCAAGAGAAAACAGAGTACCATACTTGAGTTTAGCATTGGGCAGTGGTAATTATACAGGCCTGAGGAAAGAGTTGGCCTAAGTAGACTGGTACAAATAATTGAGGGTAGGACAGTTGAAGAACAATGGCGGATGTTCAGAGAGATATTAAATACGTCCAATTAAAGTATATTCCTGAGAAGCAGAGGAATTGTAAAAGGGAGAAGAATGTTCCATGGCTAAACAAGGATGTCAAGGAAGACATAAAGGCAAAAACTAGAGCATAACATACTTAAAAAGCTAGTGCTAAGCTGGAGGATTGGGAGAACTTTAAGGTTCAGCAAAAGGCTACTAAAAATAAAATAAAAAGAGCTAAGATGAACTACAAAACAAAACTAGCAGAAAACATAAACACTGATACCAAAAGCTTCCATAAGTATATAAAGAGGAAGAGACTAGCTAAAGTAAATGTTGGCCCTTTAGAGGACGTTATTGGTGAGGTAATAATCGGGAAAACAGAGATGGCGGAGGCACTGAATCAATATTTTGCCTCTGTCTTCATGGTAGAAGATAATAAAAAATTTCCAAAAACTACAGTTAATGCAGAGGAACTTGGTGGAATAACCATCACTAGGGAGACGGTATTGAATAAACTAATGGGTTTAAAGGCAGATACGTCTCTGGGACCTGAAAGCTTGCACCCTAGGGTATTAAGGGAGGTGGCAACAGAGATAGTGGTTGCATTGGTTATTATATTTCAGATTTCCCTGGATTCTGGAAGGGTCCGGGTGGATTGGAAACACGCTAATGTGACACCCCTATTCAAAAATGGGGAGAGGCAAAATGTATGAAACTATGGATTGTTAGCTCAACCTGTGGTGGGGAAGTTTCTAGAGTCAATCATTAAGGAGGAGATGACTGAACATTTGGAAAGACAAAGCTCAATTCACCATTGCCTGCATGTCTTTATGAAGGGTAAGTGATATACCTTCAATTCACCAAGAGGCAGAGAGAGCGAGTGAACTTTATTAGTCGTGAACTTGCCTAGCCAGTGTCGGTCGTGCAGATGACGGCCACCTGGGTTATATATGGCCCAGGTGAGGGCGGGGCCAGAGGCGGAGCCCACCGGGGTTACAGTACCTGGAAGCAGCTCGTATCACCACTTCCAGGTCATAGGTTACATTAGGTGGATATAATGGTTACAGTGTCATGCATTATGATGAATACATTCACCACATTCACCCCCTGTTAAAAAATCAAGTCCAGCGGGGGTGACGTGGAGGTCATTACATATTCAGTCTATCTGGAGGCTGGATCGTTCTCTTCGACCTCCTCAGCTCTGGTGGTGCGGCGGGCACGGTTGTTGCAGGTGGTGACTCCAGGGGCGTTGCGTCCGGAGCCTGAGCCTCAGTCCAGTGAGTCAGAGACGGTTGGGGTGTGGGGGTAGGCAGGGGGGTGGTGGGTGGCGGCAGTGTCGGCACGGGACAGTACAGGGGTGGTGCTGGGGATGGGGGTGGATAGCGGGGGGGGGGGGCGGGTTGGCAGGGGAACAGCTGGTGCCAGGTCTCGTAGGGAGACCGTATCTTGCCTTCCATCCTGGTGCGCGATGTAGGCGTACTAGAGGATGGCGTGGAGCAGCTGGACCCTCTCGACCAGCGGGTCGGTCTTATGGCTCAACATATGCCTCCGGAGAAGGACAGGTCCCGGAGTTGACAGCCAAGATGGAAGCGAGACCCCGGAGATGGACTTCCTGGGGAAGATAAACAAACGATTGTGAGGGGTCTTGTTCGTGGCTGTGCAGAGGAGTGATGTGATAGAGTGGAGGGCGTCAGGGAGGACCTCCTGCCAGCGGGGGATTGGGAGACTTCCCAACCTGAGCGTCAGAAGGACTGCCTTCCATACCGTCGCGTTCTCCCTCCCTACCTGCCCGTTTCCCTGCAGGTTATAGCTTGTAGTCCTGCTCGATGCGATGCCTTTGCTGAGCAGGTACTAGCGTAGCTCATCGCTCATGAATGATGTACCCCGGTCGTTATGGATGTAGGCAGCGAAACCGAACTGTGTGAAGATGCTGTGCAGTGCCTTTATTACAGTGACCGAGGTCATGTCGGGGCATGGGACAGCAAAGGGGAAGCGGGAGTATTCGTCGATGATGGTGAGAAAATATATATTATGGTTGGTGGAGGGGAGGGGCCCTTTGAAGTCGATACTTAGGCGTTCAAAGGGCCGGGAGGCCTTTACCAGGCCGGCCCTGTCTGGCCGGCAGAAGTGCAGTTTGCACTCCGCGCAGACTTGGCAGTCCCTGGTCATTGCCTTGACCTCCTCGGTGGAGAAGGGCAGATTGCGGGCCTTAATGAAGTGGGTAAGCCGGGTGACCCCCGGGTGACAGAGGTCATTGTGGATAGCCCGAAGTGAGTCATCTTGCGCGCTGGCGCATGTGCCGCGGGACAGGGCATCTCGGGGCTCGTTGAGCTTCCCAGGATGATACGTGATATCGTAATTGTAGGTGGAGAGTTCGATCCTCCACCTCAGGATTTTGTCTTTTTTTTTTTGCCCCGTTGTGCGTTGTCGAACATGAAGGCGACCGACCGCTGGTCTGTGACGAGGGTGAACCTCCTACTGGCTAGGTAGTGCCTCCAGTGCCGCACGGCTTCCACTATGGCTTGTGCTTCCTTCTTGACCGATGAGTGGCGGATTTCAGAAGCGTGGAGGGTCCTAGAGAAGAATGCTACTGGCCTGCCCGCCTGGTTGAGGGTGGCGGCCAGGGTGACGTCTAACGAATCGCTCTCTACCTGTGTGGTAAACCACTGTTACACCTTTATTAGGTGACATAAGGTAGGACCTGTATTACAGGTTCGCCGGTAGTCCCTTCCTGCTGGCTCAGCCCAGTGGGCGGAGTATAAATATGTATGTCCTCCATTCAGCATGCATTTCGCCAGCTGCTGTGGGAGGCCACATATCTTAAAGCAATAAAGCCTCAGTTGTATCCAACTCTAGCCTTTGTTAAGTTGATCGTGATGCGTGGCCTCCAGCTCGCAGCCATTTCGCCAGCTGCTGTGGGAGGCCACACATCTGAGACTAATAAAGCCTCAATTTGGATTCAACTTCGTCTCCAGTCAAATTGATCGTGCCTCAGTTTATTAGTATCAGATTCAGAAGATGGACCTCCGTATTAAACCAGATCGCCTGCAGCTGGATCCACACTCAAGCAATGCCAGAAAGGACTTCTAGCACTGGCTAGCTTGTTTTGAAGCGTATATCAACGCGGCGCCGACCCCTGTTCCAGAGGTTCAGAAGATCCAGATATTGTAATCCAGACTCAGCTCCAAAGTCTTCCCGCTGATCCAGAATGCGCCCAATTACGCTGATGCCATGACTCGACTCAAAGAAAATAATGGACAGAAGACGAACACGCTCTTCGCCAGGCACGCGCTCGCAACGCGTACTCAACTACCTGGTGAGTCAATCGAGGACTTCTGGAGGGCCCTGATCCCACTAGTTCGGGACTGTGACTGCCAGGACATTACAGCTAAGGAGCACTCAGATCGCCTAATGCGGGACGCTTTTGTGACTGGGATTGGGTCTGATATCAGGCAGCGGCTCCTAGAAGGGGCCACGCGCGACCTCGCAGAGACTAAAACACTAGTGCTGTCCATGACGGTCGCCCTGCGCAATGTCCAGTCCTACGCCCCCAACCGCGCAGCCCACTCCTCCTATGCTTCATGGGCCTCACATGCAGCCGCCCCAGCGGGGGTGCTACCCACCCAATACGCCTGCGCTACATGCCAGCCAGCGATCCCCGGGGGGCCCCGATGCTACTTTTGCGGCCAGCAAAAACACCCCCGCCAACGCTGCCCGGCCCGCGCTGCCCTTTGTAAGGCCTGTGGGATGAAGGGCCACTTCGCTGCGGTGTGCCAGGCCCGCTCAGCGGCCGCAGTCGCCCTCCGCCGATCACGGACAATGGGCGCCGCCGCCCTCCTCTTCTCCCCAGGCCATGTGCGACCAATGGGCGCCGCCATCTTCGCCTCCGCACAACACGTGCGTTTCATGGGCGCCGCCATCTTGTTCCACCCCCGCAACGTGCGTTCCATGGGCACCGCCATTTTGTAACCCCCAGGATCTCCGGGCGCCGCCTTCTTGTCCATCTCGCAGCACATGGACACCAACGGCGTTCCAGGACCTCAACTCAATGGCCGCCTCACTACCCGACGATCAACCACGGCTCGCCTCCATGGCAATTGACCAGTCTCGACCACATAACCTGACCAACGCATCCACCAGCGTGAAAATCAACGGCCATGTGACCTCCTGCCTACTGGACTCCGGGAGCACCGAGAACTTTGTACACCCAAATACGGTAAGGCGCTGCTCCCTTAAGGTACACCCTACCAATCAAAAAATCTTCCTGGCCTCCGAATCCCATCCCGTAGCCGTCCGGGGGTACTGCACGGTCACGCTCACAGTCCAAGGCGTAGAGTTCAGCGGCTTTCGCCTCTACGTCCTCCCTAACCTCTGCACTGCACTTCCAGTGCAACCTCCAGAGCCTGACCCTTAAATTCGGCGGACCCTTACCACCACTCACTGTGTGCGGCCTCGCGACCCTAAAGGTCGACCCTCCTTCCCTCTTTGCCAATCTAACTCCAGATTGCAAACCCGTCGCCACCAGGAGCAGACGGTACAGCACCCAGGATAAGGCCTTTATCAGGTCCGAGGTCCAGCGGTTGCTCCGGGAAGACATCATTGAGGCCAGCAACAGCCGCTGGAGAGCTCAAGTGGTAGTGGTTAAATCTGGGGAGAAAAACCGAATGGTCGTGGACTACAGCCAGACCATCAACAGGTACACGCAGCTTGATGCGTACCCCCTCCCAAGCATATCTGACATGGTTAACCAGATTGCACAGTACCGGGTCTTCTCAACGGTGGACCTGAAATCCGCCTACCACCAGCTCCCCATCCGTAAATTGGACCATCCATACACCACCTTCGAGGCAGACAGCCGCCAATACCACTTCCTTAGGGTCCCATTCAGCGTCACAAACGGGGTCTCGGTCTTCCAAAGGGAGATGGACCGAATGGTCGACTGGTACAGGTTGCAGGCCACCTTTCCGTACCTAGACACGTCACCATCTGCGGCCATGATCAGCAGGACCACGACGCCAACCTCGCCAAATCTCCCCACACCGCTACTCTCCTAAACCTCACTTCCAACAAGAAGTGCCATCCTCGGCTATGTGGTCCAGAACGGAGTTCTGGGGCCCGATCCCGACCGCATGCGCCCCCTCATGGAGCTCCCCCTCCCCCACTGCCCTAAGGCCCTCAAACGTTGCCTGGGGTTCTTTTCATATTACGCGCAGTGGGTCCCAAACTATGCGGACAAGGCCCGCCCATTCATACAGTCCACTCACTTCCCCCTGACGGCCGAGGCCCAACATGTCTTCGCCCGGATCAGAGCTGATATTGCCAAAGCTGTAATGCATGCTGTAGACGAAACACTTCCATTCCAAGTAGAAAGCGACGCATCGGATGCCACCACCCTCAATCAGGCAGGCAGGCCTGTGGCATTCTTTTCCCGCACCCTCCATGCCTCCGAAATTCGGCACTCAACCGTCGAAAAAGAGGCCCAGGCTCTCGTTGAGGCTGTGCGACATTGGAGGCATTACCTGGCCGGCAGGAGATTCACTCTCCTCACTGACCAACGGTCAGTAGCCTTCATGTTCAACAACACACAGCGGGGCAAGATCAAAAATTATAAAATCTTGAGGTGGAGTATCGAGCTCTCCACCTATAATTACGAGATTAACTATTGCCCTGGCAAACTCCGCAAGAGTTTAAAATTTTTTATTTTTATTTTTTAAATTTTAGAGTATCCAATTCTTTTTTCCAATTAAGGAGCAATTTAGCGTGGCCAATCCACCTAGCCTGCACATCTTTTGGGTTGTGGGGGCGAAACCCACGCAAACACGGGGAGAATGTGCAAACTCCACACAGACAGTGACCCAGAGCGGGGATCGAACCTGGGACCTCAGTGCCGTGAGGCAACAGGGCTAACCCACTGCGCCACCAAGCTGCCCTCGCCCTGGCAAACTCAACGAGCCCCCAGACACCCTATCCCGAGGTACATGTGCCAGCGCACAGGTAGACCAACTCCAGACCCTGCACGACAGCCTTTGTCACCCAGGGGTCAGTCAGTTGTACCATTTTATTAAGGCACAAAATTTGACCTACTCAGTCGAGGAAGTAAGGACGATCACCAAGGACTGCCAGGTCTGTGCGGAGTGCAAGCCGCACTTCTACCGGCCGGACAGCGCGCACCTGGTGAAGGCCTCCCGCCCCTTTGAATGCCTCCGCGTGGATTTCAAAGGCCCCCTCCCCTTCTCCGGTCGACACACATATTTCCTCAGTGTGATCGATGAATACCCCGGTTTCCCTTCGCCATCCCATGCCCCGACATGATGTCTGTCACCGTCATTAAAGCCCTTAATTCTATCTTAACTCTGTTCAGCTTCCCCACATCCACAGTGACAGGGGATCCTCATTCATGAGTGATGAGCTATGTCAGTTCCTGCTCAGCAGGGGTATCGCCTCCAGCAGAACGACGAGCTACAACCCCCGGGGACAGGTAGAAAGGGAGAATGGGACGGTATGAAGGGCCGTCCAGCTGGCCCTGCGGTCCAGGAATCTCCCGGCCTCCCACTGGCAAGAGGTCCTCCCTGATGCACTACATTCCATTCGCTCATTACTCTGCACTGCCACTAACAGTACACCACATGAGCGTCTTTTTGCCTTCCCCAGGAAGTCCACATCCAGGGTATCACTCCCAACTTGGCTTACAGCTCCGGGAACCGTGCTTCTCCATAAACATGTGCGGCTCCACAAAGCGGATCCGTTGGTGGAGTGGGTGCACCTACTCCACGCAAACCCACAGTACGCCTACGTGGCGTTCCACGACGGCCGCCAGGATACCATCTCCCTCAGGGACCTGGCAGCAGCAGGTTCCACCCCCACACCACCCCTGTCGCCCCCGGCGCCACCCTCCCCTCCCCCGCCGCTCCCATCAGCCCCCCTAGGACCGTCCATCCTCCCCCTGCCCACGCCTGTTGATGAAGAGGATTTTGGCACGCTCCCGGAGTCAACTTCGACCACGACAGCGCCCACATCGCCGTCACCACTTCGCCGATCTCAAAGAACCATCAAGGCACCGGACCGGCTGAACCTCTGACCGGCCCGCCGGATGACCAGAGACATTTTTTTGTGCTGCTCTGTAAATATTAAAATTTCTAATTGTATATATAGTTATCCACCATCCCCGCCGGACTCAATTTTAACGGGGGGTGAATGTGGTAAACCACTGTGTTCTGATATTAGAGGTTGTATGGTAGAACCTGCACTACAGGCTCACCTGTGGCCCCTGCATGCTAGCTCTGCCCAGGAGGCGGGGTATAAATATGCGTGGCCTCCAGCTCACAGCCATTTCGCCAGCTGCTGTGAGAGGCCACACATCTGATACTAATAAAGCCTCAGTTTGGATTCAACTTCGTCTCCAGTCAAATTGATCATGTCTCAGCCTGCTGGACACTGGGAGCACCGAAAGCTTCATACACCCGGATACGGTAAGGCGTTGCTCCCTCGCGGTACATCCCGCAAACCAAAGATTCTCCCTGGCCTCTGGATCCCAATCCGTCGCGATCCGGGGGTACTATGCTGTTACACTCACGGTCCAGGGCATAGAATTCAGCGGCTTACGCCTCTACATCCTCCCTAACCTCTGCGCTGCCCTACTACTAGGCCTGGACTTCCAGTGCAACCTCCAGAGCCTAACCCTGAAATTCAGCGGGCCCCGACCACCCTCACTGTGTGCAGCCTCGCGACCATAAAGGTTGATCCTCCTTCCTTCTTCGCCAATCTAACCCCAGATTGCAAACCCGTCGCCACCGGGAGCAGACGGTACAGCACCCAGGTCAGGACCTTCATCAGGTCCGAGGTCCAGCGATTGCTTCAGGAAGGCATCATCGAGGCCAGCAACAGCCCCTGGAGAGCCCAAGTGGTAGTCGTTAAAACTGGGGAGAAACACAGAATGGTCGTGGACTACAGCCAGACCATCAATCGGTACACGCAGCTCGACGCATAGCCCCTCCCACGCATATCTGATTTGGTCAATCAGATTGCACAGTACCGGGTCTTCTCAATGGTAGACCTCAAATCCGCCTACCACCAGCTCCAAATTCGTAAATCGGACCGTCCATACACGGTTTTCAAGGCAGACGGTCGTCTCTATCACTTCCTCAGGGTTCCCTTCGGCGTCACTAACGGGGTCTCGGCCTTCCCCAGGAAGTCCACATCCGGGGTGTCGCTCCCGACTTAGCTCATCGCTCCAGGAACAGTCCTGCTCCAGAGCCACGTCTGACTCCACAAGGCGGACCCGTTGGTGGAGAGGGTGCAATTGCTCCATGCAAACCCCCAGTATGCCTACGTGGCGTACCCCGACGGCCACCACGATACTGTCTCCCTCAGGGTCCTGGCACCAGCAGGTTCTACACACACAAACCGCTCCGGCCCGGTGCCACCCTCCCCTCCCCCAGCACTCCCAGCATTAACCCCACCAGGCCCACCCGCCCTTCCCCTGCCACGCCCGAGGATGAAGAGGATTTTGGCACGCTCCCTGAGTCACCGAACATCAGGCCAGCATCGACATCGCCACCACCGCGACGTCGCTCCCAGCGGAACATCAAGGCACCGGATTGGTTAAACCTCTAACTGGTCTACCGGACTTCAAAAGACATTTTGTTTCTGATCAAATACTGTAAATATAAATTCATTGCTGTATATAGTTCTCCACCACCCCCACCGGACTCACATTTAACAGGGGGTGAATGTGGTAAACCACTGTTGCACCTGTATTAAGTGATGTAAGGAAGGACCTGTACTACAGGTTCGCCGGCAGTCCCTGCCTGCTGGCTCCGCCCAGTAGGCGGAGTATAAATATGCGTGTCCTCCATTCAGCATGCATTTTGCCAGCTGCTGTGGGAGGCCACACATCTTAGAGCAATAAAGTTTCAGTTGTATCCAATTCTAGTCTTTGTTCAATTAATCGTGCATCAACTTGGAAGGGGACGGACTCGTCCACCGCGTGCATTGCGGCCTTGGTGATGTCGGCATTGATGCGGCTGAAGGCCGAGCGGGCCTCATCCGTCAGGGGGAAACTGGTGGTTTGAATAAGTGGGCGGGTTTTGTCCGCGTAGTTGGGGAGCCACTGGGCGTAGTATGAGAACAGCCCCAGGCATCGTTTTAGTGCCTTGAGGCTGTGAGGAGGGGGGAGTTCTGTGAGGGGGTGCATACAGTCGGGGTCGGGCCCTAGGACTCCGTTCTCCACGACGTAGCCGAGGATGGCCAGTTAGGTCGTACGGAAGACACACTTTTCTTTGTTGTATGTAAGATTGAGGGATTGGGCGGCCTGGAGGAACCTCTGAAGGTTGGCATAATGGTCCTGCTGATCATGGACGCAGATGGTCACGTTGTCCAGGTACGGGTATGTCGCCCGCAAACCGTACTGGTCCACCATTTGGTCCATCGTTCTCTGAAAGACCGAGACCCCATTAGTGACGCCGAAGGGAACTCTGAGGAAGTGGAAGAGTCAGCCGGCTGCTTCAAAGGCAATGAAGTGGCGCTCCTCCGGGCGGATTGGGAGCTGGTGGTAGGCCAACTTCAGATCGACCGTGAAGAACACACGGTACTGCGCGATCTGGTTGACCATCTCCGCTATGCGGGGGAGGGGGTATGCATCCAGTTGCGTGAACCGGTTAATTGTCTGGCTGTAGTCCACAACCATCCGGTTCTTTTCTCCGGTCCTGACGACCACCACTTGCGCTCTCCAGGGGCTGTTGTTGGCCTCTATGATCCCTTCACTCAACAGTCGCTGGACCTCCGACTTCATAAATACCATGTCTAGCGAGCTGTACCGCCTGCTCCTGGTGGCAATGGGCTTACAGTCAGGAGTGAGATTCGCAAAGCGTGAAGGGGGGGGAGACCTTGAGGGTCACAAGGCTGCAAACTGTGAGGGGGGCAAGGGTCCCCCGAACTGTAGGGTCAGGCTTCGGTGATTACACTGAAAATCCAATCTGAGCAGTAGGGGGGCGCATAGGTGGGGGAGGACGTAGAACTTAAAGCGGGTATGCTCCGCGCCCTGCATTGCGAGATGGGCGATACAGTACCCCTGGATCTGGACCGAATGGGACCCGGAGGCAAGGGCGATTGTTTGTGAGGTGGGTTGGTGTGGAGGGAGCAGCGCCTTACTTGTCGGGGGGGGACAAAGCTTCCATGCTCCCGAAGTCGAAGAGGCAGGAGGTCTCGTGCCCGTTGACCCGGACAACCATTCAACGGTTTTGGCTGAAACTGGTGGAGGGGTACCGTGCCCAACTGCGGGTAGCCAGCGTGGTCGGTGGAGTCACAAAATGGTGGCCTCCATGTGTCGCACGTGTCGGACGGGATCAAAGATGGCGACCAAGATGGCCGCCCCCATCGGTCGCACGTGTCGGTCGGTGTTGGGTCCGGCGGCCAAGATGGCGGCCCCCATGATTCGCACGATGCTGATGACGCATCTGGTGGGGGCGTTCCGGGCAGGCACGCAGCCACATTGTGGGGTCTGTGGGGCTGCGGGTCCATACGTCGGGCCTGGTGCGTTTTTGATTTCTGGGCCTTCGGTCGGCCCAGCCAGACTCTCGCGTAGTGCCTCTTTTTCCCGCAGTCGCTGCACATCGCTGAGCTGGCTGGGCAACGCTGCCCGGGGTGTTGGCTCTGGTCGCAGAAATAACATTGCGGTTCTCCGTGCTGGGCTGGCAGACGCGCGGCACAGACCTGCGACGTAGGCAGGTCCGACGAGGGCCGCGACGTTAGTGTCCACGAGGGGTTTGCCAGGCCCGCGGGGAACACGCTGAGGTGCTGGTAGGCCATCTCTAGCGAGGTAGCTAGCTTTACCGTGTCCCGCAGGTCGGAGGTCCCGTTTTCCAGCAGACCCTGCCTGATATAGTTCGAGCGGACCTCCACCACGTACGTGTCCCAGATCTGTGAGTTCATATGCTCCTCCACCGTCACATCTCTCTACCTGCAGTTCCTCGCGAGTAGAGTTAGGATTTCCAGATACTCGTCCAGCAATTCTCCGGTACTTTGACGGTGAGTAGTGAGGAGGTGTCTAGCGAACACCTTGTTTACGGGCTTCACGAAGTGCACCTTGAGGGTTGCGACCACTTCCTCGTACGTGGACGCTTTCTCATACATTACCGAGATTCGATGGTTCACCCGAACGTGGAGGAGTCGCAGTTTGAGGGTCTCCGGAGGGAGCCGTTGTGGAGGAGTCGATGTCGGCCTCGAAGCATCGAAGCCAATGTTCAAATATTTCCTTGGCATCGGACGCATGGGCGTCGAGTTCGAGCCTGTCTGGCTTTAGAGCGGCTTCCAAGGTGCTGTAGATGACTAATAAATTGATATACCTTTAATTCACCAAGAGGCCGAGAGAGCGAGTGAACATAAAGCTTTATTAGTCGTAAACTTGCCTAGCCAGAGTCGGTTGTGCAGATGAGTGCCACCCGCAGGTGGCCGGGTTATATATAGCTCCGGTGAGGACGGAGCCAGAGGAGGAGCCCACCGGGGCTACAGTACAGTACCTGGAAGCAACTCCTATCACCACTTCCCGGTCATAGGTTACATTAGGTGGATACAATGGTTACAGTGTCATGCATTATGGTGAATACATTCACCACAGTAAGTAATGCTTGACAAACCTGCTTGAGTTCTTTGAGGATGTAACCAGCAAGTTGAATAATGGGGAACCTGTGGATGTGGTATAGCTAGACATCCAGATGGTGTTTGACAAGGTGCTGCACAAAAGATTGATCCAGAAGGTGAAATCACAGGTAGTTGGGTTAGAGCACTAGATTGGTTTGAGGATTGGCTGACAGACAGAAAGTAGAGGATTGGGATAAATGTGTCCTTCTCTGGCTGGCAAACTATAACTAATAGGGTACCGCGGGGGTCAATCCTCGGACCTCAACTGTCCACAGTCTATTTAAATGATCTGCCAGCAGGGACAGAGTGTAACATATCAAAATTTGCGGATGATACTAAAGCAGGCGGTGAAGAGGAGATAAAGATTTTACAGACAGGTATAGATAGGCTAGGAGAATGGTCCAAAATTTGGCTGATGGAGTTTAATGTGGATAAGTGTGAGGTTATCCATTTTGGCCAAAAAATAGAAAGGCAAATTATTATCTAATGGAAAGGATATTCAATATGTGCCTGGGCAGAAGAATCTGGGTGTCTTTGTTCATCAACTGCAGAAAGTCGGTATGCAGGTACAGTATTTTAATAAAAAAGGCAAATGGAATTTTAGCATTTATTGCTCATGGCCTAGAGACTAAAAGTAAAGAAGCGTTGTTGCAATTGCCAGAAGTGTTGGTGAGATCACATCTGGAGTATTGTGTCCAGTTTTGGCCTCCTTATTTGAGGAAGGATGTGGTGGCAATGGAGGCAGTTCAGAGGAGGTTCACCAGATTGATTCCAGGGACGAAAAGGTTGACATATGTGATTTGTTATGTTGTAGGTGTAACATAAGCGGCTTCCTTGTGGTGGGAGAAGAGCTGGTGAGTCAATTTCAGCGGGGGCAGTGCGGAAGTGATTGCTGGGAGGTAAGTCTGTCCTTTAAAAACACTTGTCTTTGCAGGGGCAGGCCAGTCGATTTCGGCGGGAGAAGAGCTGGTGAGTCAATTTCAGCAGAGGGCAGTTCGGAAGTGATTGCTGGGAGGTAAGTCTGTCCTTTAAAAACACTTGTCTTTGCAGGGGCAGGCCAGTCGATTTCGGCGGGAGAAGAGCTGGTGAGTCAATTTCAGCGGGGGCAGTGCGGAAGTGATTGCTGGGAGGTAAGTCTGTCCTTTAAAAACACTTGTCTTTGCAGGGGCAGGCCAGTCGATTTCGGCGGGAGAAGAGCTGGTGAGTCAATTTCAGCGGGGGCAGTGCGGAAGTGATTGCTGGGAGGTAAGTCTGTCCTTTAAAAACACTTGTCTTTGCAGGGGCAGGCCAGTCGATTTCGGCGGGAGAAGAGCTGGTGAGTCAATTTCAGCGGGGGCAGTGCGGAAGTGATTGCTGGGAGATTGTCCTTTAAAAACACTTACCTGGTCCCGTTTTCGGTCCCTCTTTTCTGTTTTTTTTTATATTTTAGTATTTAAGGTGGGAACAGGAAGTTCGACCCGCGGACTTCTGGGAAGACCCTCACCAATAAATTCTGGTGGAGAGGAAACCCGAGACACTACACGTGTAGTGTCTCCCACCCGCCCTCCTCCTCTAACCTAATAATAAAACCCTTTGGTGTGAGGTAAGTACCATATTTTATTATTAACACTAAGAAGGTAAGTAAGTGATTTTTACTCATTTTTACTTTTGTACCTTTTTCAAATTGTGTGTGTGTCGGGGGGAAACTGAAGTGACATCACAGAAAAGCTGTGGCCTGCGTGGCTGGTTGGGATTCTACACTAAATTTAAAAAAATTGAGCATTGGTAACTAATTAAACATAATTACTTAATTATAATTTAGAGGGATATCTCAGCCAGAAATCGGAGAGTACTATATTTAGCTTGCGCATTTCTATTAGAAATCTAGTGCTAGGAAACAGATAGTTAACAGTAACTTTGAAATTTTAAAAAAATATTCAAAAAAAAAAAAATTTTAATTTTAATTTTAATTAATTGATGCAATGTCAGTTAGATGGGTGCTGTGCTCTGACTGTGAGATGTGGCAAGTCCGGGAGGCTTCCAGCGTCCCGGGTGGCTTCATCTGCAGAAAGTGCACCCAACTGGAGCTCCTCACAGACCGCATGGTTCGGTTAGAGCAGCAATTGGATGCACTTAGGAGCATGCAGGTGGCGGAAAGCATCATAGATCGCAGTTATGTAAATGTGGTCACACCCAAGGTGCAGGCAGAGAAATGGGTGACCACCAGAAAGGGCAGGCAGTCAGTGCAGGAATCCCCTGTGGTTGTCCCCCTCTCGAACAGATATACCCCTTTGGATACTGTCGGGGGGAATAGCCTATCAGGGGAAAACAGCAGTAGCCAGAGCAGTGGCACCACGGCTGGCTCTGATGTTCAGAAGGGAGGGTCAAAGCGCAGAAGAGTAATAGTAATAGGGGACTCTATAGTCAGGGGCAGAGCTAGGCGCTTCTGTGGACGTGAAAGAGACTCCAGGATGGTATGTTGCCTCCCTGGTGCCAGGGTCCAGGATGTCTCCGAACGGGTAGAGGGCATCCTGAAGGGGGAGGGCAAACAGGCAGAGGTCGTTGTACATATTGGTACTAACGACATAGGCAGGAAGGGGCATGAGGCCCTGCAGCAAGAGTTCAGGCAGCTAGGCAGAAAGTTAAAAGACAGGACCTCGAGGGTTGTAATCTCGGGATTACTCCCTGTGCCACGTGCCAGTGAGGCTAGAAATAGGAAGATAGAGCAGCTAAACACGTGGCTAAACAGCTGGTGTAGGAGGGAGAGTTTCCATTATCTGGACCACTGGGAACTCTTTCGGGGCAGGTGTGACCTGTATAAGAAGGACGGGTTGCATCTAAACCGGAGAGGCATAAATATCCTGGCCGCGAGGTTTGCTAGTGTCACACGGGAGGGTTTAAACTAGTATGGCAGGGGGGTGGGCACGGGAGCAATAGGTCAGAAGGTGAGAGCATTGAGGGAGAACTAGGGAATAGGGACAGTGTGGCTCTGAGGCAGAGCAGACAGGGAGAAGTTGCTGAACACAGCGGGTCTGGTGGCCTGAAGTGCATATGTTTTAATGCAAGAAGTATTACGGGTAAGGCAGATGAACTTAGAGCTTGGATTAGTACTTGGAACTATGATGTTGTTGCCATTACAGAGACCTGGTTGAGGGAAGGGCAGGATTGGCAGCTAAACGTTCCAGGATTTAGATGTTTCAGGCGGGATAGAGGGGGTGTAAAAGGGGAGGCGGAGTTGCGCTACTGGTTCGGGAGAATATCACAGCTGTACTGCGAGAGGACACCTCAGAGGGCAGTGAGGCTATATGGGTAGAGATCAGGAATAAGAAGGGTGCAGTCACAATGTTGGGGGTTTACTACAGGCCTCCCAACAGCCAGCGGGGGATAGAGGAGCAGATAGGTAGACAGATTTTGGAAAAGAGTAAAAACAACAGGGTTGTGGTGATGGGAGACTTCAACTTCCCCAATATTGACTGGGACTCACTTAGTGCCAGGGGCTTAGATGGGGCGGAGTTTGTAAGGAGAATCCAGGAGGGCTTCTTAAAACAATATGTAGACAGTCCAACTAGGGAAGGGGAGGTACTGGACCTGGTATTGGGGAATGAGCCCGGCCAGGTGGTAGATGTTTCAGTAGGGGAGCATTTCGGTAACAGTGACCACAATTCAGTAAGTTTTAAAGTACTGGTGGACAAGGATAAGAGTGGTCCTAGGATGAATGTGCTAAATTGGGGGAAGGCTAATGATAACAATATTAGGCGGGAACTGAAGAACATAGATTGGGGGCGGATGTTTGAGGGCAAATCAACATCTGACATGTGGGAGGCTTTCAAGTGGCAGTTGAAAGGAATTCAGGACCGGCATGTTCCTGTGAGGAAGAAGGATAAATACGGCAATTTTCGGATGACGAGAGATATTGTAGGCCTCGTCAAAAAGAAAAAGGAGGCATTTGTCAGGGCTAAAAGGCTGGGAACAGACGAAGCCTGCGTGGAATATAAGGAAAGTAGGAAGGAACTTAAGCAAGGAGTCAGGAGGGCTAGAAGGGGTCACGAAAAGTCATTGGCAAATAGGATTAAGGAAAATCCCAAGGCTTTTTACACATACAGAAAAAGCAAGAGGGTAGCCAGGGAAAGGGTTGGCCCACTGAAGGATAGGCAAGGGAATCTATGTGTGGAGCGAGAGGAAATGGGCGAGGTACTAAATGAATACTTTGCATCAGTATTCACCAAAGAGAAGAAATTGGTAGATGTTGAGTCTGGAGAAGGGTGTGTAGATAGCCTGGGTCGCATTGAGATCCAAAAAGACGAGGTGTTGCGTGTCTTAAAAAATATTAAGGTAGATAAGTCCCCAGGGCCTGATGGGATCTACCCCAGAATACTGAAGGAGGCTGGAGAGGAAATTGCTGAGGCCTTGACAGAAATCTTTGGATCCTCACTGTCTTCAGGGGATGTCCCGGAGGAGTGGAGAATAGCCAATGTTGTTCCTCTGTTTAAGAAGGGTAGCAAGGATAATCCCAGGAACTACAGGCCGGTGAGCCTTACTTCAGTGGTAGGGAAATTACTGGAGAGAATTCTTCAAGTAAGGATCTACTCCCATTTGGAAGCAAATGGACGTATTAGTGAGAGGCAGCACGGTTTTATGAAGGGGAGGTCGTGTCTCACTAACTTGATAGAGTTTTTCGAGGAGGTCACTAAGATGATTGATGCAGGTAGGGCAGTGGATGTTGTCTATATGGACTTCAGTAAGGCCTTTGACAAGGTCCCTCATGGTAGACTAGTACAAAAGGTGAAGTCACACGGGATCAGGGGTGAGCTGGCAAGGTGGATACAGAACTGGCTAGGCCATAGAAGGCAGAGAGTAGCAATGGAAGGATGCTTTTCTCATTGGAGGGCTGTGACCAGTGGTGTTCCACAGGGACCAGTGCTGGGACCTTTGCTCTTTGTAGTATATATAAATGATTTGGAGGAAAATGTAACTGGTCTGATTAGTAAGTTTGCAGACGACACAAAGGTTGGTGGAATTGCGGATAGCGATGAGGACTGTCTGAGGATACAGCAGGATTTAGATTGTCTGGAGACTTGGGCGGAGAGATGGCAGATGGAGTTTAATCCGGACAAATGTGAGGTAATGCATTTTGGAAGGGCTAATGCAGGTAGGGAATATACAGTGAATGGTAGAACCCTCAAGAGTATTGAAAGTCAAAGAGATCTAGGAGTACAGGTCCACAGGTCATTGAAAGGGGCAACACAGGTGGAGAAGGTAGTCAAGAAGGCATACGGCATGCTTGCCTTCATTGGCCGGGGCATTGAGTATAAGAATTGGCAAGTCATGTTGCAGCTGTATAGAACCTTAGTTAGGCCACACTTGGAGTATAGTGTTCAATTCTGGTCGCCACACTACCAGAAGGATGTGGAAGCTTTAGAGAGGGTGCAGAAGAGATTTACCAGAATGTTGCCTGGTATGGAGGGCATTAGCTATGAGGAGCGGTTGAATAAACTCGGTTTGTTCTCACTGGAACGAAGGAGGTTGAGGGGAGACCTGATAGAGGTATACAAAATTATGAGGGGCATAGACAGAGTGGATAGTCAGAGGCTTTTCCCCAGGGTAGAGGGGTCAATTACTAGGGGGCATAGGTTTAAGGTGAGAGGGGCAAGGTTTAGAGTAGATGTACGAGGCAAGTTTTTTACTCAGAGGGTAGTGGATGCCTGGAAACCGCTACCGGAGGAGGTGGTGGAAGCAGGGACGATAGTGACATTTAAGGGGCATCTTGACAAATACATGAATAGGATGGGAATAGAGGGATACGGACCCAGGAAGTGTAGAAGACTGTAGTTTAGTCGGGCAGCATGGTCGGCACGGGCTTGGAGGGCCGAAGGGCCTGTTCCTGTGCTGTACATTTCTTTGTTCTTTGTTCTTTGTTCTTTGGTGCACTTGACAAAGGAAGGTTCAGACGTGGAGATAACTTCAACACGTTTATTAAACTATTTACACTTCTATTACTCGGGTTCGACACTACTGCTAATCCTACTGTAGCTACCCAGATTTGACTAACCAGCTGCTGAAATGGTGGGTGTAATATTGAATCAACCCTGTGTCTGTTCTCACTGACTGTCTCCACTGGAAAGAGGCAAATCATGTGTGTGGTGTCCTTTATATATGGGTTGGTGTAATGCCCCCCTGTGGTCGTGTCACCTCCGTGTGTATCGTGAGTGTCCATTGGTCCTGTCCTATCTAACTGATCTATTGGTTGAATGTGTGTGTGTGATGTCTTTGGTGCTCCCTCTAGTGTCTAGCTAGCCTACATGCATTTACATTGATGCACATCACCACAATATGAGGAGAGATTAAACAGTTTGGGCTTACACTCACTGGAGTTTAGAAGTATGAGAGGGGATCCGATCAAGGTATATAAGATACTAAACGGGAATGATAAAGTAAACATAGACCAAATGTTCCCTCTTGTAAGGCAGTCTAGAACGTGTGGTCATATATACAGGTTGAGAGATGGTAGATTTAGAACTGAGATGAGGAGGAACTACTTCTCGCAGAGGGTGGTGAATCTGTGGAACTTGCTGCCCCATAGTGCGGTGGAATCTGAGTCATTAAATGGGTTCAAGAAGGCGATAGTTATATTTTTGATTTAAAAAAGTTTAAACGGATAGGGGAACAAGTGGGAGGTGGCTTTGAGACCAGGAAGAGATCAGCCACGATCTGATTGAATGGCAGAGCAGGTTTAAGGGGCTGAATTGCCGACTTCTGCTCCTAATTCCTATGTTCTTAAGTTCCTCTGTCCACTTCCACTAGTTCCATCTTATCTATTCTGCTGGTAACATCCTCAAAAAACTCTAAAAGGTTTGTCAAGTATGATTTCCCGTTCATAAATCCATATTGACTCTGTCCCATCAGATAATTATTTTCAAAGTGTCCAGTTATCACATCCTTTATAATTGTTTCTCATATATTACCGATGTCAGACTGACATGCCTATAGATCCCTATTTTCTCTCTCTCTCCTTTTTAAAGAGTGCAGTTACATCCGCAGCCTTCCAATGTAAAGGCACCATTCCAGAATCGATAGCATTTTGAAAGCTGGCCACTAATTCATCCACTATCTCAGCTACCTCAACACTCTGGGATGTAGATCATCAAGTCCTTCGGATTTATCAACTTTCAGTCCCACTGATTTATCCAATATTACTTTTTTGCAAATACTAATTTATTTCAATTCTTAATTTTCAGGTTTCTGTGTTTTGTGGAGACGGAGTGTAGAGGTGGGTGGGAGGGCAATTTGCTGGGTGGGGGTGGGGTGCTAAGGAGCCCGGGGGGGGGGTGGCGCTCATTCAAAGGCACTCAGTGCCTGAGTATCTGCTGAGAGCCACCCCCTGCCCTTTGCTGCCCCCTCCCATACTCCACGAGCCCCCATCCTGCAATCCCCCTCTCATCACCACTCACCTGTGGTCTCGATCCCTCAGCAATAGCAGCCACTGCCACCCCAATGGTGCCTCCGAGCAATGAGGAACTGCTGCCCTTGATTGGATATCTTACCCCAGGGTTCATTATCCTGGGGAAGACCTCCCATTGGACTTCCTGAAAAGATGTGATGGGGGAGAGGTGGTGCGGAGAGGGGGACTCATGAGCTGGTAAGTGAGACCCCCTGATCAAGACCCATTATGCACAGGTCAAGACCCTACAACACCAGTAACAGTTTGTTCTGCACCCTATTGGGTACATGCATACTTAATAGGATCTTAGGGTGTTGGCTATCTGGCCCTTCAAGCCTGCTCCACCATCCAAAAAGATCATGGCTGATTTGATTGTGGTCTCAGCTCCACTTTCCTGTCTGCACTCCATACCCTTAACTCTCTTATCTAACAAAAACCTATCTCACCAAGCCTTGAGTAAATTTAAAGATCCAGTCTCCACTACTTTCTGGGGAAGAGAATTCCACACTCTAATTACATTCCGAGAGAAAGATTTACTCCTCATTTCTGACTTAAAAGGGTTATCTCTTATTCTTAAACTATATCCCCGAGTTGGTAAAACATTTTTGCCCACTCACTTAACCTGTCTATATCCCTTTGTAGACTCTCCCATCTCCACTTGACAACTTATTATTCTACCTATCTTGGTAACATCGGAAAATTTAGTTGCCATACATTCGGCCCCTTCATCCAAATCATTGATATAACCTCTGCCGCCAACCCCTCTCCCCAACCCCTGCGTCGGGGTTTCCGGCAGCAGAGGCAACTCGTCATTGCTTGGCAGTTGCGCTTTCCATGGCTCGCCACGAGTTACAGTTTAGAGTACCCAATTATTTTTTTCCATTTAACGAGCAATTTAGTGTGGCCAATACACCTAACCTGCACATCTTTGGGTTGTGAGGGAGTTACAGTTTACCAATCCAAAACATACCCGTTTATCTGTACTCTCCTTCCTGTTAGCTAACCAACCCTTCTATTTATGCTATATGCTGTCCTCTGCACCATGTGCTCTTATCTTGTGTAGTAATCTTTGATGTAATACCTTGTCAAACGCTTTTTAGAATACAAGTACACCACATCTATCAGTTATCCTTTATCCACCTTGGACGTTACTGTGATAGTAGAGGTATTACGGTACCTGGTAATGCTGGAACACCATTGGTAGAAATTGTATGCTTCCTATTGGTCACGATGTATGGTAGCTCCGCCCTGCTAGGCAGGGTATAAGAGCCCATGCCGCCCCAGCAGCCTTCATTCTGTACCTGAGCTGCTGGGGGAAACATCTAGCTTATTAGTTGGACTACAACCTCGCTTTAGTGGTCATTGATCGTGCATCAATTTAATAAGCTAGTTTTAAAAAGGATGGAGCTCCGAACCAAGCCGGAGTGTCTGCAACTCAGCCCCCACGCGGCGAACTCAGCGGCAATCTTCAAGCACTGGCTGGCGTGCTTTAAAGGATATCTCGGGACATCCAAAAACACACCCACAGGAGAACAGAAAATGTAAGTCCTGCACTCAAGGGTGAGCCCGGAGATTTACACCCTCATCGAGGAAGCGGAAGACTTCGATGTAGCAATAGAGCTGCTGAAAGGACATTATATTTGCCCGGTAAACCAGGTCTACACCCGACATGTGCTAGCAACGAGGCAACAAATCCCTGGGGAATCGCTGGAAGAATTCTACCGTGCACTCCTGGTGTTGGCGAGAAACTGCAGCTGCCCGCAAGTTTCGGCGAGCGAACACACTGAACCCTTGGCCCGGGACGCTTTTGTGGCAGGTATGCTTACCTCCCAAATCCGCCAGCGATTGCTAGAAAAAGGCACTCTAGGTCTCAAGGAGGCACGGGCCCTTGCCGGCTCCCTGGATGTGGCCTCCAGAAACACCCATGCTTACGTTCCCGACCGCGCGGCAGCTCCCTAGGCAGCGTGGAACCCCTCCGCAGCCGACCCCGAGACATCCCCCATCTCCCCACAAGCTTGTGCAGCAAGGTGGCCTGGCAACCCCGGGAGGCCCCGCAGCTACTTTTGAGGGCAGGCCAAGCACCCCCGCCAGCGCTGCCCGGCCCGCACATCCACCTGCAAGGGATGCAGTAAAAAGGGCCATTTCGTGGTGGTATGCCAGGCCCATGCGGTTGCCGCGGTCTCCGGCGGCGAATGCGGACTGCCACCACAAACCTCTCCACGGTCCCTGTGCGGCCAGCGGGCGCCGCCATCTTCCTACTCCAGGGCCACGTGCGGTCCCCAGGTGCCACCATCTTGTCCCGCGGACGCCACGTTAGAGGGATGGGCGCCGCCATTTTGTGTACCCCCAGACATGTGTGACCAACAGGAGCCACCATCTTGGATGAACCCCCAGGACCCCAGCTCGGCTGACCACACACTGCCCGAAGAGAACACTCAACTGCTGCGATTAGCCTCGGTGACTCTGGATCAGTCCCAGCCTCGAACACTCTCAACTGCTACAACGACTGTATTTATCAACGGGCACGAGACGTCCTGCCTAATCGACTCTGGGAGCACGGAGAGCTTCATACACCCTGACACGGTAAGGCGCTGTTCTCTCCTCGTCCACCCCGTTAATCAAAAAATCTCCCTGGCCACCGGTTCCCGCTCAGTAGAGATAAAGGGTTTTGTGTAGCAAACCTCACAATTGTGTAGCAACCCTCGGTAATTCAAAAATTACCGTCTCTACGTCCTTCCCCACCTCTGCGCGGCCACACGCCTAGGTTTAGACTTCCATTGTAATCTGCAAAGTCTAGCCTTCAAATTCGGTGGCCCTATACCCCCCCTCGCTGTCTCGTGACCCTTAAGGTCGACCCGCCTTCCCTGTTTGCGAACCTCACCCCAGATTGCAAACCCGTCGCCACCAGGAGCAGACGGTTGAGTGCCCAGGCCCGGATCTTTATTAGGTCAGAGGTCCAAAGGCTACTGAGGGAAGGAGTCATTGAAGCTAGCAACAGTCCCTGGAGAGCTCAAGTAGTGGTGGTACAGACCGGGGAGAAGCAGAGGATGGTCATCGACTACAGTCAGACCATCAACAGGTTTACGCAGCTGGACGCGTACCCTCTCCCCCGCATATCCGACCGGGTAAACAGGATCGGCATTACAAGGTCTTCTCCACGGTGGACCTTAAGTCCGCCTACCACCAGCTCCCCATCCGCACTAGTGACTGCAAATACACTGCCTTCGAGGCAGATGGGCGGCTCTATCACTTCTTAAGGGTTCCCTTCGGTGTCACCAACGGGGTCTCGGTCTTCCAGCGCAAGATGGACCGAATGGTTGACCGGTACGGTTTACGGGCAACATTCCCGTATCTCGATAATGTCACCATCTGTGGCCACGACCAGCAGGACCACGACACCAACCTCCGAAAATTCCTCCAGACCGCAAAGATCCTTAACCTTACCTACAACACGGATAAATGCGTGTTTAGCACCGACCGCCTAGCCATCCTCGGCCATGTAGTGCGAAATGGAGTTATAGGCTCCGACCCTGAACGCATGCTCCCCCTTATGGAGTTCCCCCTCCCTCACTGCTCCAAGGCCCTGAAGCGCTGCCTAGGGTTTTTCAGTTACTACGCCCAGTGGGTCCCCAACTATGTGGACAATGCCCGTCCCCTGATCCAATCCACAGCCTTTTCCCCTGTCGATAGAGGCCTGCCAGGCCTTCAGCCGCATCAAAGCAGACATTGCAAAGGCCACGATGCACGCCATCAACGAGTCCCTCCCCTTCCAGGTCGAGAGTGACGCGTCTGACGTAGCTCTGGTGGCCACCCTCAACCAAGCGGGCAGGCCCGTGGCCTTCTTCTCACGTACCCTCCATGCTTCCGAAATCCGCCACTTCTCAGTCGAAAAGGAGGCCCAGGCCATAGTAGAAGCTGTGCGACATTGGAGGCATTACCTGGCCGGCAGGAGATTCACTCTCCTCACTGACCAACAGTCGGTTGCTTTCATGTGGCTAAATCGCTGGCTTTGAAAGCAGACCAAGGCAGGCCAGCAGCACGGTTCAATTCCTGTACCAGTCTCCCGAACAGGCAGTGGAATGTGGTGACTAGGGGCTGTCATGATATTCATATAAACATATCATGGTGCAAACACATACACACACTGATGGACAGATCAACGGACCAATCAACACACACGCAACATCACAGCCAATCACCAGTGAGAGCACACGCACTATAAAACAGGGAACACCACAGTTCCCGCTCATTCCAGCAGGAGATAGCTTAGAGGACAGAGTTCACAGTGTGCCACTCAGACATACACCATGTGCTGAGTGCCTCTCTAAGATAGTGCTAGGGCTGGGTCCACAGGTTAACGGTAAAGTACGAACCACAGCCAGAAGTTAACAGTTGTTGTTATCAAGAATAATAAAACAGAGTTGTACCATCTACAACCGTGTTGGTTCGTTTGTATAGCGGAACACCCAACATGACAGGGGCTTTTCACAGTAACTTCATGTGATGCCTACTTGTGGCAATAAGCGATTTTCATTTCATTTTTATTTCAACAGTTGGGGCCCAAGCTGTGATCTCTGCGGTCTCTGGCTGTCACTTGGAAAAAGACCCATTCATTCCCACTCTCTGTTTCCCTTTTGTAAGCCAATTCTTGATCCATGTGTATATCCCTTTTCCAATGTGCTTTAATTTTCCCCACTACCCTCTTCTGAGAGAACGTATAAAAAGGCTTAGGAAAGTCCAAATACACCAGATCCACTGGTTCTCCCTTATCTATTCTACTAGTTACATCCTCAAAAAACTCTCGTAGATTTGTTAAGCATGATTTGCCTTTCATAAACCTGTGCTAATTTTGTCCAACCCCATTCATTCTTTTCACATGTTTTGTTATCACCTCTTTTATAATAGACTCTAGCATCTTCCCACTACTAATGTCAGGCTAACTGGTCTGTAATGCTCCCTTTTTTTCTCTCCCTCCCTTTTTAAATAGTGGAGTTACATTGCCACCCTCCAATCTGTAGGAACTGCTCCAGAGTCTATGGAATTCTGAAAGCTGACCACCAATGCATTCAATATTTCCAGGGTAACTTCCTGTAATACTCTGGGATGTGGATTACCAGGCCCTGGTCATTTGTCAGCCTTTAACCCTATTAATTTACCCAGCACCATTTTCTTACTAAAACTGATTTCCTTAATTTCTGCCCTCTCCCCAGACCCTTGGTTCCCTAACATTTATGTGAGGCTATTTGTGCCCTCTTTTGTGAAGACAAACTGAAAGCATGTCATAGAGTCGTAGGGCACGATTCTCTGGCCTCTTTGCTCTATCTTGAGCGAAATGAGGCCAGTGTATACCGGGAGAGGGCGAAAACGAGAACTGCACCAGGCGCCAAACAGTTTGCAGGCCCACTCCCGTAGGCAAATTCGTGATCTCGCCGTAGCCTGGCGACAAACCAATTATCATCACTTAAGCCCTATGTCCATACAATTAACGGGAGCGACCCCATATCCAATTGCGTTCCGTCCTTCATCAGCCTCCCCAACAAGTGGTCATGCTGGCGCCAATTAGTACTCCTTTTGAAAAACGTGAATCTGGCGGAAGGGCTTCTGTGGGGAACCGAGAAGGTGAGTGGCAAGTGGAGGGCTGTGACCAGTGGTGTTCCACAGGGATCAGTGCTGGGACCTTTGCTGTTTGTAGTATATATAAATGATTTGGAGGAAAATGTAACTGGTCTGATTAGTAAGTTTGCAGACGACACAAAGGTTGGTGGAATTGCGGATAGCGATGAGGACTGTCTGAGGATACAGCAGGATTTAGATTGTCTGGAGACTTGGGCGGAGAGATGGCAGATGGAGTTTAATCCGGACAAATGTGAGGTAATGCATTTTGGAAGGGCTAATGCAGGTAGGGAATATACAGTGAATGGTAGAACCCTCAAGAGTATTGAAAGTCAAAGAGATCTAGGAGTACAGGTCCACAGGTCATTGAAAGGGGCAACACAGGTGGAGAAGGTAGTCAAGAAGGCATACGGCATGCTTGCCTTCATTGGCCGGGGCATTGAGTATAAGAATTGGCAAGTCATGTTGCAGCTGTATAGAACCTTAGTTAGGCCACACTTGGAGTATAGTGTTCAATTCTGGTCGCCACACTACCAGAAGGATGTGGAGGCTTTAGAGAGGGTGCAGAAGAAATTTACCAGAATGTTGCCTGGTATGGAGGGCATAAGCTATGAGGAGCGATTGAATAAACTCGGTTTGTTCTCACTGGAACGAAGGAGGTTGAGGGGCGACCTGATAGAGGTATACAAAATTATGAGGGGCATAGACAGAGTGGATAGTCAGAGGCTTTTCCCCAGGGTAGAGGGGTCAATTACTAGGGGGCATAGGTTTAAGGTGAGAGGGGCAAGGTTTAGAGTAGATGTACGAGGCAAGTTTTTTACGCAGAGGGTAGTGGGTGCCTGGAACTCACTACCGGAGGAGGTAGTGGAAGCAGGGACGATAGGGACATTTAAGGGGCATCTTGACAAATATATGAATAGGATGGGAATAGAAGGATACGGACCCAGGAAGTGTAGAAGATTGTAGTTTAGTCGGGCAGTATGGTCGGCACGGGCGTGGAGGGCCGAAGGGCCTGTTCCTGTGCTGTACATTTCTTTGTTCTTTGTTCTTTGCTCGATGGCGATGGGGGATCCTTGTCTGGGTGGGGGGTGCACTCTCCAGAGGGGTGTGGCCCCATGGGAAGGAGGGGGAGGTGCTGGGGTAGGCGCTGGGGGGCACACGGCATCAGCATGCCAAACCCTGGATCGTGTGTACCAGTTCCAGGGGCAACCCTAGCCCCTGCCCATCTTCCCCAACGACCACCAATAGCCCCCACCGACTACCGAGGCCATGCGGATGAAGGCTATTGCTAATAGGGAATTGGCAATTGTGGTTAAGTGAGCACTTCACACAGCCCAAATGAATTCCCGTGGATGTGCGGGCCATGTGACATGTGGGAGTCATTGACTAGCATCCCAATCACACCTTGATGCATGGACACAGTGCTTGAACACTGCGGGAGGTAGCACAACAGATGTAGCAGCCAAAATCCAAACACCCAGGCGATGGGACATGACCATGGCCGGAGAGTGGGCAAGTGTTACAGGGCGGGGGAGAGGCCTGGAGAGATGGACTAAGAGTTCGGAGGTCGGGCCGCATTGTGGAAGAAAGTGACAGATGCGTCACACTGGTTGTGGCCAAGGATATTTAATGTGTTTTAAATTCCCCACTTTTCCGAGGGTGCTGCCGGCCCCAACACCCCCCCCCCCCCCCCAAACTACCCACCTCTTCCCTCCCCCGGTGCCCTCAGTGATCCACGATGTGCTTTGCCTTCCTCGCTCTACCACTACAACTAGTTGTGTCCCCAAGATGCACATCAGAGGTGGAGGCAGCCTGCTGCTTACCATGTCCCATGGCCTGGGTGCATACCCCAGGCAGGTGTCCTCTGGGTGTTCTGTGGCTGGAGTGCCTTGGCGTACTTGTTGGTGGCACATGCACAGCCATGCTGCCCTGTTCCGGGCGATGACTCTGGATCAAGGCCTCGTCAGAGGGGTTGAACTTAGGAGCTGTTGGCCACCGTCGCAACTCCATGGGATGGCTCTGTGTTGCAACCCAGCACCCCCTCCTCCAGCTCAGTGCCAATAGGGCCCTTGGGTTCACCTTGGGATAGAGGGGCAGCTGGTTTGAGCCCTGGCTGCCCCTGCATGAGCCCTGGCGGCTCTCCGATTCCTGCACCATCGTGTCGACGCCCTCAGCGATGCTCCTCAGTGATTGGGCCATGCTCTGCCGTGCCTCAGCCATTCCCATCTGAGAGCGGGACTTGTCCCGCAGCGACACTGGGTCACATCTGGAGTGTTGCTGACATCTCCCTCTGAATGACCTGACTGCACCCCGACATCTCCATTAGCTCCAGGAATACCTCTTCCACAGTCTCAGCATCAGGCTGGGACCCAGCTGGGTCCTGGGATCCAGCAGACCTCTGACTGCTATCTCGCCTGGGGGTTACTGCCTCCACCAGATGTGCATCAGCAGCTGTGCGCTCACCAGATTGTGCGCACACCAGATTGTGTCCAGAAGTCTGACCACTAACGTTTCCCACCGAGGTGCATGTATCTGCGCTGGTGGAGGGTGTGAGTGACAGCTGTGACGCCTCGATCATGTCTTGCTCGGAGCTCCCCTCCAAGGTGGTCTCCTGGGAGGCTGGAGAGGATCCCACCCAGCTGGGCCAGTGCGTCGGTTGGAGGACCTGCAGGAGAATGGACATGTGGTTAGTGGGAGGGATGGGTCAGTCAATAAGGCAACAACAACTCACATTTGACAGATCCTCCGGGTGGAGCCCGGTGGTTCCTCACCTCTGCGGCATCTGTCAAACTCCGCGTGGAGGACCCCCTGTCCTCGGCCACCCCAGTCACCTCCTGGGCCCACTCCTTGAAGGAGTTGAGGAAGTCCGGCACCCCTCCGCCAGTCTGGGCCCTCTCCCGGTGATTGTGGGAGAGCTTTTCCTGAGGAGACACAGAGAGGGTATCATTCGGCACATGTGTGGTTCACAGTGGTAGAGGGGCATTGTGAAGGAGGGTTTGGGGAGGGTTGAAGGGAGGGGGAGTGAAGGGAGGGTTGGGGGTCGCATGGGGAGTTGGGTGTGGATGCTGGTGTGCGGCGGTAAGGTCTTGTTGGGGGGGGGGCGGGGGGAGGGGGGTGCGGCGTGTATGGGTCTCTACTCACTCATGCTGCCCGGTGTCAGTCTTTGTCCTTTTTTAAGCACTGGAGGCCAGTCCTCCTGGTCACACTCCCGAAGCTTACAACCACCGCCACTTCATGCCATGCAGCACTGGCTGCCCTGTGGCTGACCCTCCAGGACCCTCGGAGGAACAGGATATGTTTCCTGGCCACCACTGCGTCTAGGAGCCTCCTCAGGTCTGCATCCCCGAACCTTGGATCCGGTCTCCCCGATGCCATGGCTGCAAGCTGACTGGGGTTGGCTGAGCAAGTGCTACTTAAGTGCTGCTTGACCTTGTTAACGGGCGTTGGCCAGTGTGCTACTGGCAAATCGACTGGCGAGCCTTAATTTGCATCGAGAAGCCCATGGGGCCTCGTTAAGTGGACCAATTAACTTTGAATAGCGTTGCCGGCCTCGCTGGGCTGAGTGTTGGGAAGCTCGCGACAGTCCCACCTTCCTTAAATCTGAACCACTGCCCAGCCACTGTCAACCCCTTTAGGAAGGTTCCCCAATTTATCCTTGCCAGATCACACCCCATAACCTCATAGTTCCCTTTATTTAGATTTGGATGTCTTCAATTCCTCCTGATCTGCAGTTAAGTGCCAGGCACTTTAACTTATGCCTCTACTGGGCCCCTCCTGCAGCAATATACTTGATCTTTGTTGAGTGATGTACAAAGTAATCGAGTGGACCTGTGTGGTTCAAACTAGTGACGTGGCTGTCCTATCAGGCAATAGGACTATGTCATATTAGGTACGGTAGCACAGTTGGTAGCACTGTTCCTTCACAGCTCCAGGGTCCAAGGTTCGATTCCCGGCTTGGGTCACTGTCTGTGTGGAGTCCGCACGTTCTCCCCGTGTCTGCGTGGGCTTTCTCCGGGTGCTCCGCTTTCCTCCCACAAGTCCCGAAAGAGGTGCTGTTAGGTAATTTGGACATTCTGAATTCTCCCTCTGTGTACCCGAACAGGGGCCGGAATATGGCGACTAGGGGATTTTCACAGTAACTTCATTGCAGAGTTAATGTAAACCTACTTGTGACAATAAAGATTAGAAATAAATAAAATAAATATATTAGCATAGCACTGTGTCAGCTGCTTTTGGTGTAAGGGGCAATTTAGTGTGGCCAATCCACGTACCCTGCACATCTTAGGTTGTGGGGGTGAGAGCCACGCAGACATGGGGAGAATGTGCTCACTCCACACGGACAGTGACCCAGAGCCAGGATCGAACCCAGGTCCTCGGTGCTGTGAGGCAGCAGTGCTAACCACTGCGCCATTGTGCTACCCAGTCTTCAAAAAACTCTCATAGATATGTCAAGCATGATTTTCCTTTCATAAATCCATGCTGACTTTGTCTGTTTACACCACTGCTTTCCAAATGCTGTGCTATGAAATCCTTGATAATTGACTCCAGCAATTTCCTACTACCGGCATTAGGCCCACTGGTCGATAGTTCCCTGTTTTCTCTCTACCTCACTTTTTGAATAGTAGAGTTACATTCCCTACCTTCCAGTCTGTATGAACCATTCCAGAATCCAAAGAAACAGTAGGGAGGTTATGCTTCAGTAATACAAGGAACTAGTTAAGACCACATTTTAGCACAGTATTGCTCATTATATTTAAAGAAGGATGTAAATATGCTGGTAGTGGTTCATAAGACCATAAGACATAGCAGCGGAAGTAAGGCCATTCGGCCCATCGAGTCCACTCCACCATTCAATCATGGCTGATTTCAACTCCATTTACCCGCTCTCTCTCCATAGCCCTTAATTCCTCGAGAAATCAAGAATTTATCAACTTCTGTCTTAACGACACTCAACGTCCCGGCCTCCACCGCCCTCTGTGGCAATGAATTCCACAGACCCACCACTCTCTGGCTGAAGAAATTTCTCCTCATCTCTGTTCTAAAGTGACTCCCTTTTATTCTAAGGCTGTGCCCCCGGGTCCTAGTCTCCCCTGCTAATGGAAACAACTTCCCTACATCCACCCTATCTAAGCCATTCATTATCTTGTAAGTTTCTATTAGATCTCCCCTCAACCTCCTAAACTCCAATGAATATAATCCCAGGATCCTCAGACGTTCCTCGTATGTTAGGCCTACCATTCCTGGGATCATCCGTGTGAATCTCCGCTGGACCCGCTCCAATGTCAGTATGTCCTTCCTGAGGTGTGGGGCCCAAAATTGCTCACAGTATTCTAAATGGGGCCTAACTAATGCTTTATAAAGCTTCAGAAGTACATCCCTGCTTTTATATTCCAAGCCTCTTGAGATGAATGACAACATTGCATTTGCTTTCTTAATTACGGACTCAACCTGCAAGTTTACCTTTAGAGAATCCTGGACTAGGACTCCCAAGTCCCTTTGCACTTCAGCATTATGAATTTTGTCACCGTTTAGAAAATAGTCCATGCCTCTATTCTTTTTTCCAAAGTGCAAGACCTCGCACTTGCCCACGTTGAATTTCATCAGCCATTTCTTGGACCACTCTCCTAAACTGTCTAAATCTTTCTGCAGCCTCCCCACCCCCTCCATACTACCTGCCCCTCCACCTATCTTTGTATCATCGGCAAACTTAGCCAGAATGCCCCCAGTCCCGTCATCTAGATCGTTAATATATAAAGAGAACAGCTGTGGCCCCAACACTGAACCCTGCGGGACACCACTCGTCACCGGTTGCCATTCCGAAAAAGAACCTTTTATCCCAACTCTCTGCCTTCTGCCTGACAGCCAATCGTCAATCCATGTTAGTACCTTGCCTCGAATACCATGGGCCCTTATTTTACTCAGCAGTCTCCCGTGAGGCACCTTATCAAAGGCCTTTTGGAAGTCAAGATAGATAACATCCATTGGTTCTCCTTGGTCTAACCTATTTGTTATCTCTTCAAAGAACTCTAACAGGTTTGTCAGGCACGACCTCCCCTTACTAAATCCATGCTGACTTGTCCTAATCTGACCCTGCACTTACAAGAATTTAGAAATCTCATCCTTAACAATGGATTCTAGAATCTTGCCAACAACCGAGGTTAGGCTAATTGGCTTATAATTTTCCATCTTTTTCCTTGTTCCCTTCTTGAACAGGGGGGTTACAACAGCGATTTTCCAATCCTCTGGGACTTTCCCGGACTCCAGTGACTTTTGAAAGATCACAACTAATGCCTCCACTATTTCTTCAGCTATCTCCTTTAGAACTCTAGGATGTAGTCCATCTGGGCCCGGAGATTTATCAATTTTTAGACCTCTTAGTTTCTCTAGCACTTTCTCCTTTGTGATGGCTACCATATTCAACTCTGCCCCCTGACTCTCCGGAATTGTTGGGATATTACTCATGTCTTCTACTGTGAAGACTGACGCAATGTACTTATTTAGTTCCTCAGCTATTTCCTTGTCTCCCATCACAAAATTACCAGCGTCATTTTGGAGCGGCCCAATGTCAACTTTTGCCTCCCGTTTGTTTTTAATGTATTTAAAGAAACTTTTACTATCATTCCTAATGTTACTGGCTAGCCTACCTTCATATTTGATCCTCTCTTTCCTTAGACTCTCTCTTTGTTATCCTCTGTTTGTTTTTGTAGCCTTCCCAATCTTCTGACTTCCCACTACTCTTTGCCACATTATAGGCTTTCTCTTTTGCTTTGATGCATTCCCTAACTTCCTTTGTCAGCCATGGCTGCCTAATCCCCCCTCTGATAACCTTTCTTTTCTTTGGGATGAACCTCTGTACTGTGTCCTCAATTACTCCCAGAAACTCCTGCCATTGCTGTTCTACTGTCTTTCCCATTAGGCTCTGAGAGAAGGTTTACCAGATTAACACCTGGAATGGCTGGGTTGCCTTACAAGAAATGTGGACAGGCTAGGCTTGAATCGCTGGAGTTTAAAACAGAAAGAGGTAACCTGATTGAAACATAAGACCATAAGACATAGGAGCGGAAGTAAGGCCATTCGGCCCATCGAGTCCACTCCGCCATTCAATCATGGCTGATTTCAACTCCATTTACCCGCTCTCTCTCCATAGCCCTTAATTCCTCGAGAAATCAAGAATTTATCAACTTCTGTCTTAAAGACACTCAACGTCCCGGCCTCCACCGCCCTCTGTGGCAATGAATTCCACAGACCCTCCACTCTCTGGCTGAATAAATTTCTCCTCATCTCTGTTCTAAAGTGACTCCCTTTTATTCTAAGGCTGTGCCCCCGGGTCCTAGTCTCCCCTGCTAATGGAAACAACTTCCCTACATCCACCCTATCTAAGCCATTCATTATCTTGTAAGTTTCTATTAGATCTCCCCTCAACCTCCTAAACTCCAATGAATATAATCCCAGGATCCTCAGACGTTCATCGTATGTTAGGCCTACCATTCCTGGGATCATCCGTGTGAATCTCCGCTGGACCCGCTCCAGTGCCAGTATGTCCTTCCTGAGGTGTGGGGCCCAAAATTGCTCACAGTATTCTAAATGGGGCCTAACTAATGCTTTATAAAGCTTCAGAAGTACATCCCTGCTTTTATATTCCAAGCCTCTTGAGATGAATGACAACATTGCATTTGCTTTCTTAATTACGGACTCAACCTGCAAGTTTACCTTTAGAGAATCCTGGACTAGGACTCCCAAGTCCCTTTGCACTTCAGCATTATGAATTTTGTCACCGTTTAGAAAATTGTCCAATGCCTCTATTCTTTTTTCCAAAGTGCAAGACCTCGCACTTGCCCACGTTGAATTTCATCAGCCATTTCTTGGACCACTCTCCTAAACTGTCTAAATCTTTCTGCAGCCTCCCCACCTCCTCCATACTACCTGCCCCTCCACCTATCTTTGTATCATCGGCAAACTTAGCCAGAATGCCCCCAGTCCCGTCATCTAGATCGTTAATATATAAGGAGAACAGCTGTGGCCCCAACACTGAACCCTGCGGGACACCACTCGTCACCGGTTGCCATTCCGAAAAAGAACCTTTTATCCCAACTCTCTGCCTTCTGCCTGACAGCCAGTCGTCAATCCATGTTAGTACCTTGCCTCGAATACCATGGGCCCTTATTTTACTCAGCAGTCTCCCGTGAGGCACCTTATCAAAGGCCTTTTGGAAGTCAAGATAGATAACATCCATTGGCTCTCCTTGGTCTAACCTATTTGCTATCTCTTCAAAGAACTCTAACAGGTTTGTCAGGCACGACCTCCCCTTACTAAATCCATGCTGACTTGTCCTAATCTGACCCTGCACGTCCAAGAATTTAGAAATCTCATCCTTAACAATGGATTCTAGAATCTTGCCAACAACCGAGGTTAGGCTAATTGGCCTATAACATGGAAGAAGATCCTGAGGGGTCTTGACAGGGTGGATGTGGAGAGGATGTTTCCTCTTGTGTGAGAATCTAGAACTAAGTGTCACTATTTGAAAATAAGGGGTCGCCCATTTAAAGCGAAGATGAGGTGAAATTTTTTTCTCTCAGGGTCAGGAGTCTTTAGCTCTCTCTTCCATAAAAGGTGCTGGAAGCAGAGTCTGAATATTTGTAAGGCAGAGGTGGATAGATTCTTAGTAAACAAGGAGGTGATAGGTTATTGGGAGTTGATGGGATGCAGATCTGACGTTACCATCAGATCAGACATGAGTTTATTAAATGGCGGAGCAGGTTCAAAAGGCTGAAGGGCCTACTCCTGCTCCTTGTTCACATGCCTGCTTCGAGCAGTTGAACCTGTCAATTGATAAATGCATTTCTGCAGAATTACAGAGTGTGTTTACACTTTATGTCCACAAGTGGGTGCTAACTGATAACGTTTCAGTGAGTTATGATCGGTGTGTTAAATTCAGAATTGAGAAATGGCATGGAAGCTTTAACTCTGATTATCTTCATATTTCTACTCCAACATTTTGCCCATTTTTACCACCACAGTGGATGCACCACTGTAGTACTATGAAAGTTCCTTATTCAGTTGTTATTATCAGTTTGCCTGTGTATTGACAAAGTACATCACCAAGGACTGGTGAAGTAGTGTTGATATATCAGCTAAAGTGTGGATGCCATGACAGGGTGATTTTTTAAAATTCTCTTGCGCATGAGGCAAATACCTTGCTTAAGATGATACTGCTGATCATGAGCAAAAAAGTATAAATATTAAATTTTAAGTAACATTAGGTACACTCAATCATTAAAATATGAAATATTATTAGGCCCAAAGACCACAGGTTCAATTCATTTTTAAATTTGTTCTTGGAATGCGAGTGTTTCTGGCAAGGCTAATATTTGTTGGCCATCTCTAATTGCCCCTGAGAAGGTACTGGTGAGTCACCGCTTTGAACAGCTGCAGTTCATTCTTCCTAGCAGTTCCTCAAGATCGAGGATGACTTGCATTACTCTGGTATCATTGGTCCATTTTTTCTAGTTTTTCCAATTAAGGGGCAATTTAGGATGACCAATCCATCTACCCTGCACATCTTTGGGTTATGGGGCTGAGACCCATGCAAGCACGGGGAGAATGTACAAACTCCACACGGACAGTGACCCGGGATGGAACCTGGGTCCTTTGCGCCATGAGGCAGCAGTGCTAACCGCTGCACCACCGTGCCGTTCTATGATTTCATGGGTTCGGAGGTGGCTGGTAAGTCCAATGCATTATCTGTAGACTCTTTTACATGTGGAACAGGTGGTGCTTAGAGGATCGGGAAGATCAGCAGGTGAGAGTTCTGGATGTTCTCTCTGACACCTTGACATTGCCTCTGCACGTTCACATTGAAATCTCGCAATGTGTTTGGCGTTACGACCACAGAAGATGTGTAGCCCAAGCATCTCTTGGCAAATTCAATTTCAAAGCTATTTTTTCAAATAAGGTGAAATATCTTTCAACTCCATCCCCCATAAATGTAGACACTAACCGAAGATTCTTCGTGAAGTCAAATTCCTCAAAGGATTGAAAGTCACCATCTGAAAGACCATTTCTCCTTTCTTTGTGTATATTTTAAGTTTTGCTTTAACTTGTTCATACTGGGCCTTATCATCCTGACACCCTGGAGTCAGATTTGCGGGGGGTGTACTCCAAACGTGTGCGGGGGAATCCCTCTTTGAACTTCCCAGGTGAACACTTGCACAGCAATTGTCCAGAATTACTAACTTACTCTGGTCAATTGTGCTGCACTGGTACTATAATCACAAGAGTCTAGAGAAGGATTTAAACTCAATGGTTTATTGATAAATAAATGCAAGGCCACAAGGCGAGGGGCAGTGCATCCAGTCCCAGCTGGGAACATCTGAAGATGCTGGTTCCCATCTTGGCCGGCTTTTATTGGTCCATTTTAACGAGCCCTGCCGTTAGGCCTCCGCCCTTCAGCGGGGGAACTCGTATTCCACCAGTCCCATGGGGTGATCAACCAGGCCATTCCCGTGGGTCTTGTGGAGGTTATTACATCCAAAACAGCGATTTAAATTGCTAACTTTAAATGGTACCGTCAGGGTTACATGAATCGTTACTCAGTAAAGGTTGCAAGAAATAAAATCTCTTCTAACTGCTGCGTAACTATTTTAAAGACTCAGACCAATCCTCATACAGGACTCCCCCCACACCACCACCACCCCTCCCCAGACTCCACGGGAGAATTTTCCACCTTCGAAACTAACCACACCCCCAACAGCACTCCCCACCTCTGACCTCACATGGGATTCCCCCAGAACACCCATTCACACGGGACTCTCCACTTCCCGGTCCGACTTGACCGTACCCCCAAACTGGCTGAATTATCTTCCAATCGGCCCACGATGTCCCATACCAACCCCCCCGCCCCCCCCCCCCCCCCCCCCCACCGATGTTCGAACTCCCAAGCCCCTGGCCTCTGACCCTCTGACCACTACCCCTACCTCTGGCCTGACCAGCCTCGTGGCCTTGAACCGCTAGCCCTCCAAATCCCTTCCATTTACCTTCTCCCTGGTCTGCCAATTTCACTGGCCCTTTAAATGTAGCTGATTTTCAACAGCTAGTGCAGTAAAAAGGGGGTGTGACCTCTGAGTCCAATGCAGCTGGACCACGCAGGGGCCTGTGGGGATGCATTTACTGGCCCCATGCAGCTTCAGCCATTGGCGATTTCAGCAGTTTTCAAGAGCAGGTAAGTGCTTTAAAGTCTTATAATCCCAGCGGGCGATCGCTTTTTGACACTAGTTGGAAGTTAAGGCCCACTGTTCGGCTTCTTTCTTTCTCTGAAGCTCTCTATCTCTTACCCTATTCCTTTCTTCAGTGCGAACTTCTCTCTTTGAAGTTTAAGTTCAAGCCTTCGCATTTCTAACTCTGTCAACTTTTTCTTCTCCTTTTCCTACTCTTTTCCTATATAAGGTTTCTTATTTCTATTTCTTTTAATCTATCCCTTTCTTTCACTTGTTTTCTCATTTCTTTTTCTTTCAATTCAAGTCTTTTCAGTTCCATTTCTTTTTCATTTGCAAATATCTCTACCTGTCGCACATTAGTTTCAGGGGTCTCTACCAACTTTAAAAGTTGGGTAAATACTTTTAACCACATCAGCCTTCCGGAACTCCTACTTTTACTTGATCTGCGCTACCTGTCACAGTTAAGCCTTAGTCAAAGATTCCAAATACTCCACGGTCACAGCTTCCACTCCTGGAAAAGTCTTAGCAATTGGCAAAGCATTTTGCAGTCCAACCACTTTAAAAATCCTCCAACACAAAACTCTCTGAGTTAAGTATTCTCCCCGTACCTTTATCTTTCAGATTCACAAAACTCCAATTCGATCAAGGAATTTTAAATCCCACAAAGAGTCCCCAAGTTTGTTACAGCCACAGCAGATATTATTTGCAGAGGGAAACCTGTCTTACTGACCATAACTCTTTTTTTGTATACCGAAAACAAGGTTAAAAAACCCAGCTGATCCCAGGAGCATTGAATTCCAGTAAAAATTTGGGGCTTTTACAAATTGGAAGATTATTTAAAATGAAGAGCAGCAAACTTAAGATTGAAGTTACGTAGTTTAAAAAAAAGACTTGTTTGTTTATTGTTTATTGTCACGTGTACTGAGGTACAGTGAAAAGTATTTTTCTGCGCGAAGCTCAAACAGATCATTTAGTACATGAAAAGAAAATACGTAGTAGGGCAACACAAGGACCACAACGTAAATACATAGACATTGGCATCGGGTGAAGTATACAGGACTGTAGTATTAATCAGATCAGTCCATAAGTGGGTCATTTAGGAGTCTGGTAACAGCGGGGAAGAAGCTGTTTTTGAGTCTGTTCCTGCGTGTTCTCAGACTTTTGTATCTCCTGCCCGATGGGAGAAGTTGGAAAAGTGAGTAGGCCGGGTGGGAGGGATCTTTGATTATGCTGCCCGCTTTCCCCAGGCAGCGAGAGGTGTAGATGGAGTCAATGCATGGGAGGCAGGTTCGTGAGATTGATTGGGCTGTGTTCACCACTCTCTGAAGTCTCTTGCGGTCTTGGGCCGAGCAGTTGCCATACCAGGCTGTGATGCAGCCAAATAGGATGCTTTCTATGGTACAAACCATCCCGCAAAAAAACCCACATAGTCAGAACGCAAAGTAAACACCTTCTTGGTCACACTCCCGATAGGTTTTTTAGCTATAAAAATCCAGTAATATTACCCAAAGTAAAAACTGCTGTCACTTTAGTAAAGGTATACCACACGACTTCTCACCATCATCCACTCTGTAGTGGAACTCCAGGAAAATTCACAAACAGGACAACTTTCTGAAATAAAGGGCGGGATTCTCCGGTTCCCCAGCTCTGTGTTTCTTGATGGTGCGCGGTGTAATTCTATCTAGCATCTGATTATCAACGGGAAAGGCGGGCGGGGATGCACGGTTGGGGAAAAGTGAATCGCAATGATCGGAGAATTCCTGGTTTCTGGATGGATGCTGAAGATTTTGCAGCCTCCCTCAGACAGAGCTGCCCGAAGATATCTCCCCCATAGAGCCAACACAATTCGACTCAATGGGCTGGATCCTCCATTTTTGGGACTATGTCCACACGCCATCATAAAAACTGTGGCTTTTCACAGCCCTGCAGGGGTCAAGCAGGGACCCGTCGGGGAGCTCGCAGCTTTAGCTGCAGACACGGGGCCCCGCACCTCTGGGTCAGAGACCGCACATGCGCATGCCGGCAGCCTCCAGTGGCCACACCGTGCTCCATGGCAGACTCAGACCGCGGAGCTGGACCTCCCAAATCGGCCGGGTGCCCGACCCTGACCGCCCATCCAAAAATTGCCCGGTCCCGTATGAGGTTCCATCTGCCCTCCGATTGGCCCGCCCCTGACCATCGCGGCCGTGAATGTGTCCGCAGCCGCCACGCGTGTACCCTGAACGGCAGAACCACATTAGATCCACGCCGTCAGGACTTCGGCCGATAGGGGTGGAGAATAGCGTGGCGGGTCTCCAGCAATGGCCGCAGGTAGGGAATACACGGCACGGCGTATTCCGTGCGCGGAAATGGATTCTCCGCTCTGGCGGCGGACGCAATTTCAGCGTCGGCCAATGGCACTGGTGCGGTCGGCACGCCGCCTTTGAGCGGCCCTCCCGGCGATTCTCCCCGCACGATGGGCTGAGTGCCCGCCGGGTTCGGCTGAGACCCATCGCCATCGTTCTGGTGTGGTCTTACCCGGCAGGACCTTGGTGTTCTGGCTGCGGGGGGGGGGGGGGGCGGCCTGGTGGGGGAGAGGGGGGTTCTGACTCCCGGGGGAGGGGGCCTCTACTGTGGCCTGGCCCGCGATTGGGGCCTACCGATCAGTGGGAGGGTTTATCCTGGTAGGCAACCCACGCGCATGCGCAAACTCGCGCTGGCCATGGCGCGCATGCACGGACCCGCGCCACCCATGCTGACGCCCGTATTGGCAGCTGGAGCAGTGTGAGGTTCTCCAGTGCTGTGCTGGCTCCCTATGCAGCGCAGGATCGCTGATCCTAGGGCCCAGATGACGTCGTCGTGAAACGCTCCGCTGTTTACAACGACGTCAACAATTTCCCCCTGGATTGGAGAATCCCGCCCCATTTTTCCCTTTCATCTTTGATTCCATTGTCCTTAGCACCTCTTTGAACTCAACTTTTCCAAAATATAAGCATCTTTCATGTTTTCCTATTGTCTCCCCTTTTGGGTAAAAAATTAATTGATTAACATTCCCTTATTGGGGCAGCACGGTGGCGCAGTGGGTTAGCCCTGTAGTCTCACAGCGCTGAGGTCCCAGGTTGGATCCCGGCTCTGGGTGACTGTCATTACGGAGTTTGCACATTGTCCCCGTGTTTGCGTGGGTTTCGCCCCCACAATCCAAAAGATGTGCAAAGTAGGTGGATTGGCCAAGCTAAATTGACCCTTAATTGGAAAAAATGAATTGGGTACTCTAAATTTATTTTTTAAAAACATTCCCTTATTTACTTCTGAAACTTTTGGAAGTTGTCATGATGATGGAAGGAAATTCTGAATTAGATACAGACATACTAAACTGTTAAATAAGGTTTTAAAAATGGACTTAAAAAGCAAAATGTGATTGAAGTTGTAAATTCTGTCACTGGCTGAATTGCTGGTGAGTGACACAGAGAGAGTCAACGGGCGCGATTCTCCGGAAAGGTTTCTGGGTGTGGAAACGAGCAAGAACTGCCGAGAGCTTCCCGGTGCTCGGCCTGGTAAATCAAAAGTATAATTGGTCGACTTAACGAGGCCCCACGGGCTTCACGCCGCAAATGAAGGCTCGCCAGCCGATTCACAGGACTGCGGGTGCCCAGCGCCGTGAGGCAGCAGTGCTAACCACCGCGCCACTGTACTGCTCGAGCGTGGGTGAGTTGACACAACCCTCCACTCCCACTTCTCCCCAAGACCTTTCCACCCCCCCCCCCACAAGCCTCCCCCCAACTCTCCATGTGGCCCCCAACCCTTCCTTCAACCACTCTCTCCCTTCAACTCCCTCCAACCCTTCCTTCACCAGCCCCCACCACTGTGAACCGCACATGCGGCTAATGATGCCCTCTCTGAGTCTCTGCAGGAGAAGCCCTTTCACAATTGCCAGGAGAGGACCCAGACTGGTGGAGGGGTGCTGGAAATAAGAATCCTCACGACTTTTGAGGGACGGACCCTGGAGGTGATGGGAGAGGCTGAGGATAGGTCACCAATGCGGAGGTTGGCACACGCCACAGAGTTGAGGATCCACTGGTCCCACTCGGAGGAGAGGATCTGTCAAACATGAGTTGCTTTTTAAAATAAATTTGGAGTCCCCAAATCTATTTTCCAATTAAGGGGCAATTTAGCGTGGCCAATCCACCGAGCCTGCACATCTTTGGGTTATGGGGGTGACACACTCGCGGACAAGGGGAGAATGTGCAAACTCCACACAGACAGTGACCCGGGGCCGGGGTCGAACCCGCGGCCTCAGCGCCGTAGGCAGCAATGCTAACCACTCATTGCGCCAACGTGCCGCTCAAAACATGAGTTATTGCCACTGACCCATCAATACCACTGATCACATGTCCATTCTCCCACAGGTCCTCCAGCTGACGTCACTGGCCCTGCCTCCCATGAGACCACCTCGGGTGAGAGTTCTGAGGATGCCACAATCGACGCGTAACAGTCTCATCCCCACCATCCACCAGCGCAGAGACACACACCTCGGTGGGCAACGTTAGTGGCCAAGCTTCTGGGACACAATCTGGTGAGCACCACACAGTTGCTGATGTACAACAGGTGGAGGTAGTGATGCCCAGGCGAGACAACAGTCGGACGCCTGCTGCATCTCAGGACCAAGCTGGATCCCAGCCAGATGCTGAGCCTATGGATCAGGCTATCCCGGAGCTGATGGAGACATTAGGGAACGGCTGGGACATTCAGAGTGAGCAGGTCCAGAGCCGATTGGAGGAGTCCCAGAGGGTACAGGTGCAAGAGATGTCGCCGGCAATGCATGGCACCAAGGCCAACACTGCTAGGGTGGCGACCACAGAGAGAGCCTGGTGCGCAACATCAGCAGCATTAGTGAAGGTGTCCAAGGTGAGGTGCCGGCCATGGCTGAGGGCCTCGGCAGAATGTCCGACTCGTTGGGGGACGCGACCTAGTACCAGGCTGATCTTGATGAAGTGCTGCGGGACATGCTCCGGTCTCCGATGAGAATGGCTGAGGCGCTGAGGAGCTTCTCCCAGCCGCAGGTGGACCATGCTGAGGCACTGAAGATCATGGCCCAGTCATTGAGGAGCATCGCCAAGGGCGTCAACACCATGGTGCAGACATCGGGGACCAGACAGAGCTGGCAGAGCCAGATGATGCAGGGGCAGCCAGGGCTCGAACCAGCTGCCCCTCCATCCCTTTGGTCACCAAGCAGGATGGGGTGCCTACCCGGACTCGTCCCATAGAGTGGGGATGATGGCCACCAGCTCCCTGATTTACACCCCTCTGATGAGGCCGCATCTCGCAGTCAGCACACGGGACAGGGCGGCACTGGTCCAGTGCCTCCTCATTGTCATCCTCCTCCTCCTCCTCGGTGGCCACAAGTTCCTTATCCCCCACCTCCAGCACGTCGCCCCACTGCTGTGCCAAATTGTGAAGGCCACAGCAGACCACCTCAAAGCAGGCGACCCTCTTGCCAGTGTACTGCAGGGAATCGGTGTACTGCAGGGAGCAGTCAAGGCATTGGAACCGCACCTTGAGGAGTCCGACGCAGCATTCAATGACAGCCCGGGTGGCCACAGGGGCCTCATTGTATCGGGTCTCTGCTTCACTCTCAGGCCTCTGTACTGGTTTCATTAGCCAGGTCCTCAGCAGGTACGCCTTATCCCCCAAGAGCCAACTGGCCATCCTGGGGTGATCCTCAAAGAGGTCGGGGCGAGGTGACTGCCCCAGGATGTAACTGTCGTGCGCACTCCCTGGGAAGTGTGCACACACGTGCATGATCTGCATGTGATGGTCACACACGAGCTGGACGGTCAGGGAGTGGAACCCCTTCCTGTTAATGTCGGACACTGACAGACGGTCTGGTGAAAGCAAGGCGACATGCATGCAGTCTATCCACCCCTGGACCTGGGGCATCCCAGCAACGGCGGAGAATTCTGATGCCCGGGCATCTTGTTGGGCTTGGTCCATGTCATGGTTTATATAGTTTTCCGCCCGTGCAAACAGGGCATCCGTGTCCTGTCTGATGCACCTGTGGGCTGTGGCCTGCAAGATGCCACACAGGTCGCTGCTCGAGCCTTGGAATAATCCCAAGTTAAGGGTTGCGGTGAAAAATTTAGAGTACGCAATTTTCTTTTTCCCAATTAAGGGACAAATTTAGAGTGGCTAATCCACCTACCCTGCACATCTTTGGTTTGTGAGGGTGAAACCCACACAAACTCCACACAGACAGTAACCTGGGGTCGGTTTCCTCCCACAGTCTAAAGATGTACAGTTTAAGTAGACTGGCCTTGCTAAATTGCCTCTTAGTGGTGCCGGACTGGAGGGTGCGGGAGGCGCAGGCACGTGACTGGCCTAGAAAAGAAGATAGCTAGTCGGCGGGGGGGGGGGGGGGGGGGGGGGAGAGGGGGGGGGGGGGGGGGGGAGAGGTGGGGGGGGGGGGAAGCCCCCCAGTCCGGCTGATAACTTGGAATGTGAGGGGCCTGAATGGGCTGGTTAAGAGGGCTCGAGTGTTCGCGCACTTAAGGGGACTGAAGGCAGACGTGGTCATGCTTCAGGAGACACATTTGAAGGTGGCAGACCAGGTCAGGTTGAGAAAGGGATGGGTAGGACAAGTGTTCCATTCGGGGCTGGATGCGAAGAACAGAGGGGTTGCAATACTGGTGGGGAAGCGGGTGTCGTTTGAGGCCAAGAATATTGTAGTGGATAATGGAAGTAGATATGTGATGGTGAGCGGTAGGTTGCAGGGGGTGTGGGTGGTACTGGTAAACGTATATGCCCCGAACTGGGATAATGCGGATTTATGAAGCGCATGCTGGATTGGATTCCAGACCTGGAGGCAGGAAGCTTGATAATGGATGGGGATTTCAACACGGTGCTGGATCCAGCATTAGATCGCTCCAGATCCAAGACGGAGACAAGGCCGGCTGTGGCCAAGGTGCTTAGGGGGTTTATGGACCAGATGGGGGGAATGGATCCATGGAGGTTTGCTAGGCCCCTGGCCAGGGAATTCGCATTCTTTTCCCATGTACCTAGAGCCTACTCCCGGATAGATTTTTTTGTTTTGAGTAGGGCGCTAATCCCGAAAGTGGAAGGAACAGAGTATTCGGCCATAGCCATCTCAGACCACGCCCCGCACTGGGTGGAGCTGGGTGGAGAGGAGAGGGACCAGCGCCCGCTGTGGCGTCTGGATGTGGGATTACTGGCGGATGAGGAGGTGTGCGGGAGGGTGCGGGGGTGCATTGAGAGATACTTGGAGGCCAATGATAACAGAGAGGTGCAGGTGGGGGTAGTCTGGGAGGCGCTGAAGGCGGTGGTCAGGGGAGAGTTAATCTCCATTAGGGCCCACAGGGAGAAGAGAGAGGGCAGGGAGAGGTTGGTGGGGGAGATCTGAAGGGTGGACAGGAGATATGCAGAGGCCACCGAAGAGGGGCTACTTAGGGAGCGGCGAAGTCTCCAGACGAGTTTAACCTGTTGACCACAGGGAAAGCAGAGGCACAGTGGAGGGGGCGACGTACGAGTATGGGGAGAAGGCGAGCCGGATGCTGGCACTCCAGCTCGGTAAGAGGGTGGCAGCGAGGGAGATAGGTGGAGTTAAGGATAGCGGGGGGAATACGGTGCGGAGTGCGGAGAGAGTAAATGAGATATTTAAGGACTTCTATGAGGAGCTGTACAGATCTGAGCCCCCAGCGGGGGAAGAGGGGATGCGACGATTTTTGGATCAACTGAGGTTAGGGTGAAGGAGCAGGAGGTGGTTGGTTTGGGGGCGCCAATTGGGTTGGAGGAGCTGGTTAAAGGATTGGGGAACATGCAGGTGGGGAAGGCCCCGGGGCCCGATGGGTTTCCGGTCGAGTTTTACAGGAAATATGTGGACCTACTAGGCCCGTTGTTAGTGAGGACTTTCAATGAGGCAAGGGAGGGGGGGACCCTGCCCCCGACAATGTCCGGGGGACTGATCTCGCTGATTCTGAAGCGGGAGAAGAACCCACTGCAATGTGGGTCGTATAGACCGATCTCGCTTCTCAATGTGGATGCTAAGTTGCTGGCAAAAGTGCTGGCTACAAAAATTGAGGACTGTGCCCCTGGGGTGATTCATGAGGACCAGACGGGATTTGTAAAGATCAGGCAGCTAAACACTAATGTGCGGACGCTCCTCAACATGATTATGATGCCATCGGTGGAGGGAGAGGCGGAGGTAGTGGCAGCTATGGACGCGGAGAAGGCCTTCGACCGGGTGGAGTGGGAGTATCTTTGGGAAGTGTTGCGGAGGTTTGGGTTCGGGGAGGGTTTTATCAGTTGGGTCAGGCTCCTATATAGAGCCCCGGTGGCGAGTGTGGCTACGAATCGGCGGAGGTCGGAGTCCTTTCGGCTGTACCAAGGGACGAGGCAGGGGTGCCCCCTGTCCCCCTTGTTGTTTGCATTGGCAATCGAGCCTTTGGCCATGGCACTAAGGGAGTCCAGGAAATGGAGGGGGTTGGTCCAAGGGGGAGAGGAACATCGGGTGTCGCTGTATGCGGACGACCTGTTGCTGTAAGTGGCAGATCCAGTGGAGGGGATGGTGGAGGTCATGCGGATCCTAAAAGAGTTTGGGGACTTCTCGGGCTATAAGCTCAACGTAGGGAAAAGTGAGCTCTTTGTGGTGCATCCAGGGGACCAGGGAAGGGGGATAGATGACCTACCATTGAAGAGGGCGGAAAGGAACTTTCGGTACTTGGGGATCCAGGTTGCTGGGAGCTGGGGGGCCCTGCACAAGCTCAATTTGACGCGGTTGGTGGAGCAGATGGAGGAGGATTTGAAAAGATGGGATGTGCTGTCACTCTCGCTTGCGGGCAGGGTACAATCGGTTAAAATGATGGCCCTCCCGAGGTTTCTCTTTGTGTTCCAGTACCTTCCCATTATGATTACCAAGGCCTTTTTTAAACGGGTAGGTAGGAGCATCATGGATTTCGTGTTCGCAAATAAGACCCCGAGGGTAAAGAGGGTGTTTCTGAAGCATAGCAGGGACAGGGGAGGGCTGGCGCTGCCGAATCTGGGTGGCTACTACTGGGCAGCCAACGTGGCGATGATCCGTAAGTGGGTAATAGAGGGAGAGGGGGCGGCATGGAAGAGGTTGGAGATGGCGTCCTGCAGGGGCACGAGCCTGAGGGCGCTGGTGACGGCTCCGCTGCCGCTCTCGCTGACAAGGTACACCACGCGTCCGGTGGTGGCGGCAACGTTGAAGATCTGGGGGCATTGGGGACGGCATAGGGGCGAGATGGGAGCCTCGGTTTGGTCCCCGATTCAGGAGAACCATTGGTTCGTCCCGGGAACGATGGATGGGGGGTTTCGGAGCTGGCATCGGGCAGGGATCAGAAGAATGGGGGACCTGTTTATAAATGGGACGTTTGCGAGCCTAGGGGCGCTGGAGGAGAAGTTTGGGTTACCCCCGGGAAATGCGTTCAGGTATATGCAAGTGAGGGCATTTGTGAGGCGGCAGGTGAGGGAATTCCTGTTGCTCCCGGCACAGAGGATTCAGGACAGGGTGATTTTGGGTGTATGGGTCGGAGAAGGCAAGGTTTCGGCGATCTATCAAGAGATGAAAGTAGAGGAGGAGGTTTCGGTAGAGGAGCTAAAGGGCAAGTGGGAGGAGGAGCTTGGGGAGGAGATTGATGAGGGTCTGTGGGCTGATGCCCTGAGTAGGGTTAACTCCTCTTCCTCTTGCGCCAGGCTCAGCCTAATACAATTCAAGGTTACTCACAGAGCGCATATGACAGGGGCGAGGTTGAGTAGGTTCTTTGGGGTGGAGGACAGATGTGGGAGGTGCTCGGGAAGCCCGGCGAATCACGTCCACATGTTCTGGTCGTGCCCGGCACTGGAGGGGTTTTGGAGGGGTTTCGCGAGGACTATGTCCAAGGTGGTGAAAGTCCAGGTCAAGCCGAGTTGGGGGTTGGCACTATTTGGGGTAACGGACGAGCCGGGAGTGCAGGAGGCGGAAGAGGCCGGTATCCTGGCCCTCGCGTCCCTGGTAGCGCGGCGGAGGATCTTGCTATTATGGAAGGACGCAAAGCCCCCCAGTGTGGAAGCCTGGATAAATGACATGGCAGGGTTCATTAAGTTGGAGAGGATAAAATTTGCCTTGAGAGGGTCTGTGCAGGGGTTCTTCAGGCGGTGGCAACCGTTCCTAGACTATCTTGCGGAGCGCTAGGAGGAGGTCAGCAGCAGCAACCCGGGGGAGGGGAGGGGGGGGGGGTCTCTGTTCGGTGGGTATCTGAGTGGGTGAGGGGGGGTCCCCAAGGGTACTTTTGAATGTTATATGGGGGGGTTAATATATGTGGGAGAAACCCAGTGTATCAGTAGTTTATTATTTTTGATTGTGATGTTTGTGTTCTTTCTTCTTTTTGTTATGGGGGGGGGGGTTTGTTTGTTATAAAAATTTTGTTGGAAAAATTTGAATAATCATATTTTTTTTAAAAAGAAAAGACGTCTGCAAGGGAAGGCATAGTTAGCATCCAAGTTTCATCACCAAACGAATCAGCCAGAGGGAATGATTTCTCAAGAAGGAAAGCGTGGATTTCATAATTCAGTTCATAAACTCGAACAAGCACCTGACCCCTTGACAGCTAACGTACCTCTGTGTGCAACAATAAATGTGTGTGCGTGACCCCCATATCGGAACACAGAGCCTCTAAAAGCCTGGTATTGAGTGCGCTGCATTTAATGAAATTAAAAACTTCCACAATTCCTTTTGTTAGAGGCGAGGCCTTTTCAGAACCCCAAAAGGTATCATGGAGTTCAACCAACCTCTCCCTTTAATGGATTTGTTGCTTTTCCTAGCACATGGCTTTTTCCCTAGGTGTGGGATTACAATTATGGACACGTGCGTTTTTAAACACAAAACACTGTTTATTCCATGAACTCAACTTAACATCTTAAATAAACATTGGATCTCTTAACACCCCTTACTTCAAAGATAACTCGGAAAATAATGCAACAGTAAATAACTCCTTAAAATGTTCCTTCAAACTTCCAAGAGACTTCACATCTTTAAACAGTATCACATCAGGTTAAAGGATATATATATTTTCTGTAGAATGGCAGAGATATATTAGCTTGGGTGACTTCAGCTCCAGCACCTTGCTTTCTTCCTGCAAACTCTCTGGAAACACACAGACACACCCCAAGCTGCTTTCTCAAACCTGGCTTTCTCCCTTCAAGCACTCACAGCAAACCAGAACTTCTCAAGCTGCTGTCTCAAACTGGCTTTCTACTTTTAAACTGCCCACAGCAAAACAGCCAGGCACTTTTAAACTGCTCTCAGCAAAACCAGCCAGGCACTTTTTAAATTGCAAAACCAAACTGCAAAATGGCTGAACTGAGCTGAGCGCCACCCACTCTCTGACATCACTGTTTTCTTAAAGGTACATTACTTACACATCCATTTCTTGAAGGCATTCTTGCATGACCCCTCCCCCCAAGAAAAATAAATAAACCATCAACTTCAAGATGGTTTCATTTTCACTTTTGCACCATCCACTCAGAAATGTACACAGTAAATATACCTTTTCGTTTTAAAAAAACACTTTTCTTTGTTCTTCTTCCTCCAACCGAAATCCTTCTCAATTGACAGTCTCTTTGAACAAAGTCTCTGCACGATGCACGATCCATCCATTCCTCTACTCCTCGGCATTTCTCTTCAGAATCAGATAATCTAGTTCAATGTGACCACAGAGTCCCTTGCAATTCTCCAATACAGGAGCATTGGTGATCACAGCTTTCAGGCAGTCAAATGCCTGTTGAAAGTCCGCTGTCCATTGAAATTTTTACGTTCAAAAGGACTAAATTTGGTAGACTCATTAGGTGCATCCCTACTTGCAAACAATACGAATGGGATTCCTTTATCCAAATCCTCTGGATAATCTTGACAATACGCCCTCAACATTGTCTTTAATGTCTGATGCCACCTTTCTAACACTTCCTGCGATTCTGGATGGTACGCAGTTGATCTAAATTGTTTTATTCCTAAGCTATCCATAACTTCTTTGAATAACTTTGAAGTAAAATTCGTTCCTTGATCCAATTGAATTTCTGTGGGTAGTCCATATCGAGGAAAGAATTTAAGTAACTCCTCCACAATCCTTTTAGTTGTAGTATTACATACTGGAATGGCCTCTGGAAACCTAGTAGGCACATCCATTATAGTCAAAAGATATTGATTCCCACTTTTTGTTTTAGGAAGCGGTCCTACACAATCAATTATGACCCTCGTAAAAAGTTCCTCAAATGCTGGAATGGGTATTAAGGGCACTGGTTTTATCACTGCTTGAGGTTTCCCTATCACTTGACATGTGTGACATGATTGACAAAATGTAACTACATCTTTATGTAGACCAGGCCAATAAAAATGTTTCTGGATTTTAGCTTGAGTTTTCCTTATTCACAAATGACCTCCCACTGGTACCTCATGTGAAACATGCAACACCTCCTTTCTATACCCTACCAGCAATACTACTTGATGAACTTCTACCCACTTTTCATCCACCTGCATATGTACAGGTCTCCATTTTCTCATCAAGACATCATTTTTACGATAATAAAACTCTGGTATACTCTCAGATTTCTCTTCCGTATATGCTTTCTGATATATCCATTTTATTTCTACATCTTTCTGCTGTAACTCCGCCAATTTTCCTGAACGAAAAATATCCGCCTCATCCTCCACCTGTTCTTGTTCTTTTTCAACCATCTGATCAAAAATAGTTTCTGATAATTGCACTTCAACTTCATCTTCACTCTTTGATTTCTCCTCTTGTCTTAACCTGTGACTTTGCGACCTTATCACTACACAATCCGGACAAATCCCAGGATATTCGTCCTTCAACACTTCAGTTGACTGATTTTCCACTGGCTTATCAACCACAGTAGGCATCACTCCCACCTGCAATCCAACTACAAGATAAACTGTATTCCTGGACAAGATAGTTTATCTATTACTCCTACTACCACTTCACCACTCTTCACTGGACTTTCCAACCTTATCTTATATAATGGAATGCTACTCCTCTCACCCTGAATTCCACATATCACCACCTTTTCTGGCAACATTCTTCCCAAACTACATAATTCCTCATCTCTTACCATTAAAGATTGACTAGCCCCTGTATCTCTTAAAATTGTGACTTCTTTACCTGCTCCTCCTGATACACACGAGTAAACTTTACCCACACAAGTAAATTCTTTAAAGACATCTGGCACCTTCTTAACAATTACTTCTTGAACAGGCTGTACAATCATTTGCACCTCCTTCGCTTCCCTTGAGCCTTCCTTTACCACTCTAACAAACCCCACTGTCTTATCCTGTTTTAGCACATCAGCCTTCCCAGTGCTTTTCTTCAACCACCAACACTGTGACTTTACATGGCCGAGTTTATTACAGTGAAAACATCTGAAACTTTTCATTTCTTTACCGCCCTCCTGGATTTCTTTTTTAATCTGAGGTACACTCTCTTTATTGTCTCCCATCAAATAACCTTTACCTTTACCACTTGAGTATTTCTCATGTCCCCAGTTTCTATCCCTCACCGGCTGAAACTGTTATCGGAAACCAATCTTTGATTTATGAACTAATTCATAATCATTTGCCCTTTCCACTGCTAATCTCGCAGTTTTAACCCTCTGTTCTTCCACATGAGTTCTCACTACATCAGGAATTGAATTTTTAAACTCCTCCAAAAGTATAATTTCTCTGAGAGCTTCATACGTTTGGTCTATTTTCAAAGCCCTTATCCACCTATCAAAATTACTCTGTTTGAGCCTTTCAAACTCCATCTATGTTTGACCAAATGCTTTCCTTAAATTTCTATGATGTGGAGATGCCGGCGTTGGATTTTGCATCTTTGTAGAAACTTAATGTCAGTGTCTATATGCGCGATCTTCCTGGAGATCCTCTCCACTTTGAGCCGGCAGTTTGCGGTGTCGATGGTAGCCATGATGTGGAGATGCCGGCGTTGGACTTCCGCACACATGAGTGCGGCCTCAACCGGGACCTGGGATTCATGTCGCATTACATTCATCCCCCGCCATCTGGTCTGCAAAATCCTACCAACTGTCCTGGCTTGATACAATTCACACCTCTTTAACCTGGGATTACCCCATCTCTGGATCTGTAAAAATTTAATCACCTGTTAATGCTCGCATTCCTAGCATTGTTTGGCATCTTTGAATTTGTCTATATATGTGTTTCTGGTACAGACCTCTGCATTCACCTGAGGAAAGAGCAGCGCTCCGAAAGCTAGTGACATCGAAACAAACCTGTTGGACTTTAACCTGGTGTTGTAAGACTTCGTACTTAAATTTCTAAACCTTTGTCTGTAAGCTTCAGGCACTAGCTGATATGCACTTAAGATGGATTTCTTCACCTCCTCATACGTTCCAGATACCTCCTCCGGTAGCGATGCAAACACTTCCTACCAGTTTGAATCAGTAACACCCACTTGTCCTGTGGCCATTTCATTTGTTTAGCTACCTTCTCAAATGAAATGAAAAAGGCTTCCACTTCCTTCTCGTCAAACCTTGGCAATGCTTGGACATATTTAAATAGATTCTCACCAAGCCTTCGACTATGACGCTCTTTCTCACTATTCTCATCACTATCATCCAACTGTACCTTTCCCTTTACGTCTGCCAATTTTAACTGATTGTCATGTTTCTTGGCCATTTTCTGAAGTTCAAACTCCCTCTCTTTATCTTTTTTCCCTGATCTGTATCTCCCTTTCTTTTTCTTTTTGTTCTGCTAGGTCTATTCTTTCTTTTCTCCTTTCTTCTCTCTCCTTTTCTTTTTCCTCTTTCTCTCTTTCTTTTTCTTTTTCCTCTCTCTCACTCTCATATTCCAGCCACTTTAATTCTTTCTTATGTTCCATTTGTTTAATTTGCAACTGAATTTTTGCCATTTCCAATTAGTCAAACGGTATCTCAGGCAACTTTAAATGCTTAACCACCGCCATAATTACCTCATCTTTTCGCATTTTGTCAAGTAATGTTAACTGCAATGTTCTTGCCAAATCTAACAGGCTGCTTTTCGTTTCTGTCCGTAAGGTACTGCGTGTGACATTCTCCACCCCCAAAAACTTCTGAGCCTCTGAAGGAGCCATTGTTCACAACACTCTCCCCACTTAAACTAAAATACCACACCGGAAAAGCAACAATCCTTCACTGTCTTTAAGTTCACAAAAGCCAATCCAATAGATAGACTTTTATCCCGAATGAACCCCCAATTGTTATGGGCGAGGCCTTTTCAGAACCCCAAAAGGTATCATGGAGTTCAACCAACCTCTCCCGTTAATGGATTTGTTGCTTTTCCTAGCACACGGCTTTTTCCCTAGGTGTGGGATTACAATTATGGACACGTGGGTTTTTAAACACAAAACACTATTTATTTCATGAACTCAACTTAACATCTGAAATAAACATTGGATCTCTTAACACCCCTTACTTGAAAGATAACTCGGAAAATATTGAACACTACTTCAAGATCAGATGGAATTCTTTTTGATGCCAATGCCTCACGGTGAATAAAACAATAATTCCAAACAATGTCCTGAACGGCTGTCTCCTTAATCCTTATGATAACTCCACTCCTTTTCCCAGTCACGTTGGCTGCTCCATCGCTTGTGATTCCTCTGCGATTCCTCAGTCTACCCGCACTTTACAACCACGTAACTATTCAATGCTTCAAAAATCTATGCATCAGTTGTGCTGGTTGATAATGTCAGGCAGCACAGCAAATCCTCAACAAATTCACTGTGCCAAACATACCTATCATAAACTAGCAAGTTTGCACAATCTGAAATGTCTGTATTTTTATCTAGTTGTAAAGAGAACTCATCTGCTGACTTCAAACAAGCTGGCTTCAAACTAGCTTCTAAATTCTCAGCAATATCACAAATTTGGCAAGTCACTGTTATCCGTAAATGGGACGCTTTTCAGCTGATCTCTCATCCAGGACTGTACAAGCCATAGGCGGGATTCCTCTGTTCTAGCGGCAGAGTTTTGACGCCGTCATAAACGCCAAAGCGTTTTACGACGACATCATCTGGCCACTAGGAGCAGCGATCCTGCGCCACGCAGGGGGCCAGCATGACACTGGAGCACTTTACGTAGTTCCAGCTGCCGATACGGGTGGCAGCATGGAAGGCGCGGGTCCGCGCATGCGCACCACAGGCGGCGCGAATCCACGCATGCGCGTGGGTTGCCTTCTCCGCGTCGGGCCCCTGGCAACATAGTGGAGCCCTACTGGGGCCCGGCGCGGAGGAACATAGGCCCCCACCCGGGATTAGCCTGCCCGCCGATCGGTAGGCCCCAATCGCGGGACTGGCCACCATGAATGCCCCCCCAGAGAATCGCTGGGGGGACCGCATTGAGCGGCCCCCGACCAGCGCCGACCGGGATTCTCTGCCGACCAGAGAATCGGAGGACTGGCATCGGAGCGGCGTCGCGTGGTTCGCGCGCCCCCGGCGATTCTTCAACCCAGCGCGGGGCAGGAGAATCCCGCCCGAGGTCTATTGCAGCAGGGAGAATTAATCTCTCTGCTACAGTGTGGGGCATTTTCTCTTTAGCTACAGTGGAAGCTACCATGTAAGCGGCTCATTGTGCTTTGTCATTCAATGTTACATTTCTGCAAAGGACTTCAGCTGATGATTTAAGTTCTTGCTGCATCCTTTGAAAAACATCAAGAGTTTTGTCCTCTTACTCACCATGCTTAGTTTTCCAATTTCTTTGAATTTTTGAGGATTTTAAACTCTCATTCGCTGGTACTTCTCTGCATATAACAAATCGGCGATGCTTTGGCTCAATTAACAAGAAATCATTTTTACATTGCTTTGTTCCCGATTGCAGTTTTTTTTGTTGGCTGTTCACCAGAGGCACTGGAGCTCTGTACAGAGATAACACTAGTACTGCTTTGCCCTGCCATGGACTCTCCTGCGCAGCTCTCTCCAGCAGATTCAATTGTGAGAACCTGGCCTGTTTGTGCCTCTGGCCCTCTCTTCCTTATAACAAACCAATCCTTCTTCATGGTCTTGTTGCCTTGCTTGCTCGCAGCTAGAAAATGGAGGAATCTCTCCTCCGTGATTTTGCGCCAAAAACGCGGACCTACAGGGAGCCAAGTGCGTGACTTGTTTTCTGCCACCGCTTCTAGCCGGAAGATGTCATTGTTCCATTTAAAGACCAGTTCCAGCCGGCATTCTCTTTTTTTTCATTTTTTACTTTTTAAAAATAAATTTAGAGTACCCAATTCATTTTTCCAATGAAGGGACAATCTAGTGTGTCCAATCCACCTTCCATGTACATCTTTCTGTTGTGGGGGTGAAACCCATGCAAACACGGGGAGAATGTGCAAACGCCACGCGGACAGTGACCCAGACCAGGGATTGAACCTGGGACCTTGATGCCGTGAGACTGCAGTGCTAACCACTGTGCCACCGTGCTGCCCTTGGGCCGGCATTCTCAATCTAAAAGTGAGTCGCACTTCTCCCATGAATGGAACGCTGCGACTGATCGCTCGATGATCCACCCGACACCCGTCCGTGATTCACCTGCAGTCACAACTCGCAGTTTGAAAACCCGAGTGTATTCGCAGATATCTTCCAGATATCTTCAACACCTTACTCCTCCGCTCTGGGGTCCTCACGTCCTTCAAGAAGACCACCATGATACCAGTACCAAAGAAGAACAAGGTAGCCTGCCTCAACAACTACCGACTGGTGGCCCTGACGTCTGTTATCATGAAATCACTGCCAGCCTCCCAGACGGTCTCGATCCACTGCAGTTTGCCTATCACCACAACCGGTCCACAGCAGATGCTATCTCCCTGACTCTATAATCAACACTTGAACACCTCGACAACAAGGACACCTATGTAAAATTGCTGTTCATCGACTACAGCTCCGCCTTCAACACCATAATCCCGACAAGGCTCATAACCAAACTATGCAATCTTGGACTTGACCCCTCCCTGTGCAGCTGGATCCTTGACTTCCTCACCAACAGACCGCAATCTGTCAGGATAGGAAACAGCACCTTCTCCACATTAATCCTCAACACCGGGGCCCCGCAAGGATGTGTGCTCAGTCATCTACTGTACTCCCTATACACACATGACTATGTGGCAAAATTTAACTCCAACTCAATCTATAAGTTAGTGGATGATACGACTGTGGTGGGCCGTATCTTAAACAATGATGAATCAGACTACAGGAGGGAGATAAATAACTTGGTTGCATGGTGTACCTCTCTCTAAATGTCTGAATGACCAAGGAACTGATCATCGGCTTCAGAAAGCGTAGCACGACACACTCTCCCATCTGCATCAATGGCTCCGAAGTGGAGATGGTTGATAGCTTTAGGTTCCTGGGGGTCACCATCACCAACAGTCTGTCCTGGTTCACTCACCTTGATGCAACAGTTAAGAAAGCCCAACAGCGCCTCTACTTCCTACGGAAGCTAAAGAAATTTGGCATGCCTGCATCAACTCTCACAAACTTCTACAGATGTGCGATAGAGAGCATCCTATCCGGCTGCATCAGAGCCTGACAACTGCTCGGTCCAAGATCGCAAGAAACTGCAGAGTGTGGTGAACTCAGCCCAACGCATCACACAAGCTTGCACCCCCACATTGATTCTGTCCACACCTCCCACTGCTTCAGGAAGGCAGACAGCATTATCAGAGACCCTCCCACCCAGGCATTGCCTTCTTCCAGACCCTTCAATTCGGCAAAAGGTACAGAAGTCTGAAGACCCGCACATCCAGACATAGGTACAGCTTCTTCCCCACAGCTACAAGACTCCTCAACAACTCCCCCTAGGACTGATCTGTTCCTGTAAGAACACTATTCACGACGCCCTGTGCTGCTCTTGCTCATGTATTTGCTTTGTTTGGCCCCTTGTTCCGCACTGTAACCGATCACTGTTTGTCGATGTACCATTTGTCAATGTTCTCTGTTGATTATTCTCTTTGTCTACTATGTATGTACGGTGTACGTTCCCTCGGACAGAAAAATATTTTTCACTGTACTTCAGTACATGTGACAATAAATCAAATCAAATCAAAACCCTGCTTTAGATCATCATAAAGACTCCTTTACCTAAATTATGCATACATTCACAGGAGCACAGTGCTGATTTTGGTCCTCCAGTGAAACTATTAACACTGAGCGATTTTCCACCTCTCGCTGCTGGTAATGGAGTTACGAATGAGACGGAGATTTCAGCATCGTGAAGACACTGATTTGTTTCTGATGCTCCGGCCCCCCGCTGGCATCGGGATTGAGGTCCTACATCTCTCCATCCTTAAAACCACTCCTTAAAATCACGGTTCTGGACTGCTGTCCTAATATCTCCTGATGTGACTTGGTGTAAAATTTTATTTGATAATATTCTTGTAAAGTTCCTTTGGATTTTCACCATTTTAAGATTGCTACATAAATAGAAGTTATTGTAATCTTCTTTTCACTGATGGCTGAAATTTGATGCTGCTCCAAAACATCATTCCATGATATAGCCGCCTTTTAGTTCTTGCTCCAATGGTTTTAGCTGCTTGAATTTTCTTCTCCTCGTGGAACATATGCTGCTATTTAAGATTTATCTGCCAATAGCAGCTTAGATCATTTCTCCAGTCTCAGGACCCATTGAATTCAAACTGCTAAAAAATTAAGAAGCATCTGCAGCTTGGGATAATAGTTCAAATTCACATTTTAAGTTTGAAAATTCAAAAACAATGTGAATTTGCAACAGTCTGCAAATATTGAAATATGAATAGAGATTTTCTCGATTTCACTGGAAACATAAATGCATTTTATGCATAATATTTGTGTGCAGAAATATTTCTTCACTGCTAAATTTAAAATCCTAAAATTACAGCTTTGCAAAATAGAATGTACAGTGGAAAACACAAGAAAACCAAACACTACAACTTTTTTACACAACAGTACATAAATTATCCTTTCCCATCCTTCAAACACTTAAGCCAATCCAAAATGTTGTTGCCCCTATCCTAAATTGAATCAAGTCTTTTTCAACCAATACTCTTGTGCTCCCAAACCTGAATTGGCTTGCGATCCCCAAATGACTCATTTTTAAAATTCTCTTGTGTTGAAATCCTCCCTAGCTCTGCAACCTCTGCCAACCTAATACTCCTGCTAGAATTCTGCATTTCTCCAACATTGATCACTTATCCATTCCCCACTTCCTTTACTCCACAACTGACAGCCGAACCTTCAGTTGTCTTCAGTCCTAACCTTGGAGTAAAATTCTCTCCTTAAACTTCTGCCTTTTGACCTCCCTCTTCTCCTTTAAAGCTCTCATTAAAATCTACCTCTTTGGTCAACTGCGGTGCTGTCCAAATGCCTTGTTCTTTAGCTTAGTGCCAAATTCTGTCTGGTTAAATTATTGCGAAATGTCTGAGGATATTTACTACAGTATACGCACTATAGAAATGGACATTATTTGTGCCCAGTTAATTTTATAAAGAGATAGAGATCACCTTATCTAAAGGCTCAACAGAATTATCATTCAAACATACGAAATAGGAGCAGGCCATTCAACCCCTTAATCCTGCTCCACCATTTGATAAGATCATGGCTAATCTGTTTGTGTTTCAAGCTCTACATTCTTATCTAACCTCAATAACTTTTGATTCTCTGGCCTAACAAGAATCTATCTACCTCCGTCTTAAAAAATACTCAGTGGCTTCACTTCCACTGCCTTCCGAGGTGGATAATTCCAAAGTTGTACACCCTGCGGAGAGAAAAGAATGCTCCTCATCTCCATCCTAAAGGGATGACCCCTAATTTTAAAACAATGCCCCCTGGTTATGAACTCACCTACAAGGGGAAACATCCATTCCACGTCCACCTTGTGAAGACCATTCAGGATCTTATGCACTAGAATCACATCACCACTCACCCTTCTAAAGTCCCATGGAAACAAGTCCAGTCTGTTTAACCTTTCCTCTTATGACAAGAGTGCTGGTTTAGGTATATTGTCAAAATTAGCAGAACGTGAATCGCATGTGATTCAGTGTATATCTTTCCACAAACGTATACAGCAGTGAAAAAAAATGAAAGTAAATCAGAATTAGACTGACCTAGTACGGATAAGTATAATTTAGCTGAAATCAGCATGATTAAGACTCCCAGTTCACTCCTATCTTATATTATATTGAAGGCCTGGATTATTAAGTAAATCGTGACGAGAGTTCTAGTTAATCATATAAAGATGAATGTATTGGGTTCAATTTGTCAGTCAGTTATGCCCGATTAACGGGCATAAAGTGAGTGGAACTAATCAGCGAAATGGACAAAGATCCATGACACCATTTAGAGCCCCATCCAATTTTTTAGTTGGGTTTTAAGCTGCTGTCAGATGCATCTGCCAGCTTGAATTTAATTATATTGAAATTAGACCCAGCATGATTACATCTTTTAAATGTCCATACAATTTTCCATTTTTCACGTCAGGATTGCAATTGTCTATTTAGCTGCCTGTATAAAATAGGTGTCATGAGTTGTTTGGATTTGCTGTTTATGAAAGTGCATTTAACGTAGCAGTATTTTAGTATTGCTTGTGAATATTTTATTTTGCTTTTTTTGTTTTTCTCCTATTCTGCTTGGTTAACTCAAGTGTCTGGTAGTGTCATTTCTTTTGGAGCCATTCCTCGATATGGAAACATGGGATTGAATTTCAATGAAGGTCGGCAATTGAGTAAAAGACAATGGATTGGGGATAGATGGGCCTGCAATTTGGCACGCTGGCCATCATACTGGTTTCCCACCACGATCCTGACCCAAAGCTATTTTCAAAGAGGCCAGGTCAGGTTAGGATCAGCTGCCCGCTGGCAAGTCGCGGGGCGCCAATTTAGATCAGTGTAATTAAGAGACCTATTAATATCCTGTTCCTGCGCTGGCTGGGATTTCTAGTCGACAATATGGGCAGCCTGTTGTACTTGGGTGGGAGGGCTGCTATCTTTTATGCGAGAACCCCCCACCCTGGCACCTGTAATAGCCAATGGCTGCAGCTGCAGTCGCTGACTGTCCCCTGGCAGGGGTTGCCCCACCAGGAAGTACCCTCCCAAAACCAGCTGGTGCATATCTAGATCGGAAATGGAAGCCAACAGATTCTTGATAGGTGGCAAATCGTCGCAGTTGGGAGCATAGACATTTACCAACACCACCAGAGATCATTGACCATCACGTACCGTCACAATCCTTAAAAAAAAAGGACCTGCCACAATCCCAGTAACTGATAAAGGGGCCCACTTATTAACCAAAGTTGCCACATCTCGGGCCCTTCCCACCCACCCCCTCCACAGCCTGGTCTGATCTCTTACTCGCAAGTGAGTCTCCTGAAAAAACACCACACCAGCATTTAGATTCCTCAGGCGAGCAAAAACTCTCAACCTCTCCACTGAGCTACATAACCCCCTTACGATCCAAGTGACCAACCAAATTTGAGGTCGCCCAACCCCCATTATTCCAGAATCAGCTATTTTCACCGTCAGGGATTGCCGAGTAAATGTTCAAAAAGTACAGGCCAAAGCCCTCCCAGGATGGCCGCCAGACCCATCGTCAAAGTAAAACAAAGGAAGTCCTAGCGTCTCCATCAGCAAACTAACCTCTCTCCCCACATCCACCCAACACCCCAACCAGATACACAAACTGAAACCAAATCCAAAATTCAAGCCCCCTCCCCTAAGCCCCAACCCAGACGCTAAGCTTGTCAAACTTGGCCAAACTGGGTCGATGGCTGCAGCGCCACCCTGCTTTTGCGAGCCTTGTTTATTGCTAGTGGGGCAGTCTCTTCCCCCCGCTCCCCTCCAGGATAAAGAAAAAGACAATGGGCGCGATTCTCCACTCCCGCGCCAGTTGGGGGAATCGCCTGGGCCGCCAAAATTTCTCGGGACGCCGGTCCGACGCCCTCCCGCGATTCTCCCAAGCGGCGGGAACAACCCGGTCGAGTTTCGCAGGCCGGAGAATCGCCAGAGAATCGCCGGAGACACCGAAAATGGCGATTCTCCGGCACCCCCGCTATTCTCAGGCCCGGATGGACCGAGCGGCCAGGCCAAAACGGCGGATTCCCCCCGGCGCCGTCCACACCTGGTCGCTGCCGTCGTGAGCGGTGCGTGAACGCTGGGGGGGGGCGGCCTGCGGGGGGGGGGCGAGGGGGGGATCCTGCACCGGAGGGGTACCTCAAATGTGGGGTGGCCCGCGATCGGTGGCCACCGATCGTCGGGCCGTCCTCTCTGAAGGAGGACCTCCTTCCTTCCGCGGCCCCGCAAGATCCGTCAGACATCTTCTTGCGGGGCGGACTTAGAGAGGCCGGCAACCACGCATGCGCGGATGACGCCCGTTATGCGGCGCCGGCTGCGTCATCTATGCGGCGCCGCCTTTACGTGGGCGACAAGGCCTGGCGCGTGTAGATGACGCGGCCCCGATCCTGGCCCATTGTCAGGACCTGAATCAGTCGGGATCCGACCCGTTTCGCGCCGTCGTGAACCTCGACGGCGTTCGCGACGGCGCAGCCACTTCGGCACGGGAGCGGAGAATCCCGCCCAATGACGTTGCCCACTTCGAGGATAAAACATTCCTCCTAGTACAGTCCCCTACCCAATTAATTTTCCAACAGGAGCCCTATATCAACCCAACACCTCTCCTAGCTGTCAGCAACCCCCCCTCCCCAATAACCATACCCCGTGCATCAACCCCACAAATGGAGAAACAAATTTTATCAACAACTATATGCAGGATAGCCCAACACCCTTCCCGTCCCACAGAAATCAAAGATCTCATACGACACATTCAACAAGATCCAAGTCCATGCTTTTTAATGAAGGTGTCTGCTTCTTCAGGTGCTTTAAAGAAATAGTCCATAGACTCATATGTGGCACGGAGCCTTGTCGGGTATGTAGTAATCTGCATATCTGTATGTACACAAGGGGTTAATGTAAATACACTACAACTAAGTAATCACTAGAGGGAGCACTAGAGATGTATAAATAGACAGCCGGAAGCCAGGATCAGCCTCTTCACAGTAGCTAGTGACCAGACACAGACGCACAACTTAGCATAGGTGTAGATAATCGTAAGTACTCCTTAATCAATCATGTTCATGTAATGTCTAGTTTAAGCTCTGGAGAGAGAACGAACTTAGTCAATAAAGCATTTGCTTCAACTGGAAGACGAAGAGCATTATTCAAACATAAGAAACAATATAGGGTACATCACTCTGAACCAAACTCCTTTTTTTTTAGAAAATATTTTATTGAGGCATTTATAATTTTAACAATTTTAAACATCAGGGGGGCGATTCTCCAAAATGGAGACTAAGTGTTTGCACGTCGTGAACACCGTCGCGTTTCAGGACGGCGCGAATAGGGCCCGGGCACAACCTATTCTGGCGCCCACAGGGGGCCAGCACGGCGCTGGAGCGGTTCACGTCACTCCAGCGTCCTTACGCAGCGCCAAATGGGCGCCGTTCCAACCCGCGCATGCGCAGTTGGGGCAGCTCATTCCTGCGCATGCATGGGGAACTTCTTACGCGCGACGGCCCCTCACCAACATGGCGCCGGTGTTCTGGGGCCGTCCGCGGAAGGAGGTAGGCCCGGGGGGGGGGAAGAGGCCGGCCCGGCGATCGGTGGGCCCCGATCGCGGGCATGACCCCAGCGCAGGCCCCCCCCGGTGAAGGAGCCCCTTCCAACAGGCCGGCCCCCCAGCAGTCCGGCAGAGTTTACACCGGCAGCGACCAGGGGTGGACGGCGCCGGTGGGAACCTGTCGTGTCGTAGTGGCCGCTCGGGACATCCGGGCTCGAGAATCGCCGCTCGCCGTTTGCGGCGGTTCTCCGAGCGGCCCGGCTCAAATCGCGCGCCGCTGGTTTCGGGGGGGTGGGCGAATTGCGTGCGGGGGTCGGGGCGGCGTGGCGGGATTTGCATGGCGCCCCACCGATTCTCCCACCCGGCGTGGGGGGGAGAGAATCGCGCCCCAATTTCAACAGAAACAAAAACACAATAATGGACGGGATTCACTGGCCAGGTTGGAGATTTGGCGGGGGCTTGCGTGAATCCCGCCCCCGCCGGTTGCCGAATTCTCCAGCACCGGATCTTCGGCGGGGACGGGAATCGCGCCGCGCCGGTCGCGGGCCCCCCCCCGGCGATTCTCCGGCCGCGATGGGCCGAAGTACCGCTGCTGGAATGCCTGTCCCGCCAGCGAGAATCAAACCACCTCTCTTACCGGCGGGACCTGGCGGTGCGGGCGGGCTCCAGGGTCCTGGCGGGGGCGCGGGGCGATCTGGCCCCGGGGGGTGCCCCCACAGTGGCCTGGCCCGCGATCGGGGCCCACCGATCCGCGGGCGGGCCTGTGCCGTGGGGGCACTCTTTTCCCTCCGCCTCGGCCACAGCCTTCGCCATGGCTGACGCATAAGAGACACCCCCCCCCCTGCGCATGCGCGGGGATGACGTCAGCAGCCGCTGACGCTCCCGCCCATGTGCGGACTTCCGCCAGCCGGCGAAGTCCTTTCGGCCCCGGCTGGCGTTGCGCTAAAGGCCTTTCCCACCGGCCGGCAGCGTGCCAACCACTCCGGTGCGGGCCTAGTCCCTCAAGGTGAGGGCTTGGCCCCTAAAGGTGCGGAGAAATCTGCACCTTTGGGGCGGCCCGACGCCAGAGTGGTTCCCGCCACTCCATTACGCCCGGACCCCCCCGCCCCGCCGGGTAGGGGAGAATCCCACCCAATATAACCAATAAACCCCCGGGCACAAATCCCAGCCAGCATGGCTTGCACAAACACTGCCATTTTCCCCAACCACCCCTCTGTTGGTTCTCCTATCCTTACTCATCTCTCCCATACCTTCCGTTTTCCCGCCCCCCCACCCATCTGACGGCTTAATTTTCCTTGAAGAAGTCGATGAATGGCTGCCACCTCCGAGCAAACCCCTACAACAAAACCCCGCCATGTCGCTAACCCACACCTCTGACTTCGGGACTCCAAGTCCTTCCACCCTTGTAAAATCCTTCTCCCGGCCTCCAGGGAGGCAAAGGCCAGGACGTCGGCCTCTCTCACCCCCTGGGCTCCCGGGTCTTCCGACACACTGAAGATCGCCATCTCTGGACATCGGAACCACCCTCACTTTTAAGACCTCTGACATGACGTCACAAAACCCCTGCCAGAAACCCTCATACTCGGCCACGCCCAAAACATATGGACATGGTTAGCAGGACCCCCTGCACACCGCCCACACCTATCTTCCACCCCCTCAAAGAACCTGCTCATCCGGGCCACATGTGTGCCCGATAGACCACCTTAAACTGTATCAGGCTGAGCCTGGCACACGGCGAGGTTGCATTGACTCTTCTCAGGGCCTCCTCCCATAACCCGGCCTCCAACTCCCCATCCAACATGCCATGTTGTCTTGCATGTGGTCGGCAAGGGAAACTGCTTACGGAACCCCTAGATTTCGAGGTTAAGGGGCAAGAGCTCAACGTGGAGGACAGCATCCTCCTGTGGGGAACTTGTGCTCTGATGCCAAGTCCGGGAAGAAAGTTTATACTTCAAGACCTACACAATGGACACCTGGGGGTGTTGAAGAGGAAAATGCTTGCCAGGAGCTACATGTGGTGCCAGGCTTGAATGGTGACATCAAGCGGTTGCCCCAGCAATGCACCACATGCCAGGAACATCAGAACCTCCCACCAGTGGCGCCCTTCCACGTTTGGGAATGGCAAGGCCGACCTTGGGCCTGCCTGCATGCGGACTTCGCCGGACCCTTTCAAGGCTCGATGCTCTTATTGATTGTGAACACCCATTCCAAATGGTTAGATGCCATTGATTGTCGTCCACTACTTTGAAGGTTACTATCGAGAAGCTACGCCTCTGATTTGGTACTCATGGCATCCCAGAAGTGTTGGTCACAGACAATGGTACCCCGTTTACAAGCGAGGAGTTCATGAACTTCACAAAGTCAAATGGGGAAGCACATCCAGACCGCCCCATACCATTCTTCCTCAAACGGTCTGGCTGAACAAGCGGTGCAGATGTTCACGAAGGGCATGAGGAAACAGGCCATGGGATATGTGGAGCCAATGTTGGCGCATTTTGTTCAGCTACCGCACCACGCCACATGTTATGACCGGAGAGGCACTGGCGGAACTGTTGATGGGCCGGAGGCTCAGAACCTGCCTTAACCTAACATTCCCCGAGATTAGCGGGAAAGTGGAATGGAGACAAGATCCCCAGAGGCAGTACTGAAGCAGATGGCCGCAGGACTGAGGTTTTCAACTGCTGTACATGGTATACTTCTGGAACTCCGGAAGTGGATGCCAGGGACCATGGTGGAATGAACGGGATTGGTATCTTACATGGTAAAAACACAGGAGCGAATAGTACAAAAGCATGTGGACCGCCTCTGGAATAGGGAGCTGACATCAGAATCGATCCCACCGGATGAGCCGCTTTTTGGTCCTGCCTGCAGGACCCCCTCGGTGCCCTGACACTGAGATGCACGGGGTGGAGGACTTAGGATCCGACATGGAGGCTCAGACATCCACGGTTTCGGAAGACAGCCTCACTCGGGAACAGTCACTGACGGTGCCCCCCCCAGACGATCAGTGCAAAACTGACGATACAAGCCCCCCAATCCAGCCCCACAACAGCCAGAGGCACAACCGTCGGCAAAGCGAAGAAGACAGCCTCCTCCACCCTCTATGGCAGAAGGGCTTGCGGACCTTTGGGGGGGAGGGACACACGTTTAAATCTTCACAAGATCCACGGGGACGACCCAATTGATTTCCCTGTGGGGCTTGTGGAATACGAGCTCTCCCGCTGACGGGCAGAGGCCCAACAGCGGGGTTTGTTAAATCCCTGAGAGAAATATCGGCCCAGAAAAGAGCTGGCATCTTCGGGTGGTCCTGGCTGGGAGTAGAGGTGCTCTTTGCCTGCTGCACTTCCTCACTACGAGTAGGAAATAAACTTCTCTTCCCTTACCTTTGATTACAATATTACTCCAAGTAGTGTTCAACCTGAAGAAATATTAGAACATGGAAACATAGAAACAAGCTAGACAATTTAGCCCTTGACTCTTTTCCATCATTCAATGGCTTATCTGTGATGGAACTCCATATACCCAATTTTTCCCATATGCTTTAATGCCTTTGATTAATCAAAATCTATCAATCTCAGAGAGAAAATTAACAACTGATCCAGCTTCAACTGGCTTTTAGGAAAGCGAGTTCCACACTTCTACCACCCTTCATGTGTGGAAGCATTTCCTAACTCCACTGCTGCAAGGTCTGGCTCTAATCTTTCGACCACTTCCCTGAAAGATTAATCAGTTGAGGGAGGGTGGTATGTGCAGGGTGACAGGAGGTTTATTTGTCCATGTTCGACCTGAAGCTTTAATTCAGATGGAGTAAACAATATTAGCAGATAAACAACTGGAATGTTCATAGGCGTTACTTTGATTTAGCAGAGGCACTTTTCCTTTTAGTTTAGATGGATCAGTATTTCCACCAAAATTGGGGTCAAAATGCTCATCCACAGCTATCAAGGGCTTTAACACCTAGGCTGCAGTAAAACTTTATTTGTATCATACTGGAGAAGGAAAGCTCAATGCTTTTCCAGAAATCCAGGAACTGGAATGAAAAGATATTGTTCACTCTGGCACATGTGGGAGTTCAAAGAAATTGAACTTTCTTCACTTCACATATAACAAATGTGTTTTTAATTGATATTTTTGGTGATACTTATCTAATTCAGCCGGAACGACCAGTTCCCAATGGGTCTTCTGCACATAGACCAACCATGAAGTGGCCACACATGTGCGTTTGGCGTCTTTTATCATCGTTAGGTCCCCTGCACATACGTGGCTGGGAAGTGGCTTCACATGTAAAGTTTGTTTGTTTTCACTTCTTCAGGCCATGCAGAAGGAAAATAAATAAAACAATGCAAAATTGTGCAAGTTAGGTGACTTAGAAGTTTTAGAAAAATAGAATCCCTACACAAGGAGTCTGCACTGACCCTCTGAAAAAGCACCTTACCTCGGCCCACTCCCCTACTCTATCCCCATAACCCCACCTAACCTGCATATCTTGGGACATTAAGGGACAATTTAGCGAGGTCAGTCCAACTAACCTGCACATCTTTGGACTGTGTGAGGAAACCCATGCAGCCACGGGGAGAAATTGCAAGCTCCACACAGACAGTCACCCAAGGCCAGAATTGAACCCGGATCTCTATCGCTGTGAGGCAGCAGTGCAAATCACTTGGAACTGGACTGCCATTCGGGAGATATCCCAAGGAGCAGCACACAGGAAGAGGGACAGGGAAAAGGTTCCAAATTAAGAAGAAGGTTCAAAGCCATGGATTGGGACAGAAAGAGATCCTTAGAAGTAAGCTTCATGCAGGGACAGAGGTAAATGACAGGAATAGAGAAAGGGTCCCAAGTGAAAGAAAGAGCTGTGGGGAGCAAGCATGACGCACAGTGGGCTCGAGGGAAGCCCAGAAGATCTGAGAGGGCAGCTGCAGATTGATGACTTCACAGTTGCCTTCTGGAGCAGCAGTATTCTGCTTGGCGTAGCCGAAGATCTGAAAATATGTTTGGAAGGTGAAGCGTGAGTGAACTTGAACACCCAAGGGAAAGGAATCTCAGAAGGCGAGATTGAAACCCTGGAGGTGGATTCTTGTTGAAGTTGATGTTTGGAGAAATTTCCAAGGAGAGTTCCTCGAATATGGAGATTGGAAATCCTCGTGAGAAAGACAGAGGTTTAATGAGTCTGGTTGGCTCACGGTGTGACAAGTGTCTGAATGGGTTGTTGAGAAATCCATAGAACCTGCTTTGGTCTCTTATTTTGGAGTGTGGTTTGTCTGAGCACAATTTGCCTGTTTGTTCACACGTACCACATACTTATCCTGAATATCAGAGTTTAAGAGAGATCTGGTAATTTTTTATATTTCTCAAATTTGTTTATGTCTATAAATATATAGCTGAGGTGAAAGAATAGGGAATATGTCAATGCTTTTCTTGCATTTGCACTGAGACCTTTGCAAACTTTTTGTCACATGTAATGTCATTTATTTTGCTTGTTTGTAAACTGTTTTATTTTTTGTGTTACGTTCATAAGCAGATGCCTGTGAACTTGTTCAGTAGCTTACCTCCACAGTTTCTTAAAAAAAAATAAAAGCCAGGGGGCGGGATTCTGCAATCCTGCGGCAGAGTGTCCACGTCGTTGTAAACGCCGTTGAGCTTTACGACGGCGTGAGCGGACAGCTCCCACGTCTAATTCTGGCCCCTACAGGGGGCCAGCACGTACTAGAGCGGTTCGCGCCGCTCCAGCTGCAGATCCTGGCGTGAACTGTGCGCCGCGAGATCCGTGCATGTGCAGTTGCGCCTGCGCCAACGAGACATGCGCAGTGGCGCCGGCACCAATGCACGCATGCGCAGTGGCCTCCTTCAGCGCGTTGGCCCCCGGCGCAGGGCTACAGGAGCCAGCGCAAAGGAAAGGAGGCCCCCAGCCACAGAGGCCGGCCCGCCGATCGGTGGGACCCGATCGCGGGCCAGGCCACATCGGAAGCCCCCCTCCAGGGTCGAACCCCCCCCCCCCCCCCCCCCCCACAGGCCGCCACCCAACCCTTACATGCCGAGGTCCCGCCAGCCCACAGCCGGTTAGAACGCCGTCGGTGGGACCCGGCTCTCTTCCTACAGCCGCTCGGCCCATTCGGGCCTGAGAATCGGCGGCCCGCGACTGGCGCCGCACGAACCACGCCGGCGCCAACGGCGCCGATTCTCCGCACTGCGGAGAATCACGTGCCGGCGTTGGAGCGGCGTGGCCCGTTCACAGGGATTCTCCGGCCCAGCGCAGGATTGGGAGAATCCCGTCCAGGATCTATCTCACCAGGTTTCACACTGGGATTTGGCTTGTCCACTGTTAATATCAGCTATGATTGCTAGGGCAGGGGCTGATCTCCTGGCCTTCACCTTGCTGATTGCTCGAAGGCCGGTGCTGCTGGGGTGGCGGTCAGCTTCTCTACCCAGTGCCTCAGTATGGCTGGGGGATCCTTTTTTTAAAGTATTTTTATTCAACAAATTTTCAACAGTTTTACAATCCACAACAACCTCACAAAACCCTCCAATTCACCGAACCCCCCCGCCCCTCTCAACAGTCAACGGTAACCAACTCCCAAAAGTGCATGATAAACAAACTCCAACAATTGTAGAACCCATCACTCGCCCTTCTTAAAGCAAATTTCACCTTTTGTAGGATGAAAAGCTCCAGCAGGCACCTCCCCCCCCCCCCCCCCCCCCACCGCCACGCCGAGTCACAGGGTGGAGAGGCTGACCTCCACCCCAACAAGACCCAGCTGTGAGCAATCAGTGTGGCGAAGGCGAAACCATCCGTCCCCGCACAGGCTTGCAGATCCGCCAGCCCGACACCCCGAATATGGCTTCTAGGGGTCCGGGCTCCACGGCCACATGTATGACCCCCGAGATGGTAATGAACACCATTCTCCAAAACCTTTCCAGCTTTGGGCAGGACCAAAACATATGTAATAGCTGGGGGATCTTGTGGCGTTCTTATATCGCAAGAAAGTGAAGTACACCGTGAGGGGGTCGATTCAAGAGTTATACCGGAGATGGCAACCATTTATACTGTACTTTAAAGCTTTAGCTGTTTGGTACCTGGGGGAGGGCGGGGGTTGGGGGGGGGGGGGGGGGGAGGAGTTGCAGGGAGAAGGGTGGGATTCCCTGTTGAGGGTTATTTCTTTCATGGGAGGGGGTTCGGGGGGGGGGGGGGGGTGGTTGTTATTGTTTTACCGTTTGTGTAGAAAATTGAAAAATGTGAATAAAAATATTTATAAAAAACATCAGGTATGATCATGACTGTTCAGAAAACACAAGTAATGGTAATTACATAGCGGCAACAATACTGAGGTGCTACCTGAAGGCATCTGTGGGGGCATTGTTGAAAGGCCATTATTTTTTACCAGGAACTGATGTTCCCAATAAGTAGTGGCATGTGTGTGCAGTTGCACAACAGTCTATAGGCAGGCCTTGCTCTATGGTAAATACTGAACATTCTAAAAACCAGCTGCATGCATCAACAAAACGTTAAAAGGAATATTGCCGGAGATCGAGGAAGGTCTGTGGGCTGATGCCCTAGGTAGGGTTAATTCCTCCTCCTCGTGTGCCAGGCTCAGCCTGATACAATTTAAGGTGGTCCACAGAGCGCACTTGACGGGGATGAGGTTCTTTGGGGTAGAGGACAGATGTGGAAGGTGCTCAGGGAGCCCGGCGAACCATGTCCATATGTTTTGGTCATGCCCGGCACTGGAGGGGTTCTGGAGAGGAGTGGCGGGAACAATATCTCAGGCGGTGAAAGTCCAGGTCAAGCCAAGCTGGGGGCTAGCAATATTTGGAGTAGTGGACGAACCGGGAGTGCAGGAGGCGAAAGAGGCCGGCATTCTGGCCTTTGCGTCCCTAGTAGCCGGGCGAAGGATTTTGCTAATGTGGAAGGAGGCGAAGCCCCCCAGCCTGGAGGCCTGGATAAATGATATGGCTGGGTTCATAAAGTTGGAGAGGATTAAGTTCGCCTTGAGAGTGTCTGCGCAGGGGTTCTACAGGCGGTGGCAACCGTTCCTAGACTATCTCGCGGAGCGGTATAGGAAGGTCGGTCAGCAGCAACAGCAACCTTGGGGGGGGGGCGCGGTGGAGGGGACGTCCTGGGTGGGGGGGGGGGGGGGAGGTGGAACTGCCTGGGAGGGTGGATGAGCAAGGGATAACATGAAGGGTTGGGGAAACTGGCACGTACGGGTGAGGGCCAGTGTACAAAGCTGTGTAAATATATCATTTTGCCATGTATATATCTTGCTCTGCGCGATTTCTCATTTTTGTGTGTTACGGGGGGGGGGTTATTGTTTGTAAGGGAGAAAAATTGTGTTAAAAACTTTAATAAATATATATTTTTTAAAAGGAATATTGCCACGAACACAAACTGGGACAAAATTGGGAACACTGATGCTGGTTGCAAAGGATGGGAATATGTTGTTTTCATTAACTTGAGATTGTTACCGTATCAAAACAAAGATTTATCAAAGGCTGCAAAATTCAATCACATAGTTACAGTATTTTCAGTGCTGCAGCTACTGTTTTCAATATCAAAATGGCATTCGTAATGGACCTGCTCAATCCTGGTGCTGGTTGCACAGGATACCATTTTAATGAGATCCTTCAGAGTAGGGATCGTGCACTGGAAGTACGCAAGTTAACAAATAGTGATTTAAAAGGCTGATTTGATACCAGCACTGCCACTTTGGAGCTCAATGCTCCAGTTAAAGCCCCCTCCTAAATTATAACAGCTAAACATGTATTTAACAGTTGGAGGGACCCTCCTACTATCATTATTTAAGAGATCATCAACCTCTATCAGATTAGTTGCTGATTGATGTCTACTGGCTCTTTCTGAGCATGAAGAAGTTCTCACTGGTTTATGTTGTTTCTTAAAGCTGCTGAAGGCAATAGACAGGCTATGATAGGCTTGGGAGGACTTGGTTCTGATTTCTACTGTCAGGGGCTAAGATATCATACTCTATGTTTATATAAAACATGTATACATGGATATCCTCAAAGCTAATTTCTACAATTTTAAAGAACAATAGACGTTTTCAAATGGCTAAGGATCTGTCCGTCTGTGACCTTTGATCAACAGAAGCTAACATGGCAGTTTTACAGAAACTGACATCTCATTACCTTTGAAGAGACCCTAATGAGAAATTTTCCAACTTCAATCTCACCAAGAAATCTTAAACAAGATGAATTAATCTGCCACATGTTACAGCCATAACTGCATCCTCAGCGTGGGGTGAGGACTGTCAGTGGCTGTGAAGATGTTTGTAACCATGAACCTTTACATGTGTGCTCCTACCAGGCGGATGCAGGTGATATTTGTGACATCTCCCAGTTTGCCATTCACAGTTGCATAGGAGAGATCACCAAGGTCCATATGGTGATGAGAAAAATATCAGGCATGATTGAATGGCAGAGCAGACTCGATGGGGCGAGTGGCCTAATTCTGCTCCTACGTCTTATGGTCTTATATGCAAAGAGAGCTGAATACATTTAATTCTTTCTTGCCAAACAGAAACAGGCACATTGAGCACATGGGTTTACCAAAATGATGCAGGGTGCAATTGACTGTACATCTGCCACTTTGTGGGTATCACATGTCAATTCTGACATGTACCACAGCTGAAGGGCAACAACGCCCTTCAATGTCCAAGCTACAATCAGTGCACCATACAGGTTAATGCTTGGTATCCTGGCAGCAGCCTTGATGACTTCATTCTGTGGCAGTCTGCTATATTATGTGCATTTGAGTCACAATGGCAAACCTTTTGGTAGCTACTGGAACAAGAACTATCTGCTGACAACACAGCTCATGATTCCAGTTCTTAACCTATGCAAATGGGCAACATGCATATAATACAAGCCAACTATCATAAGAAATGATGATCAATTATTAGGGAGGCATTGGCGCAGTGGTATTGTCGCTGGACTGGTAATCCAGAGACCCAGATTCATGCTCTGGGACCCAATACGAATCCTGCTAAGGCAGACGGTGTAATTTGAATTCAATAAAAAGAAAATCTGGAATTAAAAGTCTAAAGTGACCATGAAACCTTTGTCGATTGTCATAAAATGGGTGGCACGGTAGCACAGTGGTTAGCACTGTTGCTTCACAGCGCCAGGGTCCCAGATTCGATCCCCGGCTTGAGTCACTGTCTGTGCAGTCTACATGTTCTCCCCGTGTTTGTGTGGGTTTCCTCTGAGTGCTCCGGTTTCCTCCCACAAGTCCGAAAAGATGTGCAATTAGATAATTTGGACATTTTGAATTCTCCCTCCGTGTAGCCGAATAGGTGCTGGAATCTGGGGCGAAATTCTCCGGTATCGGCGCGATGTCCGCCGACTGGCGTCCAAAACGGCGCAAATCAGTCGGGCATCGCGCCGCCCCAAAGGTGCGGAATGCTCCGCATCTTGGGGGGCCGAGCCCCAACCTTAAGGGGCTAGGCCCGCGCCGGACTAATTTCCGCCCCGCCAGCTGGCGAAAAAGGCCTTTGGTGCCCCGCCAGCCGGCGCGGAAATTACATCTCCGGGCGGTGCATGCGCGGGAGCGTTAGTGGCCACTGACGGCATTCCCGCGCATGCGCAGTGGAGGGAGTCTCTTCCGCCTCCGCCATGGTGGAGACCGAGGCGAAGGCGGAAGTAAAAGAGTGCCCCCACGGCACAGGCCCACTCGCGGATCGGTGGGCCCCGATCGCGGGCCAGGCCACCGTGGGGGCACCCCCCGGGGCCAGATCACCCCGTGCCCCCCCAGGACCCCGGAGCCCTCCTGTGCCGCCTTGTCCCGCCGGTAAGGTAGGTGGTTTAATCTATGCCAGCGAGACAGGCATTTTAGCAGCGGGACTTCGGCCCAACCGGGCCGGAGAATCGCGGGGGGGGGGGGGGGGCCCGCCAACCGGCACGGCGCGATTCCAGCCCCCGCCGAATATCCAGTGCCGGAGAAATGGGCAACCGTCGGGGGCGGGATTCACGCCAGCTCCCGGCAATTCTCCGACCCGGCGGGGGGTCGGAGAATCTCGCCCGTAATGACATGGGGATTTTCACAGTAACTTCATTGCACTGTTCATGAAAGCCTGCTTGTGGCAATAATAAAGATTATTTTAAAAATTAATTATTAAAATATCACCTGGTTCGCTAATGTCCTTTAGGCAAGGAAATCTGTCATTCTGTAATGGGGAAACCCCTCCATAGGGACCCCCTGACTAAAGGACTCCCAACAGAACCCCTTCCTCACACAGACCACCCTGGCCCTCCAGAAAAGAGACCCCGTTTTGAAGCTAGAGAGTAATTAGACAAGGGCAGAGGTATTACAGCTGGAACACTTACATTGCAGCTCCAAATGTCCATTACTCCAAGGAGAGCAGCTGTGATCTGTATCTGATTCCCACAGATCCATTAGCTGCAAGCCATTCATAGCTTTCTAGTAGTGATCTGTGATGGACAACTTTTACTAAACATCTGCAGCTTTCCTTCATTCATCTCTCTTCATGGTTCAGTGGCCTAAGTGATGAAATTCCAATGTTTGTAAACATTGACCACACCAAAGAGAGGTAAGTGCATTCCAATGATTCAAGAGTGTGATTTCAATGCACTTCTCTCCCTGGAGCTGCAAGGTAAGTGTCATAGCTATAATTCTTTCCACTGCCCCTGTCTGGGCTGCTTTCCAGCTGTGAGGCAGGGGTTTCTTTTCTGGGGGTGGGGTCTGTGTGGGGGAGATCTGTGGAGGAGAGGAAGGTCCCTTTAGGGGCTCCCTGTTGGGAGGTCTCCATATCACATGGGTCCCTGGGGGATCCCCCTATTACAGGGGTCCCTGTGGAGGTCTCTTTGGTCAAGGGTCCATGTAGGGGGGTCTCCCGAACACTGGGGTCCCTATTGGGTGTCCCCCTATTACAGGGGCTCCTCGGGGGGGGGGATGTCGGGTCACCCCCGTACTTGGGGTTAGGGGGTGCACCCAGACAGTCTGGGGGTGGGGGGCTGCTGTGCAGTGTGGGGGGGGGGGGGGAGGGGGGGAGAGTTCAGGGCCAATTTGTGGTGGGGGGGGTGGCTGGCTGCGGGATCTCAGGCCTATATTTTAAGGGGGCGGCATGACAGCATGATTCCCTGGGAATTCTTCCTATTCCATGCCATGTATACATTTGCCTGGCAAGGAATACAGAATTACATTCCGCTTTAGACCCCAAGGGGATCGAAGAGCAATTCAGCTCCGGCAGGAGGACAATAGTCTCCCAAACAGAGAATCCAGCCCAATATGTGTCATGGGTTTGTTGCATATTATCTAATTTTGTCATCTTGAGAGCGCAACCCTTGCCACCAAGTCTGTGTTCAACAGCTGAAGAAGTGTAGAAGGAGGAGGAGAAGAAGGTTAGTTGTGGGAGAAGAGGAAGTGGACGGAGGGAGTAGACAATCAACAGATACCCCTTCTGGCAACACTAATTGTGATTGACTCATTCAGTTATAGTACCGGTGAACATGCTCCCAATTCCCCATTCAACTCCTTGCCTTCTCTCTGTTAACCAAACATCACAGCATCCTCTTGGCCCCGATGCTAAAGTAAAAGCCAAGCATTCCAAACCAAGTTTATAAGACCAAACCATCCAATATTCCACAGGAAAGGCAGCTAATTCTGTGTGTTTCATTAGTGCCTTCCATGAGCATTTGCCTGTCCCGGTACTCCTACACAATGTTACCTCAGTGGCTACAAAGGGGCTGGAGGGAAGGCTGCTTAGTTTCAGTGGGGGAGACTGTAGAGGGCTTTATATGACAGTATCAAGCAGCTCTGATCCTAGAAAGCTAGCTTTAAACTGCACTATTTTGACATGGATGGCAATAGACGAGGTTGGCAAGTTGACAGCAACAGCAAAGCTGAGTGCAGTGGTGGGAGGATGAATGCTGTTATATTGGGCGAGGGCAGAAAGTTCATGCTCTACCATACCAGCGCCACCCCCATGGGGCAGCCTTCAGCAATTTGCTGGTTTGCTGTGAAACTCTGCAAGCCCCTTTGCGCCTTGGCAATCTGCAGTTTTGATAGCAGCAACTTTGCCTTGCATAGTGGTAAGCTTTGCTTGTATGACAGCAGTAAGAGTTTCTGCGGCAGTACCCCGCTATTGGGTGGCTCCTGCTTGTGCCGTAACAGAAGCTAAACATCAATCATTAGACACTGCATTACGGATGGATCCACAGGTGTTCTCATGGAGCTGGCTATCACTTCCACGCTTGAATGGATGTACTCCAAGCTTCGTGAAAAGCCTTGTACCAAATTGGTGCAGGATTCCCTTGACATTCCCCTTTACATTGACAACAGACTGTTTAGCAGGTCTGCCAATGCACGAAGCATTTCATTGTGCATTCCGATCAACTGTAGGTTACCTCATTGAAGTCCTCATTTGAGTCTTCTGCAGAACTCCTGAGTAATCTTGCTCTCTGGAAAGTTGCAGTACCCATGTTCTCTGCCCATGCTGCACGCCCCATGTGTAGACCCTGCCTGAAAGCCATCCACAAGAGTATGTACAATCTCAGTATCTGAACTGGTAGCTGTGAGGGTGATATCAAGCAATGATGTTCCTTCATCACTTCTTCCTGCTCTTCCACCTCTTTCTCTTCCTGACCAGGTTGCAGTTCTTGGGTTTCTGAAAGTAAAAGGCATAAATGAAAGGTTGTGGTGAGGGGAAGGTACATGTTTATACCATCTGTAACGTAGAAATCAGAAGGGATTGTGGGATGAGGGGCAAGCGTGTTGTGAGAAGGAGGATTATGACTAAACGTATGATCACCTCCCACTACTGGTCACAGCGATTTTGACCACTCCGATACTGGTGATCAAGGAGATCAGAACATGCAAGCACACCTGCTCCTACCCAGTTTGTTGCCACTGCCTCCAGCTCTGGTTATGTCCCACTTTGTCATGCAAGAGAGAGGGAATTGAATCAGTGGGTGATAGGTTTGTCATGACTGAATAACTGTCAGTAAATGCAACCTGCAAGATGTAAATGTAAATGAAAACAGAAAGTGCTGGAAAAACTCAGCAGGTTTGGCAGCATCAGTTGAGAGAGGGACAAAATTAACATTTTGAGTTCAATCTGATTCTTCTTCAGAAGCCATCTATATCTTCAGATGGAAATGTGAGTCTGCTGCAGTAATAAATGGACGAGGCTAAGGTAAACCTATAATAGCCATGAGGTGTGATTGATAGATATTATTATTAGTGTGTGAGTGATGGGGATGTGGTGAATTGAGCAATCTCCTTAGCTAATGGTATGATACATCACGTAATAATGCACTCACTGACTTTGAACACTTGCGTGAAATCATTGGAGATGGAGTACTGACATTGACCGCAACAATTATCTGATCTCACTGCCTGTCTGGATGACCTTCTGGCCCTTTGAGGATAGAGGACCTCTCTCCTCCTGTACACCTGATCGACAAAGCAGTATGGCGCCTGAGAACCTTGGCGTATGCTCTCTGCCCAGCTTGCTTCAACCAGAATCCATCTTCCCTTTAAGAGGAGGAGACTGACTTTAAGTAGTACAGACTACCTGTGGTTGTTGCTAGCCTCACAGGGAAGGTCTACTGACCCAGTAGGTAGTGCCCCTGCCTCTGAGCCAGATGCTCTGGGTTCATGTCCCACTCCAGGGCCATACAAGGTGCGTTTTGAACGAGGACAGACTGGTTGAATATCAACTTGTAAATCCTTGTAACGTACGGCAATGGCAGGTGGTAAGAGCAGGGTAGATTCCTGGTCAGCCATTCACTATTCATAGTTCGACTACAACATCCATCTAAAAGTGCATCTTGCCACAGCATCCCAGAGTTCTTAGGGGGGCTAATTGGCTGGACAGCTAATGTGGATCAGATTAGTACCAACAGCACAGAGTTTGATTCTTTTTCCGGCTAGGCTGGATTGAAGTCCTGTCTCCTTGCCCTTCATGAATGAGCTGGAGGCTGTGGCACAAGTGGGTGGACCTGCCTTCGGGCAGAGAACTGAAGAAGATTTACAGGAAATTGGGCCCCCTGCTGAGCAATACAGCCACTCAGCAGCACATGATTGTGCACAACAATCATTTAAATAAGTAGGCATCACAAAGTGTGTGCATGCTGCCTGTATTGGAAGCAATGTATGCGGGTTAATCGTGCATCACAAAGCCCATGCCTGTTTTTAGCTACTATCCAATTTTATCCCTTGAGTGAACGATCTGAATCTGAAAAGAACTTCCCAAGTTAAGTGAACAAATTAATCCATTGACAACAATATTTGTGCTCCCCACAAAACCCAAAATTGCTCTAAGAAAATCTACTTTTCTTTTTGTGCCTCCAAATATCTGTCAGTCTACTTCAAAATGGTTAACGCTGGAGTCATAAGAATATCATGGCTGCAGCTGTGCTATCTTGAAGAAGGGTTATTTTCTGTACCGATAAACCTCTGGTCACGGTGCAGCTGGCAAACACACTCAACGAGAGAATTACCAATAAATCTTTAAATATGCAACATTTGAGAATTAACTTGACCACCAATGTTAGTCATCTTTTTGCACTTATTAATTATTAAACCAAAGCTACTTTGGATATCTGTTCAAAACATTCTGCTGGTAACTCCAGCTAAATAAGTATGTGAGCGATTTATTAACAGTGATAGGTCACAGATTGGCTGTAAAAGAAACAAGATTTTTTTAAAATACTGTTGCATAATGCATTCTCTATAAACCAGAACTTAAATGAAAGTTGCTATTCTTTCATGAAGCATACTTCCTCCTACAATGTACAGGCAACTTCACCTAAGATTAACATCGCTGTTTGGGAGGAATTTTCCAACCCTTCCCACTGGCAGGATCGACCAGTCCTGCCGAAGTCAATGGGCATTTGAATGGGTTGCCTCATCCTTCTGCACTGTAAATTCTATGATCCTCTGTGCGAGGAACCCTCCCCTGGTGGGGTCGGAAAATTCCAGCCTTTGACTTATTCTGCCTTTTAAAAATGTAGCTCTTCAGCTCAGTATCTTAAAAAAAAATTCAAATCGGGTTATGTGCAGCACACCATGTATGTAAAGCGCTGACAGGAATATTGATGAAATTGACTTCAGATGCTGAGTCGAGTTTTATTGTGAATGATTAGCCATGCTAAAATACCTGGGTTGACGTTTTTCATAGGGTGCTACACCAGAACATCGTACTTGAACACTATCCACTTGCATAGAAACACAGGGCAGAATTTTAGGTGTATCGGACAGGCGTGCGTTCAACCCAGAAGCATGTGAAATAGCACGTGATAAGAAAAATCACAAAACAAACACATGTAAAAATTCCTGAACAAGGAACATCCAAGACATTGTGCCTCTGTGCTCAGTTCTTTCCCAGTCTATTCTTCTGTACAAAGTCATTTACCTCCTCCAGCATCTAAAATAATTTCTCTGTCCTTGAAAGTGACCCAAAGTTTTCCAGGAACATGCCAAATCAAACTTGACTTTTGAATAGTGCCGTTTTGACCTTATTAAATTCTACTCGGCATTTAGCCAGGTCGGCCTTAATGTCCTGGTATATATGAATGGAGTGTCCCACCAGTCACAGGTTCATGAGGTCTTCGTCCATTTTAAGGTACATTCCTTGTCTTGGAACTTGGGGAGTCTGATGATTACAGTCCGTGGTGATTATAGTTGAGTTACAGGTGAGATACATATTTAACCTCTTGCTGTACTTGCTTGCCATTTGCAGTCCTTTGCTTTAGGTCAGCAGCACGGTAGCACAGTGGTTAGCATAGTTGCTTCACAGCTCCAGGATCCCAGGTTCGATTCCCGGCTTGGGTCACTGTCTGTGCGGAGTCTGTATGTTCTCCCCGTGTTTGCGTGGGTTTCCTCTGGGTGCTCCGGTTTTCTCCCACAGTCCAAAGATGTGCAGGTTCGGTGGATTGGCCACGCTAAATTGCCATTAGTGCCCAAAATGGTGGGGTGGGGTTATTGTGATACGGGATAGGGTGGGTTTGGGTAGGTTGCTCTTTCCAAGGGCAGGTGCGGACTCGATGGGCCGAATGGCTTCCTTCTGCACTGTAAATTCTATGATAGGTAACACAGAACAGAGTTGGAGTGCTTTCCTACAGTGAGGGAGAGAAAATCAGGTTGGGCTGTAAGCAAAATGTATGGCACCTTTTATGTAGAAAATGTCTGATTGCAGTATGCACAGAAGAAAAATAAATAAAAGGGACAGATGCCAAGCCTAAGGTGGGAGATATCGTTGACATGACGAAAAGCTTGTTTGTCGAGATAAATTTTGACAAGTTTTGAAGGTGTAGAGAAATGCTGGAATTGTAGGGAGTATGGAAAGTTACGGTGTATCAATAGGGTAGTAAAGGCAGAGGTACAGCCTCAAAATGCCAAAATCAGAGGGCGAGAGATTGTTGCAAAAAATGCTGATTAAAAGTGGTGGAGGAATTTGAAGAAGATAGTGAGGATTTTATTTTAAACAGGTGTGTTTGAAGATGGAGGACAACAGTTAGCTCCTTATTTGTGTTTGAGCACGATTGGATTCCATGGATCCCAATGGAAACAACGAGCATCCGTTGGCCTTCTGCAACAGCAGTGGGCTCAGCTTTGGGATTACCTTTTCCAAACACCATAAAAAGACATAAAAATATATGAAGCAGGATTCTCCGTTGGCCGTCGCTGAAATCGGGAAACGGGATTGGGTGGAGATTCGGTTCCTACTCCGAAATCGCGACGGGCGCCATTTTGACGCCAAATCAAAATTCTCCGTCACCTCGACAGCGGCATCAATACGTTCCAGAACGCACATACAGTAAATGCCATTTCCATATCATTAGCAGGCCCGACCCAGGTTCTCCGAGGCCTCGCTGATTCTCCGCCTCCGATGGGCCAAATTCACGAGGGCACGGTTCACTTGTGCTTTTAATAATCATGAAACCTGTGTCATGGCTGACGAGGGAGAGAGAGGAGTTAGGCCACCGAAAGGCCTAACCGTAGGCTGCCGGGCCGGACACTGCTCAGGCTGGCTGGGGTGGGGGGTGCTCTCCACGGGGTGGGAGGTGACAGGGGAACGGGCCATGTGGCCAGGGTGACCCCCCATGGGATTGGGACAGTGTCCAGGCACGGACCGACATTGACGTGGCCTGCAAGGCAACCATCTTGCTGCACACCCCTCTGACCGCCCACCTTGACCCCTGGTTCTACAGAATGGCACCAGCCATATAGGCACCCCCAGCCACCCACCCTCGCACCCCAGCCTCTGCAGTACCCCCCACCAACCAACCGGCCGCCACTCGCCGGCGGGGCATCAGGCAGCCCACACAAGGCCCCTCTGGGGATGCCGGGCGGAGGCCGCGGAGTGTGCCACGGGAAAGGGCAGCACATGCCAACGATACCCTTGGCAGCAGGGATGGGTGGCAGGGCCAGAAGCCCCCTGGGTGCCGGGCACTGAGGGGCAAGGGGTGTGGAGATCGGGTGGGGAGGGACATGCAGGGGCAGAGCCGGGACCACCAGATAGCCCATTGGACCGGGTTGGGCACAGGGGTACTCACCATGCTGACATGTTAGTCTATCACCCCCTGCAGACAATGGATTTGGAATTCAACCAGAATGGTTAGTTACCGCAGCCCTGGGGGATGCCCTGCGGCTGTACGAGCTGGCGCTGCTCGAGGAGGAGGAAGCTGCAGCTGTGGAGCATGCAGCAGGGGAACCTTCCCCAGAGGAACATGAGGCAGCCGCTTAGTACAGGGCTAAACCGCTGGCTTTGAAAGCAGACCGAGGCAAGCCAGCAGCACGGTTCAATTCCCGTACCAGCCTCCCCGAACAGGCGCCGGAATGTGGCGACTAGGGCCTTTTCACAGTAACTTCATTTGAAGCCTACTTGTGACAATAAGCGATTTTCATTTCATTTCATTTTCAGGATGAAGAGCCAGCTGCCCAACAGGCCGAGGAGTAGGTGCAAAGGATGCATGAGGCCTCATGTGTACTGGCACCGCCTATCGTTCGAGGACCTGCCGGACCGGGCATGCCATTGAGGACTCTGGTTGAGCAAGGGGACAGTGTGACATATGTGCCAGATCAGGGCGCACCGACACTGGGGGGGAATTGGGGAAGACACGCGCTTCCAGTGACCATCAAGGTGACGATCGCCCTGAACATTTACACCACGGGGTCCTTCCAGGAGCCGAGTGGGGATCTGTCCAGGATCACATAGAGCTCGGTGCACAGGCGCATCTGCGCCATCACGGCGGGCCTACATGCCCAGTCAGCACAATATATCCATTTCAATGTGGACCGAGCCCACCAGGATGCCCGGGCAGCGGGGTTTTCCGCCATGAATAGGATGTCCCCGGTCCAGGGGGTGATCGACGGGATGCAGGTCCCCCTATAAGCACCTTCAGATGAAAGGTCACTTGGTACAAACCCAAAGGGATTCCACTTGATCAACATGCAGCTGATATGTGACCATCAGCTGCGCATCATACATGTCTGCCCCCGATACTCGGGCAGTGTGCACGACGCCTTCATCCTGGCACACTCGATGACTCCTGGCATGTTCGAGACTCCCCCGGCTGGGCGTTGGCTCCTCAGCGACAGGGGTTAACTGCTGCGGTTGTGGCTGATGACGCCCATCCGGAGGCCACAGACCGATGGCGAGACCCGCTACAACAACGCCCACAAAGCGACCAGGAGCGTGATCGAGTGGTGCTTCAGTCTCCTGAAGATGCGGTTCAGGTGGCTAGATGGCTCTGGAGGGGCCCTCCAGTATGACAAAGAGAGGGCCGCCTGTATTGTGGAAGCCTGCTGCGTTCTCCACAACATCGCGCAGCAGAGGGGAGACGTGCTGGAGGAGGAGGATGAACACCAGTCCTCGTCCGACGAGGCGGATGCAGAGGCGTGCACGGATGGGCAGGACATGGGGTCCAGGCAGGCCGGGAGGCTGCACGATGTGTGCATTAAGGCCAATGCGCACGGGACGCTTTGATCGCTTCCGGGTTCACCGACTAAGGTGGGGGGGAGGGGAAACTGGCCAGGAGCACGGACACCGTGTCCTCATACCGCCCCCCCTCCCTCCCCCCCAGCCACTCCTCTGTCTGCAACCCCATCCGTGATATACACCTGCCACACTACAGGGTGCAGGCCTGGGTTGGCAGTAACAGCGGGTCTAGTCCATGGGATGGAGGATGATGACAACTTGCTCTGCGATGAGCTCTGGTGCTCCGCATCATTTGACAATATCTGCTTCCTGCCCATGGTAGCACTTTCCACCGTCCACCTGGGTGATCCCTGCATGCGAGCTGCCCATTACATCACACAGTCCCATCGGATCCCTGGGGTGACAGTGGTGGGGACAGTCAAGTGGGAGGGGGAGGGGGGAGCTCAGACCACCCACATTACCTGCCCAGACCACCCCACCCCTCATACCCTTCTGGCAGAGCACCGAGGCAGGTTACAACAGTGTTAACAAGTGTTTAATGTGCACAAATATTTACAGACACGTTCTTTTGCCCCTATAACTAAACTGTGCCCTGCACCTGTGCTGACTTAACTGGGGCGGGATTCTCCGACCCCCCGCCGGGTCGGGGAATTGCCAGGGGCTGGCGTGAATCCCGCCCCCGCTGGTTGCCGAATTCTCCGGCACCGGATATTCGGCGGGGGTGGGAATCGCGCCGCGCCGGTTGGCGGCCCGCCCCCCCCCCGGCGATTCTCCAGCCCGTGATGGGCCAAAGTCCCGCTGCTGGAATGCCTGTCCCGCCGGCGAGAATCAAACCACCTCTCTTACCGGCGGGACAAGGCAGCGCGGGCGGGCTCCGGGGTCCTGGGGGGGGCGTGGGGCGATCTGACCCCGGGGGGTGTCCCCTCGGTGGCCTGGCCTGCGATCGGGGCCCACCGATCCGCGGGCGGGCCTGTGCCGTGGGGGCACTCTTTTCCTTCCGCCTTCGCCATGGTGCCCACTATGGCGGAGGCGGAAGAGACCCCCTCCACTGCGCATGCGCGGGGATGCCGTGAGCGGCCACTGACATTCCCGCACATGTGCTGCACGGCAAAGTCATTTCCGCGCCAGCTGGTGGGGCGCCAAAGGCCTTTCCTGCCAGCTGGCGGGGCGGAAATCACTCCAACGCGGGCCTAGCCCCTCAAGGTGAGGGCTCAGCCCCTCAAGATGCGGAGAATTCTGCACCTTTGGGGCAGCACGATGCCGGACTGATTCGCGCCGCTTTTGGCGCCAGTCGGCGGACATCCCGCCGATTGCGGAGAATCCTGCCCCTGGTGTCTAACTTTCGGGCCTTATGGGCTCTGACGCTATGTCTACGTGGATCAGGAGTGGAGATGGCCTGCTGTGATTCCTGCCCTGTTACGTGGGTCCCCGTTGATAGACGTCTTCTGGGGCGACCGGGCCTGGATTGGCCCTGCTGCTGCTCAGGTCTCCCAGCTGGCGTAGTGCTGCCCTGTTCTGCCCGCTGCCCACCAGATGCGCCGGGGACAGGAGGTGGGGGGGGGGGGGGGAGGGGATTCCGAGTTGCTGCTGTGTTCAGCACGTCCCCTGTGGGAGTCAAATTTGAACTGAGGGGAAGGATGGAGGGGTTCTACAATTCATGGGCGTTATTCATTATGCACTTTCGAGAATTGGATTATATTGAACATTAAGGGGGGAGGGGGCTGGGAGGGTTCGGGGGAGGGGGGACATGTGGTAATGGTGACTATGGGTGATTCCTGCTTCCTTTTTGTCATTTGTTTATGTTAATATGTGTGTTAATGTTTGGGGGTTTGGTGGGAGAATGGGATCGTTGTTATTGATATGGGGATTGACATTACATTCGTTACTGATTATTGTTTATTGTTGGGTGTAAATTTGTGAGAAAATATGAAAAAGGAGGAGAATAAAAATATATATTTTTTAAATCCATCAATCATAGTCTATTAGGTCTAACAGAGACCAGGCCCTTGCTGAGCCCCAAGCAGGTGACGAGCCTCTGGTTTCGGCCATAAGAGGCCTTTTGGAGATTCAGGGATTTACAGGGGAACATCAGGCCTTGGTGCCAGATGCCATGCACAGGCTGGAAACAATAAATCCCTACAGCGCAGAAGGAGGCCATTTGGCCCATCAAGTCTGCACCAACCCCTGGAAAGACAATCTTACCTAGACCCACGCCCCCACCCCATCCCTGTAACCCAGTAACCCACCTAACCTTTTGAACTGAGGGGCAATTTAGCATGGCCAATCCACCTAACCTATACATCTTGGACTGTGGGAGGAAACCGGAGCACCCGGAGGAAACTCATGCAGACACAGGGAGAATGTATTCACCCCACACAGATAGTCACCCAAGATTGGAATTGAGTCCAGGCGCCTGAAGGCTAGTCGTAGTCTGATGTCATGCTTCTAGCATGTGAACACTTGGCTGCCTCCATGGAAAAGATGGCAGCTGCCTTGGAGACCCAGATATAACAGAACACAGCATGGCTGCCGGATATGCACTTGGACTTGCACTCCATCGCTCTAGCCATGGGTGCAATGCAGCAGTGGCTAAGCAGGAGGGAGGTAAATCACCTCCATTGGGGAGACGCAGCATGGGTTCATATAGGGCAGGTCGTGCCTAACTAATTTAGTGGATTTTTTGAGGACATTACCAATACGGTAGATAACGGGGAGCCAATGGATGTGGTATATCTGGATTTCCAGAAAGCCTTTGACAAGGTGCCACACAAAAGGTTGCTGCATAAGATAAAGATGCATGGCATTAAGGGGAAAGTAACAGCGTGGATAGAGGATTGGTTAATTAATAAAAAGCAAAGAGTGGGGATTAATGGGTGTTTCTCTGGTTGGCAATCAGTAACTAGTAGTGTCCCTCAGGGATCAGTGTTGGGCCCACAACTGTTCACAATTTACATAGATGATTTGGAGTTGGGGACCAAGGGCAATGTGTCCAAGTTTGCAGACAACACTAAGATAAGTGGTAAGCAAAAAGTGCAGAGGATACTGGAAGTCTGCAGAGGGATTTGGATAGGCTAAGTGAATGGGCTAGGGTCTGGCAGATGGAATACAATGTTGACAAATGTGAGGTTATCAATTTTGGTAGGAATAACAGCAAAAGGGATTATTATTTAAATGATAAAATATTAAAACATGCTGCTGTGCAGAGAGACCTGGGTGTGCTGGCGCATGAGTCGCAAAAAGTTGGTTTACAGGTGCAACAGGTGATTAAGAAGGCAAATGGAATTTTGTCCTTCATTGCTAGAGGGATGGAGTTTAAGACTAGGGAGGTTATGCTGCAATTGTATAAGGTGTTAGTGAGGCCACACCTGGAGAATTGTGTTCAGTTTTGGTCTCCTTACTTAAGAAAGGACGTACTGGCACTGGAGGGTGTGCAGAGGAGATTCACTAGGTTAATCCCAGAGCTGAAGGGGTTGGTTACGAGGAGAGATTGAGTAGACTGGGACTGTACTCGTTGGAATTTAGAAGGATGAGGGGGGATCTTATAGAAACGTATAAAATTATGAAGGAAATAGATAGGATAGATGCGGGCAGGTTGTTTCCACTGGCGGGTGAAAGCAGAACTAGGGGGCATAGCCTCAAAATAAGGGGAAGTAGATTTAGGACCGAGTTTAGGAGGAACTTCTTCACCCAAAGGGTTGTGAATCTATGGAATTCCTTGCCCAGTGAGGCAGTAGAGGCTCCTTCATTAAATGTTTTTAAGATAAAGACAGATAGTTTTTTGAAGAATAAAGGGATTAAGGGTTATGGTGTTCGGGCCGGAAAGTGGAACTGAGTCCACAAAAGATCAGCCATGATCTCATTGAATGGTAGAGCAGGCTCGAGGGGCCAGATGGCCTGCTCCTGCTTCTAGTTCTTATTTCCTTCCAGATGCCCTTCTCTTAAAAGAGTTATGGAGGCACCATTACGCACCAATGGGGAGAAGCAGCGCCAGCAAGGGATCCAGGGAGTTCATCCCAGGACACTCTCAGGATGCCTTGCCACTCAACCACCCCACTGCTCATGATCCCACACCTATAGCAGGTAAAGCCAAGGAGGGTGCAACTACACTTATGTGAGAGACTCTTAGCAGGCAGGAGCCCTCTAGGCCTCGGACCACAAGAGGACAAGAGTCAACAGAGCATAGCACTCAGCAGGCTGCCTCCATCTCAGCTATGGATGTCAGGGTGCACCTCGACATAATAATAGGAAGAGATTGATAATGAAATTTTGAAGGCACATATCCATCATGGGTGTCCAATCACTGTATATATGATTCACATGTATAATTATATATTTAATTGCACTATGTTCAGGTTTGCTGTATTCTTTGTGCTGCTAGTTCCTGCAATAGCCGTGGGGATTTAACATTTTGTTCCCAATCGGATTCTGAAGATGTGATTCTAACGATACATAATTTATTGTCTCACTTTATCAGTAGTGGCCTCACTGAGTATTCCTACATAAGCATGTTTCAGCTTTGGCCATCATTCATGAATCTGTGGCCCATGCATGAATCAGGCAACCCAGCAGGTATTGCTCACCAATTAGGACACAAGCAGAACATGCAATGACTTGGCTGCAAATGCTGTTTTGCAACCAAGTCATTGCATGTCCTGCTTGTGTCCTAATGTGAGTAGTCAGGAGGATGCAAAGAGACTCAAGGGAGTTAGACAGGGTAAATGAGTGGCCAGGAACATGGCAGATGGAGAATGAGGGTAAAAAGAGTCAGACTCTTCACTCTGGTCTGAGGAATAGCAAACAACAGTCTTTATAGATGATTAGATGATGAGATGTGGACAACCAATCAGACCTTTCTGTCCTTGTTCACAAGTAAGTGTAAGCTCACATGCAGATGGAGCTGACAAGTAAGGAGGCACGTTGGCCTTGATTACAAGAGGTAAATGAGTGTGGGATTAAAGAAGACTGGCAGTGTTTGACTACAGTTGAAACTAGGTGCACCACCTTTCACCTCTCCCTGTCACCCACCAACTTTCCCCATCGTCTTTGACCCACCAAATGCAACCATTCCTCTCCCCTCTGTCACCCTTGAACCTCTCCCCATTACCCTTGAATGAACCTCTTACTATCACCCTCCACAGGTATTCTCTCCCCTCTGGGCTCACACCCATTACTATCCCCTAGCCCACCCTGGCCAGCTTGCCTCTGGTTAACCGAGTCACCTGTTTTGTCCATTTTTGTGACAGTCCCAATGAGACTATCCACTACTCAGCCATTACTCTGGACCTGCCAGCCTAATGCATCCCACTACCCCTTCACTGACTCTTCTGTCTAGTACCCTCAATTCAACCCCCAGGACCCTACCGTCGGCGATACTTCAGATCCATCTCTCCTACCATCCCCATCCACAAACTCTCTCTTTCACCCAACCACAGGACCCCCAAACCCTAAAAGTATGATCTTTCCGTCTTTTACCTATCCACTTTTCATTCGCAATTTTCCTCCGTGTAGTCTGATTTCCTTCCCCAGGTACCCTCCCAGCACTCCCCACCGACTCTGCCTCCTATGTCTAACTTCCTTAACCCATTCCCAGTAAATTGCATCCTCCCTCCCTTGATCACCCTCTGCGCACCTTGAACACCCGACACTCAAACTCAACCCTCCCCTCATAGAAACATGCTCCTGAAAGAAAGCCAGATCTAGCAGCTACTCACTCCAATGTAAAGGAAGAAGTCTACCTTGCCTGGTGCATGCTGCATACATATGGTCTGGTTTATGAAAGCCTGTTTTTTTGCTCATTACTAATGAGATTGCGATTGAACATAATACGGGTGTGCTGGTGTTTTAATAAGTATGCATGACATGCTAATGAATGCAAAAGAGCTTCCTGACCATCGGCATCAGGCACGTTGGCACGCCTGGAGCATTCTTTTATCTTTATACCCATCATCGGGAATTTAAATTCTGGCCCGGGCCCAGAGATTTCCACCCAATGTTTCAGTTCAGTGATCTGCACCAGTTCTGATGATTCACTTGACATCTGTTTCCCTCTGCATAGATGCCATCAAGTATGTTGAGCATTTCCAACACTTCCTGTTTCTATTGGAGCGGAGAAAACCCCTTTGCCCCTCCAAAAAGCAATCTGACTTCTTGTGAGCCTGTCATTCCCCTTCAGAAAGAAACTAGCAGCTGCTGCCTGAGATTTGGTTTGGCACAACATGAAACACAAATTTAAAAAAAAGTTCAGGCATGTAGAAAATATAAACAACTTGCTGGAGCAAAGAAAAATCTATGTCAAAGCAATGAATTGATCATTTCAAAATTGTGTAATTAATCCAAATGACCACGAAAGAGTGCCAAGCAGCAGAGCTAACTCATAAAGCTGATTTTGCCTTTTCACTTAAGATCTAGAGAGCGAGAAAGACTTGGCCAAAGTCATGTCTGACAGTATCCAAAGCAGCCACTCTGGCATGTAGCCCATCCAAATTGCCAGGCTGCTTGGCCAGGTGAATGATGAAGGAGCTGCGCTCCAAAAGCTAGTGATTCAAAACAAACCTGTTGGACTTAAACTTGGTGTTGTAAGACCTCTTCTATATTGGTGGCCATGAAACTATCATTGATTGTCTTAAAAACTCATTCTGTACGGTAGCATTGTGGCTAGCACAATTGCTTCACAGCTCCAGGTTCCCAGGTTCGATTCCGGCTTGGGTCACTGTCTGTGCGGAGTCTGCACATCCTCCCCGTGTGTGCGTGGGTTTCCTCCGGGTGCTCTGGTTTCCTCCCACAGTCCAAAGATGTGCAGGTTAGGTGGATTGGCCATGCTAAATTGGCCTTAGTGTCCAAAATTGCCCATAGTGTTGGGTATGGTTGCTGGGTTATGGGGATAGGGTGGAGGTGTGGACCTTGGGTAGGTTGCTCTTTCCAAGAGCCGGTGCAGACTCGATGGGCCGAATGACCTCCTTCTGCACTGTAAATTCTATGACTATGAAGATCCTTAGTAGCATCCACCAGCAATCACTTTTGTACTTCGTAAGACTGTACAGAATATTGCGTGGTATATCAACATCTTCAAAACCTTATGCTGTGATTCGACTGCTGCTTGACGACCAGCATAGCACCATGGAATCCTTCAACATCACTAGAGTATGTCAAGGCTGCATACCATTCCTCTTCCTCCTGGTTATTGATTTCAACATGAGGAAGATGATGGTGGATGCAGGCTTTGGCATCCTGTGGCAACTCCACCAATTGATGGACCTGGAGTTCGCAGGTGAAATTGCCTTGCTGGCAGAAGAATTGGACACGTTCCAAGGCATGACCACCAGTTTTGAGAGCAGCGGTGCCAGAGTAGGTCTGCACATCAGCTGTGAGAAGACCAAGACAATGTACAGAATATGGGTTGAATGTAAGCCTGAATTGAGTTGGGGAATAACGTCATCAGCATTGTCAAGTCACTGCTATGGAATCTAAAAATCAACTTCAAAATTATACAACAAAAATCCTGAAGTACATTGCTTGCTAGCTTTCTCAGCTGGAGGAAGACCAGAAAATAAAAAAGAATGACAGTGACATGTCTTCAAATAAAGCATTCAAAACATTGTGAAGTCTTTCAAGAAGGAGAGCCTACTGTCATTTTTGCAATAAATTTAGCACACATATGTGAAGCAATTATTTTTGTCACACAATAATGTGTCCCAATATTATTTATGCTGTGTTTGGTAGAAACATCGAATAAAACACTTGAGATATTTCAAAGAGGAAGCTTCAACATCAAAACTCATTTAAAAGGTTATCTACTAATTAGGAGTCCCTTTAAAAGAGGTACATGGCCTGTCATCAATACCCAATATAAAAATAGCTAACTTAAATTATGATGTATCTTTGCAGAGGGTCCTCCTTTGGATGGCTCGGTGGTGGAGGAAGTGTATGTTTGCATGGGGTGCCAATCAAGAGGGCTGCTTTGTTCTGGAAGGTGTCAAGATCCTTGGGTGTTGTTGGAGCAATACTCATCCAGACAAGAGGAGAGTATTCCATTACACTATTGCCTGTTGCCTTGTAGATGGTGGTCAGATTTGTTGGAGCAATACTCATCCAGACAAGAGGAGAGCATTCCATTACAGTATTGCCTGTTGCCTTGTAGATGGTGGTCAGACTTTGTTGGAGCAATACTCATCCAGACAAGGGGAGATTATTCCATTACACTATTGCCTGGTGCCTTGTAGATGGTGGTCAGGTATTGGGGAGTTAGCAGTTGTGTTGGAGCTGCAGTTTTTATATGGCTAGTCCAGTTCAGTTTCTAGTCAATGGGAACCCCCATCATGTTGATCGTGGGGGATTCAGTGATAGTATTGAATATCAAGGGGTGATGTTTAGATTATCTCTTGTTGGAGATGGTCATTCCCTGACACTTGTGTGGTGAGAATGTTACTTGCCTCTTGTCAGCCCAAGTGTGGACATTGTCCAGATCTTGCTCTATTTGGAGATGGTATCATAGGAGTCACTAATAGTGCTGGATATTGCGCAATCATCATCAAACATTCCACTTCTGACCTTCTCATGAGAGAAAGGTCATTGATGAAGCAGCTGAAGATGGTTGGGCCTAGAACACGACCCTGAAGAACACCTGCAGTAATGTCCTGGAACTGAGGTGCTTGACCTCCAAAAAACACAACCGCCTTCCTTTGTGTTAGGTATGTGGAGAGATTTTCCCCCTGATTCCTACTGACTCCAGTTTCTCTAGGGTTGTTTTTATGCCATACTCAGTTGATGTCAAGGGCAATCACTTTCACCTCAGTGGCGTTCTGGTACCTGGAGTGTGAAGTCTGGAGTTCAGCTATATGTCCATGTTTAAACTGAGGTCAGAGGCTGAGTGACGCTAACAGAGGGTCAGTGAGCAGGTTATTGCTCAGCAAATGCCAAGAGATAGCACTATTGGTGACAACTTCTCTCACTTTATTGATTTCAAGAGTATAATGATGGGGTGGTAAATGGCCGAGTTGGATTTATCCTGCCTTTTGAGTACAGGACAAATTTGGGCAGTTTTCCACATTGCTGGGTACATAATAATAATCTTTATTGTCACAAGTAGGCTTACATTAACACTGCAATGAAGTTACTGTGAAAAGCCCGTGCCAATGTTGTAGCTGTACTGGAATAGCTTGGCTAGAATCCATAGAATCCTTCAGTGCAAAAGGAGGCCATTCAGCCCATTGAGTCTGCACCGACCCTCAGAAAGAGCACCCTACCTACGCCGACTCCCCAACCTAATCTTTGGACACTAAGGGGCAATTTAGCAGAGCCAATCTACCTAACCTGCACATCTTTGGACCATGGGAAGAAACTGGAGTATCCGGATGAAACCCACACATCAACAGGGAGAACGTACAAACTCCACACAGACTGTCACCCGAGGCCAGAATTGAACCTGGGACCCTGGTGCTGTGAGTCAGCAGTGCTAACCACTGTGCTACAGGCCACCCCAGCAGGTTCTGGAGCGCTACTTTTGCTCGAATATTGTCAGGACCAAAGCCTTTGCAATATTTGGTGCCTTCAACTGATTCTCGATATCACATGGAGTGAATTGAATTGGCTGAAGAATGGCATCTGTGATGCTGGAGACCTCTCAATCCCCTTTTAAAGCCCCATGTGTTCATTTTTTTGGATAGATATGGGCTGGGATTCTCCGACCCCCCGCCGGTTCGGAGAATCCCTGGGGGGAGGCACGAATCCTGCCCCGACGCCATTTTTCAGGTGCCGGCGGGATTCCCGCCATGCCGGTCGTGGGCCGTTGACAGCGCCCCCCCCCCCCCCCCGGCAATTCTCCGGGCCCCGATGGGCCGAGTGGCCGTCCAGTTTCGAGCAAGTCCCGCTGGTGTGAATTACTCACCTCACGCACGGCGGGACCTGGCAGGTAAGTGTGCGGGGGCGGTCCTGGGGGTGGGGGGTGCGGGGGATCCAATCTGAAGGTGGCCTGGCCCTCGATCGGGACCTACCGATGCTGCCGGCGGGCTGTTTCCGTGGGGGCCTTCTTTCCTCCGCGCCGGGCCTCTGTAGGGCTCCGCCATACTGCCCGGGGACCGGTGCAGTGACGAGATCACGCTGGTTGTTCCGGGCATGCGTGAACTCGTGCCGGCCCTTCGGCGCAGGCTGGAGCGGCGCCAACCACTCCGGCGTCAACCTAGCCCCCGAAAATTTGGAGAATTCCTTACTTTCAGGGGCTGTTGACGCCGGAGTGGTTGGCGCCGGTATTCCCGCCACCGTGGGGACTTAGTCCCCAGGAGGGAGAATCCCGCCCGAGATATCGTACTTCTGGTATTTTCCTTGTCCTACTGCCTCTGTATCATTTTTATAATACGTAGCGCAGAAATTCTTAAAGATTTTTTGTATTTTTTAAAAAGAAGAATTCACAAACAATAGTAATTTTTAAACATGAAGTGCATATTTTGAATCCACCATTTTAAGGTAGTTTAACTCCACATGAATATGTTCGCTTAACCGACAGTCTGGAACTATAAAGCACTAACTGATCAGATCTGCATCCAAGAAGAATGGCGGTCAGTGCCTGTTATCAAAATATGGAAATCATTCCTGAGCCAATAGAAAATTGCCATGGAAACTAAATGTTCGCTGCTCTGGAACAGAGGTTCCAGAAACTTCTCTGTTCATTTCGAATTGTTCAAAGTTAAAGGCTCTCTGATACTTTGGAAGCTGTGTTATTTTTTATTAGAATAATAATCCAGAAGACACCATAAACTTGCGCTGCAATCCTGATTTTGTGTTCTTGACAAAATCTGTGGCAGGAATAGGTGGCTGGCAGTGCTGACAGCAAATTGAGCTGACTAATTCTGTGGGGTTAGATTATTTGACTATGACCAGAGCAAATTTGGACTTGCAGTAGCAGCTTGTCAAATGCAGAAAACCTCAAATTTAAAGGGATGTTTAAACAAAATACATTTGCACTCATTACACAGTGATATGTATGGGCCGGGATTTTCCGGAATCCCGGCCAAGTGTTGACACGGCGTCAAAACCGACGTGAGCGCCGCTGGTGTCAACGGGTCTCCAGGCCCAGTTATTTTCCCCGACTTCGGGGCTAGAATGGCCCCGGAGTGGCTATGCGCTGCTCCGCCGCCGAAAGCTGGCCCATCACGGCTGGCGCAGGTCCGCGCATACGCGCCACGGCCGTCTCCACGCCGGCCCGCGGGAAATATGGCGGAGCCCTCCAGGGGCCCTGTGCGGAGAGACATAGGCCCTCCCCAGAATTAGCGTGCCTGCCGATTGGTTGCCCTTGATCGCGGGTCTGGCCACCGTGGAGGCCGCCCCCCGGAGTCGGCTCCCCGCGCCCCCCCACCAGGATGGTCCCCGCAGCCAGAATGCCGAGGTCCCGTCGGGTAGGACCATACGCAAATGATGCAGGTGGGACTCGGCGGGCACTCAGCCCATCGAGTGCGCAGAATCGCCGAGGGGCCGCATTCAACGGCCCCTGACCGGCTCATGGCGACCGCGCTGGCGCGATTGGCACTGATTCTCCGGTCGCAGGAAAATCAGTGGCTCGGTGTCGGAGCGGCGTGGCGGGATTCACGCACCTCCCCCTGGCGATTCTCCGACCCAGCGCGGGCTCGGTGAACCCCGGCCATGATGTTCTGCACTGTTAGGAAACAGCACCTGGACGCTGATGTAAACACTGTTTCTCTTTGATTTGGTTGGTGCAAATGATGAAAAGGGTCCAGTTGCATAAAATTTAAATACTGTTGTAATACACGTTTAAGGGATCGCAGAATGCCACCGCTGGAAGATAAGTGTGCCATGTGATGCAGTCTCAGTTTCACTTTTGGCTGTGACCAGAACACAACACAGTTCTGATTCAAACTTTCTACCTTTGTCTAAATGTTCTCATGGGCCTAGTCTCAATAAATGAACCCACAAGATGTATATCTTATATCCTATGAGTGATTAGTGCTTTTGTATCATTATAAAAACACAACATGGCACTCAGTGGTGGTAAAACAGTATGACAGCAAGTACAGGTACAGCTTAGTGAACATCCTTAGATTGTGCACATGGCATGAGAAGACCCAGGATATTTTGGTCAGCCTGCAACGAGTTCACAGCGTCAGAGAGTTTTGAAATGGCAGGATAATGATTTCACAGAATAAGTTTGAAGACACGGGCCAGGATAGTGTTCAAGTGAAGAGCTGGTAAACAGATGACCCCTTGTGGTGAGATTGCAGCACAAAGCCTATCAGTTCCATGAGTGTGACAGCATAGCGAGAGAACAGGCACCAGGTTAGCTTAGTTGAGAAAGGCGGATGGCCGAGGTATGGTCTGGGTCGATAGCGAGCAAGGAAGAGTCAACGGATAGGACAGACAGGCAAACTGTACTTCTTTTCTATCACCAACTGTTTGTAAGCAGCTGATTTGAATTATTTTTGAAGTACACAGTGACAAGTTTTCTCAAACCCTCAGTTTGTATGATCCAATTTACTGATAACTCACAGAAAACTCAAGTTATGATTAAGAACATAAGAACTAGGAACAGGAGTAGGCCATCTGGCCCCTCGAGCCTGCTCCGCCATTTAATGAGATCATGGCTGATCTTTGTGGACTCAGCTCCACTCTCCGGCCCGTACACCATATCCCCGAATCCCTTTATTCTTTAGAAAGGCATCTATCTTTTTCTTAAAAACGTTTAAAGAAGGAGCCTCATCTGCTTCACTGGGCAAGGAATTCCAGAGATTCACAACCCTTTGGGTGAAGACGTTCCTCCTACACTCCGTCCAAAATCTACCTCCCCTTATTTTGAGGCTATGCCCCCTAGTTCTGCTTTCCCCGACCAGTGGAAACAACCTGCCCGCATCTATCCTATCTATTCCCTTCATAATTTTATATGTCTCAACAAGATCCCCCCGCATCCTTCTAAACTCCAATGAGTACAGTCCCAGTCTACTCAACCTCTCATCATAATCTAATCCCCTCAACTCTGGGATCAACCTAGTGAATCTCCTCTGCACTCCCTCCAGTGCCAATATGTCCTTTCTCAGGTAAGGAGACCAAAACTGAACACAATACTCCAGATGCGGCCTCACCAACACCCTATACAATTTCAGCATAACCTCACTAGTCTTGAACTCCATCCCTCTAGCAATGAAAGACAAAACTCGATTAGCCTTCTTAATCACCTGTTGCACCTGCACACCAACTTTTTGCGACTCGTGCACCATCACACCCAGGTCCCTCTGCACAGCAGCATGTTTTAACATCTTACCGTTTAAATAATAATCCATTCTGCTGTTATTCCTCCCAAAATGGATAGCCTCACACTTGGCAACATTGAATTCCATCTGCCAGACCCTAGCCCATTCACCTAACCTATCCAAATCCGTCTGCAGACTTCCGGTATCCTCTGCACTTTTTGCTTTACCACTCATCTTAGTGTCGTCTGCAAACTTTGACACATTGCACTTGGTCCCCAACTCCAAATCGTCTATGTAAATTGTGAACAACTGCGGGCCCAACACTGATCCTTGAGGGACCCCACTAGTTACAGGTTGCCAACCAGAGAAACACCCATTTATCCCCACTCTCTGCTTACTGTTAGTTAACCAATCCTCTACCCATGCTACCACTTTACCCTCAATGCCATGTATCTTTAGTTTATGCAGCAACCTTTTGTGTGGCACCTTGTCAAAAGCTTTCTGGAAATCCAGATATACCACATCCATTGGCTCCCCGTTATCTACTGCACTGGTAACGTCCTCAAAAAATTCTACCAAATTAGTCAGACACGACCTACCCTTTGTGAACCCATGCTGCATCTGCCCAATGGGACAATTTCCCTCCAGGTGCCCCGCTATTTCCTCCTTAATGATAGATTCCAGCATTTTCCCTACAACCGAAGTTAAGCTTACCGGCCTATAATTACCCGCTTTCTGCCGACCTCCTTTTTTAAACAGTGGTGTCACGTTTGCTACTTTCCAATCCTCTGGGACCACCCCAGAGTCTAGTGAATTTTGATAAATTATCACTCGTGCGTTTACAATTTCCCTAGCCATCTCTTTTAACACTCTGGGATGCATCCCATCAGGGCCAGGAGACTTGTCTACCTTTAGCCCCATTAGCTTGCCCAATACTGCCTCCTTAGTGATTACAATCATCTCAAGGTCCTCACCTATCATATCCTTATTTCCATCTGTCACTGGCATATTATTTGTGTCCTCCACTGTGAAGACTGACGCAAAAAACCTGTTCAGCTCCTCAGCCATTTCCCCGTCTCCTATTATTAAATCTCCCTTCTCATCTTCCAAAGGACCAATATTTACCTTAGCCACTCTTTTTTGTCTTATATATTTGTAGAAGCTTTTATTATCTGCTTTTATGTTCTGAGCCAATTTACTTTCATAGTCTACCTTTCTCTTCTTTATGGCTTTTTTAGTAGCTTTCTGTTGTCCCCTAAAGACTTCCCAGTCCTCTAGTCTCCCACTAATTTTTGCCACTTTGTATGTTTTTTCCTTCAGTTTGATACTCTCCCTCACCTCCTTAGATATCCACGGCCGATTTTTCCCCTTTCTACCGTCTTTCTTTTTTGTCGGTCTGAACCTTTTCTGAACACTGTGAAAGATCGCTCGGAAGGTTCTCCACTGTTCCTCAACTGCTTCACCATGAAGTCTTTGCTCCCAGTCTACCTTAGCTAGTTCTTTTCTCATCCCATTGTAATCGCCTTTGTTTAAGCACAAAACACTAGTGTTTGATTTTACCTTGTCATCCTCCAACTGTATTTTAAATTCCACCATATTGTGGTCGCTCCTTCCAAGAGGATCCCGAACTATGAGATCATTAATCAATCCTGCCCCATTACACAGGACTAGATCTAGGACCGCTTGTTCCCTTGTAGGTTCCATTACATACTGTTGCAGGAAATTATCCCGGGCACATTCTATAAACTCCTCCTCAAGGCTGCCTTTACCAACCTGGTTAAACCAATCGATATGCAGATTAAAATCTCCCATGATAACCGCTGTACCATTTCTACATGCATCCGTTATTTCTTTGCTTATTGCCTGCCCTACCATCCTGTTACTATTTGGTGGCCTATAGACTCCTCCTATCAGTGACCTTTTCGCCTTACTATTCCTGATTTCCACCCAAATTGATTCAACCTTGTCCTCCATAGCACCAATATCATCCCTTACTATTGCCCGGATGCCATCCTTAAACAACAAAGCTACACCACCGCCCTTACCGTCCATTCTATCTGTTCGTATAGTCTGATACCCTTGGATATTTAACTCCCAGTCGTGACCATCTTTTAACCATGTTTCAGTAATGGCCACTAAATCATAGTCATTCACGATGATTTGCGCCATCAACTCATTTACCTTATTTCGTATACTACGAGCATTCAGGTAAAGTACACTTATGCTGTTTTTTATGTCTTTGTTATGAATCCTAACACCTTGATCAGTAACTTTTCGCAATTTATTTTTCCTCTTACCCTTTCTCCTAATTTTCCTTGTCTTTGAACCCATATCTCTACATAATAACCTGTCACGTAACCTGCTGCCTTGATCTCCATTAACCATTATACTGTCCATAGCTTTACACTTCCCTTCCCCCCAACTTGCTAGTTTAAAGTCCTTGTGACCAACCTATTTATCCTATTCGCTAGAACACTGGTCCCAGAATGGTTCAGGTGAAGACCGTCCCAACGGTACAGGTCCCTCCTGCCCCAGTACTGATGCCAATGCCCCATGAAATGGAATCCCTCTTTCCCGCACCTTATGATGCGGGACTTAACTTAAAAGGTTAATTCATTCACATTCAAAAACCTGGAGAAGAGTGTTCACAATGTCCCACCATACTACACACACACACAGAAAGGGGAATAATAAAAAGGAAGTTTTACAACTATGGAAAGCAACAGTAAAAGAGCCACTGATTTGAATATTAGTTCACGTGATTTCCAGAGTCTAAAAGTCAAAATCCAGAGAGTCTTTCCTTCATAATGAAGTTCAGTCCTGATGCATTTCTGGTTGGAGACAACAACACAAAAATCCTAGAGACAAATGACACTACAACACGATAGTGCTCAGATTACTTGGTAGGCATTGATCAGAGACGTTTAAAATTATGCAGACTCAAAGGACTTGAGAGAGATGGTAACCAGTTACTGGATGGATTGCTGGAATCTTTTGCCATTGTTGTTAAAACAACAGTTCTAAAGGAATCCCGGGATTCCAACATGGTCACTCAAGTCAAGTAACCTTTTCTCTCCACAATGATTTTAAAAGGGATACTTATCCAGTTTCTAGAACTGACTTTGATTTCAGGACTGATCATGCCCCAGTCTTCAGCTTTTAAAAGAGTTACCACCCATATTGAGGTCCTGTGTCAGCAAGCTATTGTCTCGGCCGACGCCTGAATCCATTAGAGGGGTAAGCGTATCGAGATGCAAATGATCATGTTGTTCCCTCGATGGTCCCCTTTTGAAATGGACCTGGACAGTTCCAGGTGTGAGACGAGTCTGTTAACAGCTGTACAGGCGCAATGAGTAATTGATCTGTGGGTCCCCTGGTTTCATAATTATAAAGTTCTTACAATTGGGTATGAGATTTTCTGATGATATGGGAAGGATTATTTTGTTCTTGTCCCTCCTGTTGGTAGCTTCCAGAACAAAGGACCAATCCTGTGGTCATGTAATTCGTAGCAACCATCTTTTTTGGTTCAACAGAAGTTCCATTTAATAGTAGCAAAAGGAATAAACTTTTAGATTCCTTTTCATGTAATATTGTCACAACACAAAAAACAAACAAAACCATCATAAAATCAGGCCATAGAAGGAGGTGATTATAACAAATGGCTTTGGGATCTGCTGAACAATAAATTGAATAAAACAATGAGTGTCAAAGGGATATTGTCAAAATGTCCACAAAATTCCCCAGATTGAATTGGGATGCAGCTGACCTACTATGTGAATTCAAAGGCCGGGATTCTCTGAAATCCCGACAAAGTGGTGACGCCGGCGTCAAGACCGGCGCGATGATGCTGGTGTCAACGGGCTTCCAGGCCCAGACATTCTCCCCTTCCTCGGTGGCTAGTACAGCGCCGGAGTACTGTGCGCTTGAAAGCCGGTGAGACACGGCCGGCGGGGTCCGTGCATGCGCGTGCGTGGGTTGCCGTCTCCGCGTTGGCCCCCCGGGCAACATGGCCGAGCCTGACAGGGGCCTGGCGCGGAGGAACATAGGCCCCCCCGGAATGAGCCCTCCAACCGATCAGTAGGCCCCGATTGTGGGCCTGGCCACCGTGGAGGCCCCCCCCATGGAGTTGGATCCCCCCACCAGGACAGCCCCGCAGCCAGAACTCAGAACGCCGGGTGGGACCATATGTAAACCACGCTGGCGGGACTCGGCAGGCACTCGGCCCGTCGAGCGCGGAGAATCGCCGTGGGGGCCACTTTCAACGGCAGAGGCGACTGTGCGGGCGCGATTGGCGCCGATTCTCCGGTCGTCGGTGAATCTGCGGCCTGGCATTCTCGCGCCCCCCTGCCAATTCTCCGACCCGGCGTTGGATCGGAGAATCCCAGACAAAATGTCTGGAAAGTGTAAATGCTCTGTTCCTGAGACTAAGTTTTGACGGCGGGGCAGGATTCGTGGACTTCCATGACAGCAAAGCTGGTGCTGCACCTGGACTGATTCAGTGACTGTTAGCAGGAGCTAGCATCAGCACCACATGGAACACAATCGATTCCAATGAGAAACGGTGCCGGATTCGCCGGGTTCATGATTGACACTCAGTAGGCTGACAAGTTGCAGCCGCGTATACACACCGCACTCCCCACACACACCATCCCAGCCAACAAAAGGGCAGCAAGAAGCGCAGCCCCACAATTTACATACTTTGAGCTCGAGACCCTCCTGGATGCCGTGGAGGGGAAGCGAGCGACCCCTGCACACCAGCCCAGGAAACGGTCTGCCAGCCACCGCCATTCACCGGGCCTCGGCGCAGGTGGCAGAGGTGGTCAGCACCCGTACCCCACTCCCCCCCCCATACTCGGAGGATACCAAATCCCCCACCCTACACCACATGCTGGCATAAATACTGGCTGTCACGGACAGGTGTCCTTGCCTCTGAAGCCACCAGCTACCCACTCCTGGTGTCGGACTGTCTAAAACTGCGTTTTCTGTTTCCCCCATCGCTCCCCAGGAGACGGCTGCCCATAACCGCCAGGAGCGGGAGAAGATTGGATGGGGACTTGCGGCCTCTCACCACAGCAGAGCAGCAGGCCCTGGGCGTTGTCGGCTGCCCGGAGGAAAGGGATGTCGCCAGGGTGGAGGTCGGCATCGGGCGAGGACGTGAGACCCTGCTGAGTTGCCATTCCCTTTGGCACATGTGTCACCCCCACACCACTCTCACCCCCCCCCCCCCACCACCACCACCACGCCCATACCCCCGCTCCACCACCACTACAAGCCCTTCTCCCACTCCCAAACACCCCCCCTGCCCAACACCCCCCCAGCACCCCCCAATCACCCCTCCTCCCCCCCCCAGCCTGCGGTCTAATCATGCATCCTGTCTTTCAGGAACTGCTGTTGATGAGGCGGGCCCTTCTGGTGTTCCCCCGTCCCCGACCCTAGTCACAGCCACAGCCAGAACCCCAGGTGCCAATTAATGACGAGGACAACACCGACACGGAGGGGGGACATTGGGACACCCCGGAGCTCGAGACCGAGGATGACACAGATTTCCCATCACAGCTGTCTCCAACACCCTCCGCCAAGTCAAAGATGCAAGACGATACTTTGGATGCGAGCATTTGCAGGTAATTCAGTCTTTACAGATCCAGAGAGAGGGATAATCACAGTTTAAAGAGGTGTGAATTGTCTCTAAGTCAGGACAATTGGTAGGATTTCGCAAGCTCAGGCCAGATGGTGGGGGATGAATGTAATGCAATATGAATCCAAGGTCCCGGTTGAGGCCGTACTCATGTGTGTGGAACTTGGCTCTACGGTTCTGCTCAGTGATTCTGCGTTGTCGCGCGTCCTGAAGGCCGCCTTGGAGAACGCTTACCCGGAGATTAGAGGCTGAATGCCCTTGACTGCTGAAGTGTTCCCCGACAGGAAGGGAACATTCCTGCCTGGCGATTGTCACACAATGTCCGTTCATCCATTGTTGCAGCGCTCCAAAAGCTAGTGATTCAAAACAAACCTGTTGGACTTTAACCTGGTGTTGTAAGACATACTGTGCTCACCCCAGTCCAACGCCAGCATCTCCACATCATTAATTCTGCAGTTTCATGTTCCAAGGGACCAACATTCACTTTAGTGACTCTCTTCCCTTTTATGTACTGAAAAAAGCTTTTGCTATCCTTTTTGATATTTTGCTCAAGCTTTCTTTCATAATTTACCTTAGCTCCTTTTATTACTTTTTTAGCAATCCTTTGTTTATGTTTGAAAGTTTCCCAATCTCCCAGACTGCCACTAGTCTTTGCAACATAAAAACCTGAGCTTTTGTCTTTATATTGTCCTTAACCTCCTTGCTTAGCTATGGATGTTTTGTACTCCTTTTGCCATCTTCATCTCTGGAATATATTTTAGTTGTGAGGAATTGAGTATCTTCTCATCAGCTGTCCTACCTTTTAGCCTTCCTGTCCACTCTACTCGGGCCAAATCTGTCCTCATGCCTATATAATTACCTTTATTTAATTCCAGAACGCTCATGTGGGACTCCATTTTCTTGTCCCAAAACTGAATTTTGAATTCTCTCATAATATGGTCATTATTTCCTAAAGGATCCATAACTATGAGGTCATCAATTAATCCCTCCTCATTAGACAATACCAAATCCAGAGTAACCTGCTCTCTGGTTGGTTCCACAACATATTGTTCCAAGAAACAATCTCTAATACATTCAATGAACTCTCCCTCGAGGCTACCCTTGCCAATTTGATTAATCCAGTCTCTGTGCATCTTCCCTTTGCTATTTCTTATTTCTACTCAGACTGATCCCACATCTTGATCTCTAGAGCTTATATCATTTGTCATTACAACACTGATACCTTTCTTCACCAGCAAAGCTAGAACACCTCCTTTTCCTTTCAGTCTATCTTTCCAAAATATTGAGTACCCTTGGATACTCAATTCCAAGAACTGGGCCAGGATTCTCTGATCCGGCCCGCGACGCCGGTCCGACTCCGGGATGCGAACCTTCGGCAACCGGAGAATTGGCGTCAGTCGCGCACGCGCGGCGCCGGTCGAGGGCCGTTGAAAAAGACTTCCCTGGCGATTCTGCGCCAGCAACTGGCCGAGTTCCCGCCGGCATGGTTGTAACATGGTTCCAGCCGGTGGGCACTTGGAGTCATGGCTTCGGTGGCCGCCCTAGTGGGGGGGCTGTGAATCCATCACCGGGGGGGGGGGGCTTCCTGAGGAATTGAACTAAAGAAAAAATAATTAGACTGGGATGACCAGTTAGAATAGTGCATTATAGACATTGATTTGGGTTGCAGGGAGTGAACAAAGAGATTGGACAAAGCATGGAGAGAGGGGGATGGGTAGCTATTAGGACCAGTTCTTTGCACAAAGGGTACTGCAAAGGATGCTGGGAGAAAGAGGCCCAAGGGGAGGAATGTGTAATGGGCCTATCAGGATCAGTGGTTGTGGAGGTCAGGTTACATGGCCAGGTCAAGGAATGTGGGAAAAGGGCCTATAAGAATCTTGTATTTGTCACCGATACCTTATTTGGTCGTGTGTGAAACTTGATTCTATGTTCATGTGTATAAGATGTTATGTGCTTTTTTTTCACTCACTTGCTCTTTAGAATAGTGCATTATAGACATTGATTCGGGTTGCAGGGAGTGAACAAAGAGATTGGACAAAACATGGAGAGAGGGGGATGGGTAGCTATTAGGACCAGTTCTTTGCAGAAAGGATACTGCAAAGGATGCTGGGAGAAAAAGGCCCAAGGGGAGGAATGTGTAATGGGCCTATCAGGATCAGTGGTTGTGGAGGTCAGGTTACATGGCCAGGTCAAGGAATGTGAGAAAAGGGCCTATAAGAATCTTGTATTTGTCACCGTTACCTTATTTGGTCGTGTGTGAAACTTGATTCAATGTTCATGTGTATAAGATGTTATGTACTTTGTTTTCACTCACTTGCTCTGGGGACCTCAGGAACAGTGTTGTCCCTGCTGCTATCAGAGTGAGTCTGGCTTGCAAGCTATTTGAAATAAAATAAAACAATATCTACAAATCTGAACTCAGCCTTTTGATTGAGACCAGACTGGACAGAAATAACTCATTTTCATCATTTGGTGGCCAGTGGTGGGATTTCTAGGATGAATTCCCGACTATCCGCGAAATCAGAATTAAACCAGCCTTGGACGGAGAGAGGGGAAATGGGCCCACGGTGTGAGTAGATTATAAAGGACCACATCGGTTTTCCCCTGCCTCATAGTCCAAAGTGGGTTTGGTCACTCGCCGATGGTCGGGTAAGATCGTTCGACGAAATCAAAGGTCAGTCTGGCGGATTAGAAAACTTAATTTCAGTCGATGTAGGTACGGCTGAGGTAACGGGAATTGTGGGAATATCGAATGATAATTCAATTCCGTGCATGTGGGTTGAGAATTAAAATTGGTTGTATTGAATTACTCTTTAATTCGGTTAAGCTCTTTAACGGGTTGAGGGAATGTCACAGACAATTCAGTTAAGACCACTGAGGGAATGTTCTGGAGACAATTCAATGCCGTACAATTAGAATTGACTAAAGTTGGATTTTGTTAGGGGGAGATAGTCTTATGAGTGAAAAAGTTGGGAGATGAATGGCCACTAGGGGGAACCAAAGACTTGGAAATGATTAGGAAATTTCAGGATTGTAATGATTTGAATTCCTTTCGGTTGAGTGGAGATCTTGGTGGATGAATGAGTGTGTGTTTAATAAGAAGTTGTGAACTTCCTCTAGTATACCTAGTTTTTAAAATGTTGTGTTTTGCAAAACAAAGTTGCACATCAATTAGGAGGTATACACGGCAGTTAAAAGTGAGATTTAAAACGGGGTAAGTATTTGAAAGTTCTTTAGAAAATCAGAATTAATGATTAACATTGTGGAAGTTATTTAGAACACAATTATCAGGAAGTAAACAAAAAGCAAAATCAAAATGTATAAATTGGGATTTGTAAATGATTAGTTGAACTCGACAAAGTCTTGGTTGTTTAAAAAAAAGGGGGAAGAGAACAAAGGAATTTAAAATTGAAATGCGAGACCAGGCATTCGGTGTGGGCGGGGTGCAATGGGCTCCTTTGTTAGAGGCAGCCATGATGTACCTACATTTAATAAATTTTTGTTCTGTGCTCCAACATTTGCAGAGATTTCAGTATTTTCTCTGTAAACTCACTACACATCAAATTTAAGATTCGGGGATTTTTCATATAGCAAAGATTCTGAATTTTTATCTTTATTTTAAGATTACACAGGGGGAAAGGAAGATCCCAGTAGAAAGGAAGAAGGCCATTTTAAAGATGCCCAAACTCCAAACCGTAAGAGGGGCATTGTGGCAGTAAGGGGCTAGAAACACGGGGACCAATGAGACCAGTATTAGGAGGAAGTCGGTGGAAGTGATATGGCACAGCTCCACTGGGTCCTAGTGCCCGCTGAGTTGCAAGGAAGTCACTAGCAGAAGAAATGAAGTTTAGAATGTTAACTACATTACAGATGGATCTTTAGGAATAAAGATATGGGACTGGAGCTTAGATTAGGAATATTACTTGCATTATCAGGAAATGAGAATCTGATGGCAGGGAACGATTAATAAAAATAGATGCAGAAATAAAAAAAATTAAGATATTAAAACCAATTGATAACGTAAAGGAGATAAGGAAAGCAAACCTAGCAATAGAAAGAATGACACAGGGTTAATCAGCATACAATTCCAGCACACAATCCAGGGAGACGATACAGGCCGTAAAAGCAATAGCCCTTGACCCGAGGTGCCAAAAGCGAGCTGGAGATAATGATCAAAGGGTTAGAACAGCAGGGAAAAGACAGCATTTACCTTTGGCACTAAACAAATTGCCACAAGGATATGTTAATTCCCCAAACCACTTTCAGGCTTTAGTATATGAGCCGATTAAAGATGATTTGGCTTTAGTATATATTGATGAAGTGTTAATTAAAAATGATGATCAGGGAGACACATGTTGAAAGAGTGACCAAAATTATTAAAACACTTAATGAAGCAGGATTTAAGATAGGGCTAAAGAAATGCCAGATTGGCAGGAGCAAAGTCGACTATCTAGGGTATTCAGTGTCAAGAGCAGGTGGGGAAGCCAGTGTTGTGATGAGAGAGAAAGCTGCTAGAATCGCAGCGCCCGTTTCACGAAACGGGGGTTAGCAAATCATGGGAATTTGGGGGTATTTGAGAGCAGTAGTGGAAGACTTTAGTCTTTATGCTAGACCCATTTATGAAACTTTGAAAGGGGATTTTAGGTGGACCAGTGAAGAACAAAGAACAAAGAAAATTACAGCACAGGAACAGGCCGTTTGGCCCTCCCAACCTGCACCGATCCAGATCCTTTATCTAAACCTGTCGCCTATTTTCCAAGGATCTACTTCCCTCTGTTCCCCGCTGTTCATATATCTGTCTAGATGCATCTTAAATGATGCTATCGTGCCCGCCTCTACCACCTCCGCTGGCAAAGTGTTCCAGGCACCCACCACCCTCTGCGTAAAAAACGTTCCACGCCCATCTCCCTTAAACTTTCCCCCTCTCACCTTGAAATCGTGACCCCTTGTAATTGACACCCCCACTCTTGGAAAAAGCTTGTTACTATCCACCCTGTCCATATCTCTCATAATTTTGTAGACCTCAATCAGATCCCCCCCTCAACCTCCGTCTTTCCAACGAAAACAATCCTAATCTACTCAATATTTCTTCATAGCTAGCACCCCCCATACCAGGCAACATCCTGGTGAACCTCCTCTGCACCCTCTCTAAAGCATCCACAACCGTCTGGTAATGTGGCGACCAGAACTGCACGCAGTATTCCAAATGTGGCCTAACCAAAGTCCGATACAACTGTAACATGACCTGCCGACTCTTGTACTCAATACCCCGTCCGATGAAGGCAAGCATGCTGTATGCCTTCTTGATCACTCTATCGACCTGAGCAGCCACCTTCAGGGTACAATGGACCTGAACTCCCAGATCTCTCTGTACATCAATTTTCCCCAGGTCTCTTCCATTGACCGTATAGTCCGCTCTTGAATTAGATCTTCCAAAATGCATCACCTCCCCTTTGCCTAGATTGAACTCCATCTGCCATTCCTCTGCCCAACTCTCCAATCTATTTATATTTTGCTGTATTCTCTGACAGTCCTCCTCGCTATCTGCAACTACACCAATCTTAGTATCATCTGCAAACTTGCTAATCAGACCACCTATATCTTCGTCCAGATCATTTACGTATATCACAAACAACAGTGGTCCGAGCACGGATCCCTATGGAACACCACTAGTCACCTTTCTCCATTTTGAGACACTCCCTTCCACCACTACTCACTGCCTCCTGTTGCCCAGCCAGTTCTTTATCCGTCTAGCTAGTACACCCTGAACCCCATATGACTTCACTTTTTCCATCAACCTACCATGGGAAACTTTATCAAACACCTTACTGAAGTCCATGTATATGACATCTACAGCGCTTCCCTCATCAATTAACTTTGTCACTTCCTCAAAGAATTTTCAAAGTACTCATTAGGAATCTCACCCATTTCCTCTGACTCCACGCATAAATTCCCTCTTTTGTCTTTGAGTGGGCCAATCCTTTCTCTAGTTACCCTCTTGCTCCTTATATATGAATAAAAGGCTTTGGGATTTTCCTTAACCCTGTTAGCCAAAGATATCTTGTGACCCCTTTTAGCCCTCTTTATTGCACGTTTGAGATTTGTCCTACTTTCCCGATATTGCTCCAAAGCTTCATCAGTTTTAAGTCGCCTAGATCTTATGTATGCTTCATTTTTCATCTTACCTAGTCTCACAATTCCACCCGTCATCCATGGTTCCCTAATCTTGCCATTTCAATCCCTGATTTTCACAGGGACATGTCTGTCCTGCACTCTAATCAACCTTTCCTTAAAAGACTCCTACATTTCAAATGTGGATTTACCCTCAAACATCTGCTCCCAATCCACATTCCCTAGCTCCTGCCGAAGAGGAGTTTGGACCAGTTAAAAACAGCTGTAGCAACATCCGGGCCATTAGAGGAGAGACATGAATAGGACGATTTGAGCATTAAATTTGATCTGTATGTAAATGGATATGGTATGGTGCTTGCTAATCATAGTACTCAGACACCTATCAAACATTGACAGGAAATTGGGCAAGGGCTGAACAAAAGTTTTCGGACATCGTAAAATGTCTGGCAGCCAGAACAAAAAGGGTAGCAGAGATTGAAAATCTATCAGCTGGGAAGGAAAGTTATGTCACAACTGAATTTTTAGAATTGACAGAGTTGACCTAGAGACAGGGTTGCCAGCAAGGCGCGAATACAGCTCGATGGGAAAGATGGGAAATCATTCTTTTAAACCCTGCCTTAATGTTTATGCATAACATTAAAAAGGGACAGAAACTTGATAAATCAGTTCGCAGAACAGAGTTGGTAAATGCTTGGGTGGTATATACGGATGGTAGTAAAGTTAAGGAGGACGAGGAACAAGCCAGGTGGGCATCCATTTTTAAAAAATAATTCAGGAAAGAAAATGGTGGAGAAACAGGGAGTAAAGAAACAGGGAGTAGCATAGAAAAAAACAGAGACACCGATGGAAGAATCGTCACTAGAATATGCAGGCCCTCATTTTCCTCGGAGCAGCAAAAGTAATTTGTACTTTTTAATCAAAGCTGATAGCAGCACTAGGGGAGGTAAAATTAGCCTAACAGTGTTTAGAAACTGTATCACTGCATTGATGCTGTGTCACAGGATAGATCATATCCCCAAACTGCTCAGACAAGGGAAAAGGAATGTTTGGTTGTGAGTGGCAGGGGATAACTGCACTTACTAGTATTATGTAATCAGTGGAGCGGGTTGCCAGTGAATTGAAACCTGTTCGCAGAATCAATAGGACAGATGATAAAGTGAAAATGTCATGGTTGGAAATTACTTTCTAGCACACTGGCTAAATTGCTGGCTTTTAAAGCAGACCAAGGCAGGCCAGCAGCACGGTTCGATTCCCGTACCAGCCTCCCCGAACAGGCGCCGGAATGTGGCAACTAGGGGCTTTTCACAGTAACTTAATTGAAGCCTACTCGTGACAATAAGCAATTTTCATTTCATTTCATTCATTTCATAAAAATCCGGTCGTAATCAAAATGAAAGAAATTAAAGTACATGCAGTAGCAATATCCGACATGTATCAGGGAAAGTTTCGATCCGCTTGGATCACTGAATTAGCAAAAGAGGAGTTTGAGATTCTTCGAGTCTCACTCAGGGTTGCAACGATAGGAGGAGGAGGCTTAACAGGCCTTAATCATATGATGTACGTCAATGATCAGAAAAAACAGGGAATTAAATGGAAATCCGGAAGTCCTGGAGAGGGCACTTCTGGAACATCCAAACAAGAATAGAAACATACAAGTTAAGAAATAGGGCCCTCTCCGCCTTTGACCTGTTCATTTGGTTTTCAGATGAAGCAAAAATAACACAGACGAAGAACGAGAACTACACGCCAGAGAAGAATGTTTTAGACAGTATGGGGGGGGGGAAACTAATGATACAAGTGGCTACATATTTGAGGGAATTAAATGACAGAGCCCGGAAAAAAGACCTTACGGGTTAGAAACAAATCAAAATATCAAATTATTACTGAATAGTGAAACCTCCGGTCAGACATCTCGAACTGCACGTTAGCTGATGGATGATCTGTGGTCTCCACGGGGTATGTACTACATGGTGGAGTTATTCAGGATTTCGGCAGTTGGCAGCGACTGACGAAGAACCCCCCGCATTTTAAATGCCAATAGTTTAGGAATTTTGGCAGCTTGATGCCACGGTGGGAATTGGTAACCAATGCAGCAAACAATATGGCATTGGAGAGTGTAATAGTTATTACGGCCGAAATGTCCTGTAAGTTGTTAGGGACTGTTATGTATGGATTCAATTGGGTTGTAACCCTAAAAGTTGACTGTATTAGATGTGCAAGTGGTGTTATTGCAAAGTAAAAAAACAAACAAACAAATAATGGCAAGTATACACTCCATGCTGTCAGGAAAATGATAACGGACAAAAGGGATTTGAAGAAAACTGAATTATTGTCTCATGTAAGCCAGGGCTGGCAGACTACATGGTTCAGTACAATGTTAGACGTTAGTCTGAGGAAGTCAGGAATAGAAACAGGATCAATTGAAGCTTCTGCAATTCATAAAGCAAGTTAATAGGTGGATAGTACATGATATCATAATTTACCATTCCAATGAGAAACGGAAAGCACTTCAAAAACAATTTTTAAAAAACAAAAGAAAAAACCAGTGAGGGATAAAAGACCTTTTTGGTCGCTGATGGACTGAGTTGTGTGCTGTTTCTAAGGGACATGAGGAAGCATCTACGTTGCTGCTACCCCAAGGTAATCAGATGCCTTGGAGGTAGTGGAACACATGGATATAGCTATTTGTTATAACCTGCCTGCTTACCATTGGCTGGGGACTAATGGGAGTATGAGCTTCCCCAATGAGGGGGGCAGAGAAATCATCAGCAGACTCCCTGTACAAATAAAGTTGGCCAGTTTGGAAACAGCAAGGACGGAGTGAGCAGCAAGCGAAGTTGCTGCTGCTGTTGTATATATATGTTATTGTAAATAAATGTTATTTCTTTGTATCCTTAAAACTCGTGCTATATTCTTCATGGCCCTCACAGAACTGGCGACGAGGGTTAAAGTGAATAGCTGTTTACACTGCTGAAGCCACCTCCCTGGATTTTTGTTGGATACAGGTTGGAAGTTGTTTTCTATCACACCATGCCTCTGTACGGACGTTTGGATGTTTTTGATGCTGCGCTGGAAAGCTGGAACCAGTACGCACAACGGATGTGTTACTATTTCCGGGCAAACAATATCACCGAAAACGAGCGCCTGGTGGTCATATTGCTCACCGCCTGACACCAAAACGTTTGATGAACTTGTGAATTTAGTGGGGCAACATTTTAACCCAACCCCGCCCACGATAGTCCAGCGTTACCGGTTTAATACCGCTGAGAGGACCCCAGGAGAATCCCTTGCCGACTTTCTATCCAGGCTACGCAGGATTGCGGAGTACTGTGACTATGGTGAGACCTTGTCAGAAACGTTACGCAACCATTTGGTTTGCCGTATTAACACTGTGTCCACCCAGAGAAAGTTGTTAGCTGAGCCAACATTGACTTTTCAACAGGCCATTCAAATAGTATTGTCCCGAGAAAGCGCAAAACAAGGGGTTCAGTGGCTACAGGGAATGGAGGTACATGTTGTGGTGTTGGGTGCTCTGGTGCACAGATGAGCCAACACAGTTGTATGTGGTACAACTCTATTTTATTTTAACTCTTATAATACAGTTCGTTATGGATACTCTGCACGTGCTGTCTCCCTGAGTGTGTCGTGTAGCAGGTCTGTCCTGGTCCTCCTCTCCAGCTAATACTGACCACCAGGTGTCGTGTTTGTGCTTTTATATCTTTCTGTGATTGGTTGTGGTGGTGTGTGTTCTGATTTGTCTGTTGGTGTGTTTATCATGATGTGCGTGTTTGAATATCATGACATCCCCCCTTTTTACAAAGATATGTGCCTACGTGGTTATAAATATAATCGTGTCGTGAGTGCATCTAAGAGTGTGTGCGTGTGTTGTGTACAGCATGTGTATATGACGTAACTATTTACATGGGGCGATGTCGGGTGCGTCACACTAACAAGGTTGTACCATAACAAAACATGAATGCGAGAAAAAAAACAACTTGAACAGTGGTCCAGTCAGACGATATCTGGAACGATAAACAACAACAGGTTATAATACAGAAGTGTTTGACTTTTTGAACGTATGAACAGCCTTATAAGTCCAGTCTAATGGGTGACCGCCTCAAGAATAGGCTGGTCCTCAAGCCGGTTCAGCTGTGGAGATTTGGGTTCACACTGGTTCACCTTGGACTGTTGGAGGTGATGCTGTTGCCGAAGTCTCTACTTTTCCATTTGTTGTACTTCGTGCAGTGCTTGGTTTTTCATTCGTGCAAATATAACATTCAACATCTTTGTTAGTGTTGCCTTGGCTGTGGTTTGGTTCTGGTGGCGATGGAAGGGGCATGATCCGTGGCATCTCCACAAAGTCATCCTTGGGAACCAGTGGAGGATCCGGCGTGTGCGTACAGTTCAGTTGCGAGCGTGGAAGGCGGCGCAAAGCTCGCTGATTGTGCCTACGCACCAATCCATCCGCCCTGCATGCCAGGAACAAGGTGGAGTCTTTTTTCTTTTTATGTTTGTGGTGGACGGCATCTTGTAGCCGATGGGTCGTTGCCATCGAAGTAGCACCATCACTAATATCATGCAAGGCGATGACTGTGCCAGATGTGGAAGTTGGCCAAGACTGTGCACGCTGGTTCCGGCCACCTGCTGTGCCGGAAGGGCGACTCCGCAGAGAAACGTCGAAGCATGTCGCCTTAGAGAGAGAATTGTTGCTCGCATCAACGTCTGGCGATGGCGCGAATTGGTGTGTCCGTCTTGGACCGCCGGTGCTGGTCGCCACTGCCGACCCAGTGGGACTGCCACGCGATCCATTCCCTGTCGCCGTGGCATCCGCCGTCACCCTGAGCGTGCCATCACCGAGGCCGCGACACCGCCCGTCCGGAGCAAGGTCTGGTGTGCGCGAATCGGAGTCGGCGCTTGGCTGCTCCCCATCTGGAGTCCGGTCTGCCTTCCATCGATGCTCCCCGTCCGGAGTCCCAACCGGTTCACTGGAGGCAGCCGAGATTCCCTGAAGCTGCACTTCTGGAGTCGGAACATGCAGGAATGCACCAACCAGTGGAGAGGCTCGAGCCATCGAGGGTGGAAGCGGTGCGCCGCCACCGCAGTCGTCAGTGGTCCCACCATGATCGTCGAGTGCCTCGGTACGCACTAGGCGAGGTCTATCACCTTGCACCTTTTGCATGGGAAGTGGGATGCTGTCGTCACTCGTCTCACATCCCGTGGATAGATCCTCATTAGCAGCTTGCTGTTCACTAGGGTTGGGTAAATTGTCAGAGTTTTCATCTGGTGGTGCACACCATGTCGGTGGACTGTCATTGTCTCGCCGTTGTCCTTCATTTGGGCTTTTCTTCTTTGGAATTTTAAATCTTCCCCCAGACATTGCAGAACCTTGTTTATTACCCCCAAATTCTCCCATATGTATGGTCTTGAATATAAGATCCAATGTTTCTATCGACATTGTACTATTTTCCAAAGAACATTCTGTTTCACTTTTCTTCTCAGGTACCTCATATGTATCTTTGTCTAATGTACATGCCTTCATGGTCTCTGGGTCTGATTTTGCTGGGACTGGCATGGTCACAGTCTCTCTTTTACTGTTCTCAATTGCCCACATTATACTCCCCATACATAACTGCTTAATCACTGGGGTTAGTGTGGTACAATGGATAATCGGGTCGACCTTATCTGCATCTTCACCATTAGTGGAAAGCACACTTGGTTCACTTGAAACTGCTGCGGGTTTTAAATTCGTTATCTGGCTACTCGATGTCAGTGTCCTCAGGATTCTTGCTCCAATGTTCTGCTCCTTTATCAGTGGAGTGTGTATAGGTTCAATGCAATTAATGTTCCCCTCAAGGTTTGAAGAGTCATTACTGACTAACTGCTGGTCTCCGAAGTTGGGACTTTGCGGCGTTGTGTTGAAGGGAGACATTTGTCCCTGCTGTAGATATGATTCAGGTTGTGTTATTTCCATTACCTGAGGATCAATGTCTTGTCCATTTTTTCGATCCGTACTAAAACACTGGCAATTCTCAGTCTGCTCCTTGCAAGTTAAACATTCAATGAATTTCTTTAGCAAATCCTCAGCATCCTTCTGTGACCGTGCAGCATTATTAATCTCTGTTCGGCTATAATGATCCTGAAGGTCAGCGCATAAACCTTTTTTCTTCGGGCTTGGAAGAGGCGATTCCTTTGGCTTGTCTTCAGTTGGGCTTGAACAGTCTTCAGCGCTGTGCCCTTCATTGTAGCATGCGAGACCATCATGGTCATGCTGCTGTGTAGTGGAGCATGGTAGGCTGTTATAGCCTTCTTGCTGTTCACGTGAGCATGGCAGACTTGCATCGTCTGCCGCTGGTTGGTCAGGAAAGGTTGCTAGACCCTCATGGTCTTGTTCCTGCAAGGACCGCACATTGGAGTCTTGCGTTGCTTCTATCGTGGAGGCTGTCCACGAGCTCTCTGTGGAGGCTTGTGACACTGGAGTCACTTCTTGTTCGTGCAAGGACTGCGCTCTGGAGTCTTGCGTTGCTTCTATCGTGGAGGCTGTCCACGAGCTCCCTGTGGAGGCTTGTGACTCTGGAGTCACTTCTTGTTCATGCAAGGACTGCGCTTTGGAGTCTTGCGTTGCTTCTATCGTGGAGGCTGTCCACGAGCTCTCTGTGGAGGCTTGTGACACTGGAGTCACTTCTTGTTCGTGCAAGGACTGCGCTCTGGAGTCTTGCGTTTCTGCAATTGTGGAGTCTGTCCACGAGCTTGCTGTGGAGGCTTGTGACACTGGAGTCACTTCTGGTTCATGCGAGGACTGCGCTCTGGAGTCTTGCATGTCTTTTTTCATAGAGTCGGGAACGTTGAGCGGGACGTGGACCACGCTCTGTGTGGCAGCAGGGCGCTCTCCGTGTGCTTGCACCGCTCCCTGTCTGTTAATGTCAGGCTGCAGCATCATCTGGTACTGATAAGTTGGGACGTCATATCTGCTGGATTGAAGATCCTCAAATCCGAAAAATGAAACCGCATCTGCGTCGGATTCAATGTGGGGGCCGCCAATGTGCAACACGAAAGGTTCGTCCGAGTCATAGTCGTATAGGACCACGGAGCTATCATTGGGCTCGCGAGGTCCGGAAACACTGTAAAGATCGTCATCGAAGTATTCGAGGTCGGAATCATCGGCTTGTGCGTAGGTAACTGCTTGTCGGAGGGTTCTTCGGATGTCAAATTCATCTCCTGGGTCAATTTGCGGCAATGTGCTGTCATTCCAGGTGAGGGAAGGTTGTTTTACAGCTTTAACAGATTTTTGTTTTTTTGATTTGGGACGTTTCCCTTTTAAATTGGATTTGGGACGTTTCCCCTTTAAATTGGTGCGGTCTGGGGCCTATGACATCCTGACGCTCGGTATGTAGCACGTAGGAAGCGACTGCGCATGCTCAGATCGCTGTTCCTTTACCGATGGCCGTTTTCTTGACTGCGCATGCGCAGCATCTCGCGCATGCGCAAACGAAACTTCCGGTTCTGCGCACTGCTCGCGCAACTGTGCGAGCGTGATACCTTTAGCAAGATGGCCGCCGACCTTGACCCAGCCATCTCTCAGGCCCGGGATTTCGGCCTCTGGGAATTCGGGCTCCGGGATCCCAGCCACGAGGTGAGTACTGCCGCTTTTCTTACCTTTACTTGCCGATTGGATTGCGTTTTCTTCACAGTACTTGGAGAATTTGTCCAGGACTGCCTGGTAATCGTACCTTTGCTGCCTCCTGAAGAACCTGAACCTTGTGAATATTTCTCTTGCCCTTGCACCGGCGATGGTGAGGAGAAATTCAATTTTTTCGCTATCATCCAGGTCTTGGAGTTCAGCTGCCACCAGGAACAATTCGAACACTTGCCGGAATCGCCGCCAGTTTTCGCGGAGATCGCCGTAGCACTGGAGCGGCTGTGGAACCGGGAGCTCTATCATTTTGCCTGGGCACTGCTGGTTGTCTGTGTACACTGAGGTATGCCGGCAGGTATCGATCCACTCCTGTACCATGTGGTGTTGGGTGCTCTGGTGCACAGATGAGCCAACACAGTTCTATGTGGTACAACTCTATTTTATTTTAACTCTTATAATACAGTTCGTTATGGATACTCTGCACGTGCTGTCTCCCTGAGTGTGTCGTGTAGCAGGTCTGTCCTGGTCCTCCTCTCCAGCTAATACTGACCACCAGGTGTCGTGTTTGTGCTTTTATATCTTTCTGTGATTGGTTGTGGTGGTGTGTGTTCTGATTTGTCTGTTGGTGTGTCTATCATGATGTGTGTGTTTGAATATCATGACACATGTCTTGGGGCGCAACCCCTTGCATCCAAAAACGTCCCCCCGCACTCCTGCAGTATCTTGGGCGAGGCGACGTCCGGATCGACGCCAGTGGCCGTCGGACATTCCTCCCCGAAGGGAGCCTTCTGCAGAACCAATGGATGAGGAGCCATGTCCATGTCAGACTTGTAGGCGCCAACCCCGTCGCGGACGCCGGTCCTGGGGGCCCGTCGTTCCGACCGAAACTGGGACCAGCCCAGCCAAGTGGATGAACCTGCGGCGACTACTCCTGAGGACATGGAGACGGAGGACGACTGCCTGCAGCTGCATTGTGTGGCAGCTCCCCGTGTGGCCCCCATTAAGGTGACAGTACGGGTCAATGGTCACTCGCTTGAGATGGAGTTGGACACCGGCGCAGCGGTCTCCGTGATCGCCCAGAGGACATTCGACCGCATCAAGCAGGGTATACAGACCCTTACATTAACTGACACACAGGCCACCTACACGGGGGAACCATTGGACATTGTAGGAACTACAATGACCCCTGTTGTTTATGGACGCCAGGAGGGGCGTTTCCCACTTATCGTGGTGCCTGGCCATGGACCCAGCCTGTTGGGTCGGGACTGGTTGCGCCATTTGCGGTTGCAATGGCAGCACATCCTCCAAACAGTTTCTGGAGGGTTGACTGAGGTGCTAGGACGATACCCAGAGGTATTCCAGCCTGGTCTGGGGAAAATAAAAGGGGCCGTAGCCCGTATCCAAGTCGAACCAGGAGCCACGCCGCACTATTTCCGGGCGCGCCCGGTGCCTTACGCCTTGCTCGAGAAGGTAGAAGGGGAGATCACTCGTTTGGAGACTTTGGGTATTATCAGGCCAGTCCGTTTTGCTGACTGGGCAGCACCAATTGTACCTGCAATGAAGCCAGATGCCACAGTTCGCTTGTGCGGCGACTTAAACTTACAGTGAATACGGCTTCCCGACTCAACCGATATCCAATGCCTCGCATAGAGGATCTCTACGCGAAGCTTGCAGGCGGACTCTCATTCACAAAATTAGATATAAGTCACACCTACCTACAGTTGGAGCTGGACACCGCCTCCCGACCATATGTAACGATTAATACACACCGGGGCCTGTACGAATATACACGTTTGCCCTTTGGAGTATCCTCTGCCTGCGCTATTTTTCAACGCGTTATGGAGGGTATTTTGAGAGGTTTACCGCGTGTCGCTGTCTACTTAGATGACGTTTTGATCACAGGGACGTCGGAGCAGGAACATTTGAAAAATCTGGAGGCTGTCCTTAGAAGCTTTTCGGAAGCTGGAGTCCATTTATGCCACACAAAGTGCGTCTTTCAGGCAAAGGAAGTAGTCTACCTGGGTTATCGGGTAGACCGCAAACGTTTGCACCCCGTCGCAGAGAAGGTGCGCACGATTCAACAGGCCCCCGCCCCGATTGACACTTCGCATCGTCGTTCTTTTCTCGGTCTCGTAAACTATTACGAGAAGTTCCTCCCCAATCTGGCAACTACGCTGGCCCCGTTGCACCTTCTGCTAAAGAAAAATCACACCTGGGTTTGGGGTCAGCCGCAAGAAACCGCTTTCCGGGGGGTAAAACAACAATTGTCGGCGTCTGGGTTACTAACCCACTATGATCCTGGAAAGCCTTTGCTCGTCACATGTGATGCATCCCCGTATGGTATTGGGGCCGTCCTGTCCCACAAGATGGAGAACGGGGCCGAGCGGCCGATAGCTTTCGCCTCCTGCACATTGACTACAGCGGAAAAAAAGTACATGCAGATCGAGAAGGCGGGCCTGGCAGTGGTCTTTGCGGTGAAACGTTTCCACCAGTCCGTGTATGGCCGCCATTTCAATATCGTGACTGATCATAAGCCTCTGCTGGGACTTTTCAGAGAGGATAAGCCAATACCGCCCATTGCTTCCGCACGGATCCAGCGGTGGGCTTTGTTGCTTGCTGCATACGAGTATTCTCTGAGCACAAACCAGGAATGCAGATAGCGAATGCCGACGCACTGAGCCGATTGCCTTTATCGACCGGCCCATGTCGACCCCCACGACCGGTGAGGTGGTTGCAACCTCAAATTTCATGGACACCTTGCCTGTCACGGCATCACAGATCCGTGAGTAGACCCAGACGGAGCCAGTCCTATCAAAGGTTCGGCACATAGTCCTGTATGGTGGGCAGCATAGACAGCTCCCAGGCGAGTTGCGGGCATTTTCCTCCAAGCTGTCAGAATTCAGCGTGGAAGACGGCATCCTCTTGTGGGGGACGCGTGTGATTGTCCCGGAAAAAGGACAGGAGCTGATACTAAGAGACTTGCACAATGGACATCCCGGTGTGACCAAAATGAAAATGTTGGCCCGGAGTGATGTCTTGTGGCCATGCCTTGACACCGACATTGAGAAGGTGGCCCAAAACTGCTCCATTTGCCAGGAGCATCAGAAGCTTCCGACGGCCGTGCCCCTACATCACTGGGAATGGCCAGGGCAGCCTTGGGCACGCTTGCATGCAGATTTTGCGGGCCCTTTTCAAGGATCCATGTTCCTTCTATTAATCGACGCCCAGTCTAAATGGCTAGAGGTGCATAAGATGCTAGGTACAACGTCCTGCGCAACAATTGAGAAGATGCGTTTGTCTTTCAGTACGCATGGCCTCTCTGAGGTGCTGGTCACGGATAACGGCACTCCATTCACAAGTAAGGAGTTTGCGAGGTTCATGAAGATGAACGGCATATGCCATATCCGCACTGCCCCATACCACCCGGCTTCAAATGGGTTGGCGGAGCGCGCCGTGCAGACATTCAAACGAGGCCTAAAGAAGCAGTCTTCCGGGTCAATGGACACGAGACTGGCTCGCTTTTTGTTTTTGTATAGGACCACCTCCCATGCGGTGACTGGGGTAGCTCCCGCAGAACTCCTAATGGGCCAGAGACTTCGCACCTGCCTTAGCATGGTTTTCCCGGACATTGGTGCAAAAGTACGCCGCACACAAGAACGGCAGGGACAGGGTTCTTCTCAGCATCGGCCGATTCGGCAGTTTGCGCCCGGTGACCCAGTGTTCGTTCGTAATTTTGCTGGTGGTGCCCAGTGGGTCCCTGGCGTAATCTTTCGCCAAATGGGCCCTATATCTTACCAGGTGCAAGCCAAGGGTCATCTCCGGCTCAAACATGTAGACCACGTTCAGTCCAGAAGACTATCCCTTCCAAAGATTCCCCGCCCCCGGAGCTCATTTCTACAGCCGCAGAGACCAGAGACAATGGAAAATAGTCCTCACAATCTTCCTCTGGTGCCTCACTCAAAGCCTGCGCAGGTCGTTACAGAACCGCGTGGAGATAGAGGCGCCGAGATGACGGAGGTAACAGACTCTGACTCTGAGATGGAGACACAGGACGCATCAGAGGGGGAATCCTCGGGCCCACGGGACGTGGATGTACAACCATTACGCCGTTCATCACAGATGCGCCGGTCTCCGTCTCGTTACACGCCGCCCGATCCAGCGCCGTGTGCAAATGGTGTCCGGCCTGCGGCAAAACGAGTCCGACGCTCTCCTTCGCCAGGGTCTACGGCGGATTCCTTGGACTTTGGTGGGAGGGATGTTATAACCTGCCTGCTTACCATTGGCTGGGGACTAATGACAATCCCACAATCCTGTGGGAGTATGAGCTTCCCCAATGAGGGGGGCAGAGAAATCATCAGCAGTCTCCCTGTATAAATAAAGCTGGCCAGTTTGAAACCAGCCAGGAAGGAGTGAGCAGCAAGCGAAGTTGCTGCTGCTGTTGTATATATATGTTATTATAAATAAATGTTATTTCTTTGTATCCATAAAACTCGTGCTGGATTCTTTGTGGCCCTCACAAAATTATTGTATTACCTTCCTGAGTAGCGACAGCTATGGTTCACTGTGATTGGACTTGAGGAAAGAACAATACAAAGAGTCTATCGACACTGGTCTGCGGGATGGATGAATTTACGATTGATTTCCGTGCAGTTTACAAATCACGACATGTACACACAAATGACAAGGATCAGGGATATCTGCTAGTCAGTACAACTAGTAGGGGGATATAAACCCTAAAACAGGATTCAGCTCAGAGTTAGCTCTCATAGCTCGGTCAAGGGTTTTACCTGATGCATGGATTGATAATGCTTGTTCTTATAATTGTATATTGTATAATCATTGGATGCCTTAATATGTGTTGGAAGATGACTATGGCTCGGCTGATGCCGATAGACTCGGCCCATCACCACTCACCAAGGTGACATCCCGTTACTGGCGACCATCAAACCAGAAGGAACCCGGACGGAGAGCCAGTGGCTGTAAAAATGTGATGAGGTGTTTATGTACGGATTATAATGAATTGCGGGACGGTCTTCCAGACTAGACATCGATACAGGTTATTAACCCGGGGATGTTTATAATGGGGATGTTTATAAATGTGTCACCTTGGGGTCGAGAAATGCCAAAGCAGGGCTTGGGAGGCGGTCTATTGGCCGGGCATCAGTCAGGACATTGCCGACACAGTCCTCAACTGCCCTACCTGTCAGAAGATTCAACCAGCTCAACCCAAGGAAACCCTGCAACAGCACGAGATCGTGACCTCTCCGTGGTCCAAAGTAGGTGTAGACCATTTCCACGCCAAGGGGCGTGACTACGTACTCCTGGTCGACCACTTCTCCAGTTACCCAGAAGTGGTGAAACTGTCCGACCTCACGTCGAAGGCGGTAATCAAAGCCTGCAAAGAAACATTTGCCAGGCATGGGATTCCACTCACGGTAATGAGCGACAACAGTCCTTGCTTTTACAGCCAGGAATGGTCTGATTTTGCACAGTCCTACAACTTCCATCACGTAACATCCAGTCCCCACTACCCGCAGTCAAACGGGAAGGCCGAGAAAGGGGTCCTTATTGTAAAGCGGTTGCTGTGCAAAGCTGCAGACTCAGGCTCCAACTTCAACCTGGTGATGCTGGCATACAGGGCAACCCCACTGTCCACTGGGTTGTCTCCAGCGCAGATGCTCATGAATCGCACTCTGAGGACCACAGTTCCAGCCATCCATGTTCCAGACCTTGACCACCTCACGGTCTTACAGAAAATGCAGCAGTCACGGACCTAACAGAAGGCCACATACGATGCTTATGCCACGGATCTACCCGAGCTGGCCCCAACTGATCATGTTCGTGTCCAGTTGCCTGAGGGCGGCTGGTCAGCCACAGCTGTTATGATCAAACAAGTGGCCCCAAGATCGTTCCTTGTCCGCATGGCTGATGGCTCCCTGCTACGGCGCAACAGACGGGCACTGCGAAGAGTTCCACGCCCGCTACCTGACCGGCATACCCCGCCCCCTATGATGCTTCCTCCGGACGTACCCTGCCACGAGGCCACCGATCTACCAGCAATCCTGCCGGCCCATGCGACCACCGCAATGGCAGCGATCCCGCCTATCCACGTGCAGGCGGCTCCTGATCCACCTCTGCGGCAATCGACAAGAATTTGTCTCCCACCACAAAGACTGAATCTGTTCAGGTAGTAATCCAGAGATTATTACCTTTTCTGTTCTGCTTTTTAATTTAGCTCCAAGCTGCTCATATTCCCTTTGCAGACCTCTGGCCTTGCTCTACCTATGCTGTTGGTCCCAACATGGACCATGACAACTGGATCTTTACCCTCCCACTCCAAGTTCCTCTGCAGCCCAGATGAGATATCCTGAACCCGAGCATCAAGTAGGCAACACAACCTTCTGGACTCTCGATTCTGGTCACAGACTGAAATTTTGTACATTTTCTGACTTCATCGATTTAACCTCTGTAAATATTGTTTTGTTTGCCAGGTATCTGCACTATCGACACCTTCCTATGTATATATGTTCATTTAGACACCTTTTGTATATAGTCAGGCATATATATATATATATATATATATATACGCACGCACACCTTAGTATTTATTTATCTAAAAAAAAAAGGGAGATGTCATAATATCCACTCATGTATATAATGAGATGCAGACAGGCAGTGATTGACACACAGGATGACCAGTAAGCACACAACACAGTGCAGCCAATCACCAGACAGGACACTACCACTATAAAGCCAGAGGGCACTAGGTTTCCCGCTCTCTCAGGACCCAGCCACTGAGACAGTCAGAGTCCACGAGCTAGCAAGTGCAAATACCATGCGGTAGTTAGTAAGTCTGGTCAGGCTACTACAAGGTCTCCAGTCAGTTCTGTATAGTGTTGACCCACAGCTGAATATGTGTATCAGTTCTATCGTTGAATAAAACAGTGTTGGATCTTCTCCAGTGTTAGACGCCTGTTTCTAGCTTCCCTGCATCGAGTGCAGTCCACATCGAACCTACCTGCCTAACACATCATCCCTGACCACTGGCCAGATTCAAGGTAGTTAGTCTAAGGGTGTGACTGCCTCCTGAAACATAGCGTCCAGGTAACTCTCTCCTCCCTGATCCGTCACAGCATCCGAAGCTCAGACTCCAGCTCATCAACTCTGAGCCAACGTTCCTCAAGCAACTAACACTTGCTACAGAGCTAGTCACTGGGAACCACAATGCGGTCAACCAGCTCCCACAGCATGCAGGAACAACAGATGACCTGGACTGTATCTCTATTTCACTTAATTAGATTTTAATTTGTTTCTTTATTTCAATTTCCAGTTGGTTTTCAGTCTTTCGTATTTGTATAATATTTCTCTTTGTTACCTTTAATCTGAGAGTAAATAATAGGTAATGCAAATTAGCAGTTACTTACCAGTCAAATAACACTGTTTTCCTGTGACATCACTCATTGTTTTTCTCTGTTCTCTCTCTCTGCGCTCCTTAATGAAATCTCACCTTTCTCTGTCTCTGCGCTCTTTAATGAAGTCTCGCCTCTTTCTTTCTCTACGCTCTTTAATGAAGTAGTGCTTCTCTCTGTCTCCGTGCTCTTTAATGGAGTCTCGTCTCTCCGCGTCCTTTAATGAAGTCTCACCTCTCTCCCTCTGCACTCTTTAATGAATTTCGCCTATCTCTCCACACTCATTAATGAAGTTTCACCTATCTTTGCCTCCACGCTTTTTCATGAAGTCTCACCTCTCTCTCTCTCTCCATGCACTTTAATGAAGTCTCATCTCTCTCTCTGCGTTCTTTAATGAAGTTTCACCTATCTCTGTCTTTGCACTCTTTAATGAAGTATCGCCACACACTCTCTCCATGCTCTTTAACAAAGTTTTGCGACGAATGCGCAATTCCTTTCATGCAAATGGCATAGAAGGTGACGACTGACAAAAGGTAATCCTTTAGACTGCTTGTGGAGCCCCGACATTCGGCATCTTTAAGAGATTGACTTACCTGGCAGCCCTGGACACAAAAACTTTGAATGAACTGGTAGACTTAATGGTAAACTACTACTGCCCAAGACCATTAGTAATTCTCCAATGTTTAATATGGTCGGAAGAATCCCTGGAGAATCTGCACCAGAATTTCTGGCCAGGCTCAGGAAACTGGCAGAACACTGAGTATGGGTCATCCCTGCTGGAGATCATGGAATTATAGAATCATAGAATTTACAGTGCAGAAGGAGGCCATTGGGTCCATCGGGTCTGCACCGGCCCTTGTAAAGAGTACCCTACTTAAGCTTAAGCCACCACCGCCCCCCGCCCCACCCCCCCCCATCCCTGTAACTCAACAACCCCACTTTTGGACACTAAGAGCAATTTAGCATTGCCAATCTACCCAAGATGCTATGGGACCAACTGGTATGCGGGATGAACAACATCGCGACATAGAGAAAACTTCTTGCAGAAGCTGCCCTGGACGTTAAAAGAGACATAGAACTGATACTGTCCCTGAAAAATGCTGAGAATGGGGGCCAGGAGGTTCAAAGTTCAATGGATTGCAGCATATTCAACGTCGGACGACCACCCCGTGTAGGAAAACTGGGCTCCCCCGTAGAAACCTCCGCGCCCCACCCACCACCTGTTCACCACTCAGCCACAACATGTAAGGATATGGGTCGACAGCTGCGAAGCTCCTGAAATGTGTCCTACCAGTACTCTACCTACAGCTGGTGCATATGCCCAAGGCAAGGCTGCCAGAATCTTCAGCAGGCGTACCGCTCAGGCCGGAAGCCAAAGCCACCTCAGGATGAATTGATGCAACTAAACTACATCACCGCCCAAAGTTTCTCCAATCAAAATCGAGGTCAACGACCACCCCTTGGAAATGAAAGGGGGCACAGGAGCTGCTGTCTCCATTATAGGAGAACAGACTGTCAGATACCCCGAGTGGGCATCGCATCCCTGGGCCTGCGAGATACCGTATGCTGGTTAGGTACCCGGGGAGCCCCCGGTCAGCCATGGGCAACAGACGGTCAGATTCCCTCTAACAGTCGTACAAGGACTAGGGCCAGACTTCTGGACAGAAACTGGCTGCATAAAATTTTCAAAATGCGAACCAGTGGCCTATACAAAGTCATCAGGAAAACCTGGCAAACCTGGAGGAATTTCTCCACTGATTCTGCGGCATGGGTGTCCGCCTGAAGCAGGAAAAGTGCGTGTTTCAGATGGGCGAGGTAACACACCTCAGATACCATATTGATAAAGACAGCCTGCACCCAGTGGAGGACAAAGTAAAGGCCATAAAAGGGACACTGACCCCATGAAACATGACAGAGTTGAAGTAATTCCTTGGCCTCATTAACAATTCTGGCAAATGTACCCCAACCTAGCCACCTTACTGGAACCTCTGTACACATTGTTGAAGAAGAACCAGAAGTGGTCGTGGCAGGCACCATAGGACAGAGCATTCACAAAAGTGAAGCAACAGCTGGCATTGTCCAACATCTTGGCACACGCCCATCCCACAAGACCACTGGTACTAATGTGCGATGCCTCTCTTTACAGAATAGGGGCAGTCCTCTCCCATCGCTGGAACGATGGCACCAGGCAACCGATTGCATACACATAATGAACCCTGGCAGATGTGGAATGATACTATGCACAAATAGGAAAAAAGAGCCTGGCCATGATATTCGGAGTGAAGAAATTCCATCAGTACATCTGCGTTCAACATTTTTCGATAATCATGGACTATAAACCATTGTTGGGCCTTTTTAAGGTGAACAACGTGATTCCTCCCACCCCCCGGCTCACATCCAATATCGGGCACTATTGTTGGCGGCTTATGAGTGCTTCTTTGAGCACTGTCCAGTAACGCACATAGCCAATGCTGACATGCTGAGTCACCACTATCACAAGCTCAACTCCAACCAGCAATGGACAAAGTTATCATGATTTTGAACTTTATGGACACCCTGCCTGCATCTGCCAAGCAAATCCAGACATGGACCCAGAAGGACCACACACTGGTAAAACTATGCCACGTGATCCTAAGTGGCAGAATTCAAAGACACCCGACTGAAAACCTAAAGCTCTTTGCACCTAAACGGCTGGAATTCAATGTGGAAGCTGGCATCATCCTGTGGGGTAAACTGGGTGGTCATCCCTCCCCCAGGCCAGCGCCCACTCTTGTTGAGGTGCACAGTAGTCACCCCTTTGTCTCCAAAATGAAGATGCTCACAAGAAGCTACGTCTGGTGGCCTGGGCTTGACTTTGACATTGAAAATTTGATAAAGCAGTAACCATCGTGTCAGGAAAATCAGAAGCTCCCACCGTTAGCCTCGCTACACCCGTGGGAATGGCCAGGGGGACCTTGGATACGGGCACAAACGGAGTTTGCTGGGCAGTTTATGGGGGTCAATGTTTTAATCTTGGTTGACACCCATTCTAAATGGATGGACATGCATTAAATATCCTCCATTATTTCCAGAGCCACCATAGAGAAACTCCGGCAGTCATTTTGTATCCATGGGATACCGTAGGTCCTCGTGTCCGACAATGGGACCCCCTTTACCAGCGGAGAATACCAGGCATTCACAAAGTCCAATGGGATGAAATGCATGTGAATGGTGCCATACCATCCATCTTCTAATAGTCTGGCCAAACCAGACTATTGAAAGCAGCATGAAGAAACAGACTGCCGGCTTGCTCAACACCAAATAGGCTCGGCTCCTCTTCAATTACAGCACCATCCCACAGATGACAGTGGGTGCACTAGCGAAATTGCTGATGAGCCAACTCCTCCAGACCAGACTCAGTCAATTGTTTCCTAACCTAACTGGGAAACTGGAGTCAAAGCAAGGAAGAGGCCCTAAAAAAGAATTACGGTGCTTGACAGAACCTCCTGGCTGAGAGACACCGTCTATGTTCATAATTTCAGAGAAGGATCCCTTTGGATCCTGGGAGTTGTAGTGGAAAGACTGGCCACGTGTTGTACAAGGTCAAGATCAGGGTGCAGAGAACCCTCTACTGCAGAAACTACTCCAGACAGGCTGACGCCCCCAACATCCTTGGAACCTACCTCCAGGCAGAGAACTCAACCCATGTTAGACCAAAGAGTCATCCCTTAAGAGGACAAAGATTTGGGATCAGAAATGGAGACTGAGGTGTTTGACCCGCAGCCGGACTTCAATGCTGAGGAAGATCCACCATCAGTGGCCCTTCGACATTAGGCTGGGAAGTCACAATCCCCCATCCACTTCACGCTCCCAGATCCAGCTCTGTTAATGGTGGACTCAAGGCTGTGCGCAAAGAGGCAAAGGAGGCCTCATTGTTGCAGGAGTAAGGGGGAGGATCTGGACTGGGACAGGGGCAAGGGTTGTAATAACCCTCATGAGGACCACGGGGAATCACTCATCGATCTCCCTATGGGCTTGTGGGGTACAAGTTCCCATGGTAACGAGTGAGCCCTTTAAATGCCGTCGCAGACAGGGTGTTCCATTAGTTACAGGCTGGGACACTTGTTCTGTGAGCTGCGGGTGCAGCTTTACTTTAGAGTTTAGAATAAATCTGTTTACACCTTCATCTTCATGTCTCCTGGATGCTACACCAATTTTGTGAGGGCCACGAAGAATCCAGCACGAGTTTTAAGGATACAAAGTAATAACATTTATTTACAATAACATATATATATATAACAGAAGCAGCAACATCCCTTGTTGCACACTCCTTCCTGCTGGTTCCTAAACTGGCCAGCTTTATTTATACTAGGAGTTGACTAATGGTTTCTCCGCCCCCCCTCATTGGGGAAGCTCATACTCCCACAGGATTGTGGGATTGTCATTAGTCCCCAGCCAATGGTAAGTAGGCAGGTTATAACATCCCTCCCCCCCAAAGTCCAAGGAATCCACCAAAGACCCTGGCGAAGGAGGGCCTCGGACTCGTTTTGCCACAGGCCGGACACATTTGCACGCGGCGCTGGATCAGGCGGCGTGTAACGAGACAGAGACCGGCGCTTCCGTGATGAACGGCGCAACGGTTGTACATCCACGGCCCGTGGACCCGAGGATTCCCCCTCTGATGCATCCTGTGTCTCCATCTCGGAGTCAGAGTCTGCTGCCTCCGTCATGTCAGCGTCTCTATCTCCATTTGGTTCTGTAACGACCTGCGCAGGCTTCGAGTGAGGCACCAGTGGAAGATTGTGAGGACTACCTTCCCTTGTCTCTGGTCTCTGCGGCAGTAGAAATGAGCTCTGGGGGCGGGGAATCTTTTGAGGGGATAGTCTACCCCAGTCACCGCATGGGGGGCGGTCCTATACGTAAACAAAATGCGAGCCCGTCTAGTGTCCATTGACCCGGAAGACTGCTTCTTTAGGCCTCTTTTGAATGTCTGCACTGCCAACCCATTTGAAGCCGGGTGGTAAGGGGCAGTGCAGATATGGCGTATGCCGTTCATCTTCGTGAACCTCGCAAACTCCTCACTCGTGAATGGAGTGCAGTTATCCGTGACCAGCACCTCGGGGAGGCCATGCGTGCTAAACGACAAACGCATCTTTTCAATTGTTGCGCAGGACGTTGTCCCCTGCATCTTATGCACCTCTAGCCATTTAGACTGGGCGTCAATTAATAGAAGGAACATGGATCCTTGAAAAGGGCCTGCAAAATCTGCATGCAAGCGCGCCCAAGGCCGCCCTGGCCATTCCCGGTGATGTAGGGGCGCGGCCGGCGGAAGCTTCTGATGCTCCTGGCAAATGGAGCAGTTTTGGGCCACCTTCTCAATGTCGGTGTCGAGGCCTAGCCACCAGACATAACTCCGGGTCAACATTTTCATTTTGGTCACACCTGGGTGCCCACTGTGTGAGTCTCAGCTCCTGGCCTTTTTTCCGGGACAATCACACGCGTCCCCCACAAGAGGATGCCGTCGTCCATGCTGAATTCTGACAGCTTGGAGGAAAATGCCCGCAACTCGCCTGGGAGCTGTCTATGCTGCCCACCATACAGGACTATGTGCCGAACCTTTGACAGGACTGGCTCCGTCTGGGTCCACTCACGGATCTGTGATGCCGTGACAGGCAAGGTGTCCATAAAATTTAGGGTTGCAACCACCTCACCGGTTGTGGGGGTCGACATGGGGCCGGTCGATAAAGGCAATCGGCTCAGTGCGTCGGCATTTGCTATCTGCGTACCTGGTTTGTGCTCCAGAGAATACTCGTATGCAGCAAGCAACAAAGCCCAGCGCTGGATCCGTGCGGAAGCAATGGGCGGTATTGGCTTATCCTCTCTGAAAAGTCCCAGCAGTGGCTTATGATCAGTCACGATAGTGAAATGGCGGCCATACACGTACTGGTGGAAGCGTTTCACCGCAAAGACCACTGCCAGGCCCTCTTTCTTGATCTGGCGTACTTTTTCTCTGCTGCAGTCAATGTGCGGGAGGCGAAAGCTATCGGTCGCTCGGCCCCGTTCTCCACCTTGTGGGACAGGATGGCCCCAATACCATACGGGGATGTATCACATGTGACGAGGAAAGGCTTTCCAGGATCATCGTGGGTTAGTAACCCAGACGACGACAATTGTTGCTTTACCCGCCGGAAAGCGGTTTCTTGCGGCTGACCCCAAACCCAGGTGTGATTTTTCTTTAGCAGAAGGTGCAAAGGGGCCAGCGTAGTTGCCAGATTGGGGAGGAACTTCCCGTAATAGTTTACGAGACCAAGAAAAGAACGACGATGCGAAGTGTCAGTTGGGGTGGGGGCCTGTTGAATTGCACGCACCTTCTCTGCGACGGGGCGCAAACCTTCGCGGTCCACCCGATAACCTAGGTAGACTACTTCCTTTGCCTGAAATACGCACTTTGTGTGACGTAAACGGACTCCAGCCTCCGAAAGGCGTCTAAGGACAGCCTCCAGATTTTCCAAATGTTCCTGCTCCGACGTCCCTGTAATCAAAATATCATCTAAGTAGACAGCAACACGTGGTAAACCTCCCAAAATGCCCTCCATAACACGTTGAAAAATTGCGCAGGCAGAGGATACTCCAAAGGGCAACCGTGTATATTCATACAGGCCCCGGTGTGTATTAATCATTACATATGGTCGGGAGGCAGGGTCCAGCTCCAACTGCAGGTAGGCGTGACTCATATCTAATTTTGTGAACGAGTGTCCACCTGCAAGCTTCGCGTAGAGATCCTCTATGTGGGGCATTGGATATCGGTCGAGTCGGGAAGCCGTATTCACTGTAAGTTTATAGTCGCCACACAAGCGGACTGTGGCATCTGGCTTCATTACAGGTACAAATGGTGCTGCCCAGTCAGCAAAACGGACGGGCCTGATAATACCCAAACTCTCCAAACGAGTGAGCTCCCCTTCTACCTTCTCGAGCAAGGCGTAAGGCACCGGGCGCGCCCAGAAATAGCGCGGCGTGGCTCCTGGTTCGACTTGGATATGGGCTACGGCCCCTTTTATTTTACCCAAACCAGGCTGGAATACATCTGGGTATCGTCCTAGCACCTCAGTCAACCCTCCAGAAACTGTTTGGAGGATGTGCTGCATTGCAACCGCAAATGGCGCAACCAGTCCCGCCCCAACAGGCTGGGCCCATGGCCGCGCACCACGATAAGTGGGAAACGCCCCTTCTGGCGTCCATAAACAACAGGGGTTATTGTAGTTCCTACAATGTCCAGTGGTTCCCCCATGTAGGTGGCCAACCTGGCCTGTGAGTCGGTTAATGTGAGGGTCTGTATATCCTGCTTGATGCGGTCGAATGTCCTCTGGGCGATCACGGAGACCGCTGCACCAGTGTCCAACTCCATCTCAAGTGGGTGGCCATTGACCCGTACTGTCACCTTAATGGGGGCCACATGGGTATTGTCCCAGGTTCGATTCCAGCTTGGGTCATTGTCTGTGCGGAGTCTGCACGTCCTCCCCGTGTCTGCGTGGGTTTCCTCCGGGTGCTCCGGTTTCCTCCCACAGTCCAAAGATGTGCGGGTTAGGTGAATTGGCCAATGATAAATTGCCCTTAATGTCCAAATTGCCCTTGGTGTTGGGTGGAGGTGTTGAGTTTGGGTAGGGTGCTCTTTCCAAGAGCTGGTGCAGACTCAAAGGGCCGAATGGCCTCCTTCTGCACTGTAAATTCAATGATAATCTATGATTAATCTAGGACAAAGTTTCGGCACAACATCGTGGGCCGAAGGGCCTGTTCTGTGCTGTATTTTCTATGTTCTATGTTCTATGTTCTATGGGGAGCTGCCACACAATGCAACTGCAGGCAGTCGTCCTCCGTCTCCACGTCCTCAGGAGTAGTCGCCGCAGGTCCATCCACATGGAAGGTACGGCCCCTGGGCTGTTCCCAGATACGGCCCCTGGGCTGGTCCCAGTTTCGGTCGGAACGACGGCGCCTCTGGCGCCCCCAGGACCGCCGTCCGTGACGCGGTCGGCGCCTACATGTCTGACACGGACATGGCTCCTCATCCATTGGTTCAGGAGAAGGCTCCCTTCAGGGAGGAATGTCCGACGGCCACTGGCGTCGGTCCGGACGTTGCCTCGCCCAAGGTACCGCAGGAGTGCGGGGGGACGTTTTTGGATGGAAGGGGTTGCGCCCCAAGGCATGCACTTCCATTCCCTGTAGCTCCTGCACTCCTCGTTCTGCGCTCTCTCGGGACAATACTATTTGAATGGCCTGTTGAAAAGTCAATGTTGGCTCAGCTAACAACTTTCTCTGGGTGGCAGCATTGTTAATACCGCAAACCAGACAGTCGCGTAACATTTCGGACAAGGTCTCACCATAGTCACAGTACTCCGCAATACTGCGTAGCCTGGATAGAAAATCGGCAAAGGATTCTCCAAGGGTCCTCTCAGCGGTATTAAACCGGTAACGCTGGACTATCGTGGACGGGGTTGGGTTAAAATGTTGCCCCACTATATTCACAAGTTCATCAAACGTTTTGGTGTCCGGCGCAGCTGGGTACGTAAGGCTCCTAATCACTCCAAACGTATGCAGGCCACAGGCGGTGAGCAATATGACCACCTGGCGCTCGTTTTCGGTGATATTGTTTGCCCGGAAATAGTAACGCATCCGTTGTGTGTACTGGTTCCAGCTTTCCAGCGCAGCATCAAAAACATCCAAACGCCCGTACAGAGGCATGGTATAATAGAAAACAACTTCCAACCTGTATCCAACAAAAATCCAGGGAGGTGGCTTCAGCAGTGTAGACAGCTATTCACTTTAACCTTCGTCGCCAGTTTTGTGAGGGCCACGAAGAATCCAGCACGAGTTGTAAGGATACAAAGTAATAACATTTATTTACAATATATATATATATATATAATAGCAGCGGCAACTTCCCTTGCTGCACACTCCTTCCTGCTGGTTCCTAAACTGGCCAGCTTTATTTATACTAGGAGTTTACTAATGGTTTCTCCGCCCCCCTCATTGGGGAAGCTCATACTCCCACAGGATCGTGGGATTGTCATTAGTCCCCAGCCAATGGTAAGTAGGCAGGTTATAACAACCAACAACCCAGTTTTTCTGGATCAGTTACATTTTCAGATGAATTGAAAATTCTCACCCAGGCCAACACTTATCCATCACCTAACTCCACCAAAATTATAAACTTATTGTTAATTGTGGGAATCTTAGTAGGTGAAAATAGGCTGCTGAATTTGCCAACAAATCAAGAGTGACTAAACTTCAAAACTCATCCACTGGCTTTGAAATTTTCTGATATGAAAGGTGCTATATGAATATATCTTCTTTCTGAGTTTTTATTTCCAATTTTGTAACCCATATTGACCAACAACTATGCAACACGAGTGTTTTTGTGTTAAAACAGAGATCTGCAGCAGGACCCCTTGATTTTGAAGAGTAAAATTGAATTCAGACAGCAAGTAATCTTAAAGAATGTATTAATATTTAATACAGATGGACAAAAAACACAAGTTTAGCTAACGGTTGAGGAGAAACGATCGGAAGATTCAATTTACGTAATACATATTTTATAATGCAGTTAACTGACATACTCCACAATATGCCATATGAATACGAATGAATTTAAAGTGGAGGAGTTCAGGAATGATTGCAGTGTTCAGTTCCATTCACAAACCTTCCGATTATGAAGCAGTCTGTGCCGCCATGCAGTAACTCCATGCAGCTTCGAATGATGAATGGCAAGTAACATTCAGGCTTCACAAGTTCCAGGTCCTGACCATCTTCAACAAAAGAGAATTTAACCATCTCCCCTTGACATTCAATTACATGACCATACCTGAATCCACCACAGTGGGCTAAATAGCTGGCTTGTAATGCAAAACGATTCCAGCAGCGCGGGTTCAATTCCCGTACCGGCCTCCCCGAACAGGCGCCGGAATGTGGCGACTCAGGGCTTTTCACAGTAACCTCATTGAAGTCTACTTGTGACAATAAGTGATTATTTTTCTTATTATTATCAACATGGGAATCACCATTGAGCAGAAACATAACGAGGCCAGCCATAAAAATACCATGGCTACATAAACTGATCAGAGGCTGGAAATTCTGTAACAAGTAACTTATCTCCTGAGACCCCAAAGCCTGTCTACAAACTATAAGACTCATGTCAGGAGTATGAGGGAATATTCCCAACCTGCCTGGATGAGTGCAATTCCCACAGTCAAGAAACTTGACACCATCCAGCCTGCTTGATTATCACTCCATCCACCACCTTAAACATTCACTTCCTCCACTATCGGCACATGGAGGTAGCAGTATTTATGATTTATAACATCAGCAGCAACTTACCAAGGTTCCATCAGCAGCACCTCACAAACCTACACCCTGTATCACCTAAAAGTACAAGGGCAGCAGGAGCGTGAGAGCAACATCACCTGCAGGGTTCCCTTGTGATCACGTACCATCCTGACTGAGCAATGTATTGCCACTTCTTCCTGTCACAGGATCAAAATCCTATGAACTCTCTCCTTAACAGCACTATTGATGTACCTACCTAACATGGAAAACAGTGGTTTAAGAAGGAAGCTCACCACAAAGTTCTCAAAGGCAATTAGGTATGAGCAATAAATGCTGGCCTTGCCAGCAATGGCCACGTCCCAGAAATTAAAAAACATGACTATGAATGTGTCATGTTGAGATCCTGACTCATAGGCTGAAAGCAACATGATTCAAAATATTTGCCTGTACCTGGTTAAAGTTTTAAAATAACATGAATACGCATGTTATACAAATCCATGTTGTGGTAACCTGACAGGGCCTAGTTTTGAACCCAATTAAATTGGATATCCTACATTAAAGAATTGAACACTTCTAATTAAACTACAGTCCAAACCTTAGGCAGGCTGATGGGAATTCAGACTTGACCAAAGACTCAATACACAACCCACAGACCAACTGCTAGAACATGTCTGGACCCGGCCTGCCAATCACCTATCAGGAGATCATCATGCCCTATTGATCAGCACTGGTCTATTCACCCAGATCAGTAACCCCAGATTGGGCCAAACTCTCACGTACCCAGAGTTCCCACCATTACCTTATATGGCAACAAGGTACGTGCAGATCGCAATACCGGAGATGGACACCTCGGGCAAGCTCAAGTTTCTTGTCAAATGGCCAATCATTTGATTCACTGGGTGTTGGGAACCCCTCCCGAGGCCTAATGGGCAGAAAACCAGCAAAGGCGGAAGGCGTGAAGGGAGGGGGGATAAAAATAGACATTCAAGGCACATAAGCAGCAAAGGCTCGATGTGGTGCCCTTAACCATCCAGAAGACTGACCAAAGAAAGAAGGAAGAAAGAAGTTGTGAGCAAGCCTTACCTTCGTGAGGACGGACCAGAGAGTCTCGGGAGTCGGACCCCCGGTTTCACCAAACCATCTTCGCGGTGTCTCTTGTATTATGTGTGGGTTAATTTAAGGGTTAATACTGTTATTGTTTAATAACGTTTGTTGGATTTTATACTTGTGTTTGTGTTTTGTTCGCCGCGTTATTAAAGACACCTGGGTCAACCTTTGATTAAATACTGATCAAAGTTTCTGAAATGGGCAGATGCAACAATGTGAAATCCATTTAAATTAATGATTTCTTCTGTCAACGTTGACTCGTCCAGTATGGGCTCAGTTAACTCAGTTAGTTGGACGGCTGGTTCGCGATGCGGAGAGACGCCAACAGTGAAGGTTCAATTCCCGTATCAGCTGACTTTATTCATGAAGGCCTTGCCTTCTCAACCGTGCTCCTCACCTGAGGTGTGGTGACCCTCAAGTTAAATCACCACCAGTCAGCCCTCAAAGGGGAGAGCAGCCTGTGGTCCTCTGGGACTGTGGTGACATTTCATGTAAAATTAAGACTTGTTTCATCGTATTGTATCTGTGCTCTGTTCTGCATAAATACGCTGAAAATAGATGCATGTAGAACATTTATGTGGTGCAATTAATTTTCTGATGCAACCAAAAGGAATTAAGCTACATTCCCTGTGCATATATAAATGTCAGCACAACCCACAGGATAAAAGAGTACATTATTGACTGGACTAAATCTTCAACAATTGCACCCAGGATGGTGAACAACCACTCTACTGAAGGGTACGAATCTACATATTTGAAACATTGGCCTTTGTAGTATATATAAATGATTTGGGGGAAAATGTAACTGGCCTGATTAGTAAGTTTGCTAAGACACATAGGTTGGTGGAATTGCGGATAGCGATGAGGACTGTCAGAGGATACAGCAGGATTTAGATTGTTTGGAGACATGGGCGGAGAGATGGCAGATGGAGTTTAATCCAGACAAATGTGAGGTAATGCATTTTGAAAGGCCTAATACAGGTAGGGAATATACAGTGAATGGTAGAATCCTCAAAAGTATTGACAGTCAGAGAGATCTAGGTGTACAGGTCCATAGGTCACTGAAAGGGGCAACACAGGTGGAGAAGGTAGTCAAGAAGGCATACGACATGCTTGCCTTCATTGGCCAGGGCACTGAGTATAAGAATTGGCAAGTCATGTTGCAGCTGTATAGGACCTTAGTTAGGCCACACTTGGAGTATAGTGTTCCATTCTGGTCGCCACACTACCAGAAGGATGTGGAGGCTTTAGAGAGGGTGCAGAAGAGATTTACCAGGATGTTGCCTGATATGGATGGCATTAGCTATGAGGAGAGTGTCATAATATCCATGCATGTATATGAAGTGCAGACAGGCAGTGATTGACACACAGGATGACCAGTAAGCACACAGCACAGTGCAGCCAATCACCAGACAGGACACTACCACTATAAAGCCAGAGGGCACTAGGTTTCCCACTCTCTCTGGACCCAGCCACTGAGACAGTCAGAGTCCACGTGCTAGCATAGTGCAAACACCATGCGGTAGCTAGTAAGTCTGGTCAGGCCAGTACAAGATCTCCAGTCAGTTCAGTGTAGTGTCGACCCACAGTTAAATATGTATGTTACTTCTATCGTTCAATAAAACCGTGCTGGATCTTCTACAGTGTTAGAGGTCTGTTTCTCGCATCACTGCATCAAGTGCAGTCCACACCGAACCGTCCTGCCTAAAACATCATGGTACTACGGAGTGATACTGAAAATTGACGGACCTACCTCGAGTGAATCAGCATTGACCAGCAAGCAGCCATCCGGTGACATGGAAAACATCCAGCCTCCTCCGCAGCTCTGCATCTCCGGCAACCTCGGCGCAACTTGGAAGCTCTTCAAGCAAATGTTCCTCTGGTACATCGAGGCCTTCAACCTCGAAACAGCATCGGATGCCGGGATTATCGCGCTATTTCTCTCCACCGCAGGGGACCATGCCATCCACATCTACAACTCCCCCCCCCCCACCCCCGCAACAAAAAGAAAGAAACAAGAACACAACAATCAAAAATTATACAAAAATTATACATTGGATTTCCCCCATATATGCCGGGCACGACCAGAACATATGGACGTGATTTGCCGGGCTTCCCGAGCACCTCCCACATCTGTCCTCCACCCCAAAGAACCTACACAACCTCGCCCCTGTCATATGCGCTCTGTGAGTAACTTTGAACTGTATTAGGCTGAGCCTGGCGCAAGAGGAGGAAGAATTAACCCTACTCAGGGCATCAGCCCACAGACCCTCATCTATCTCATCCCCCAGCTCCTCCTCCCACTTGCCCTTTAACTCCTCCAGCGAGGCCTCCTCCTCTTCCTTCAGCTCCTGGTAAATCGCCAAAACTTTGCCTTCTCCAACCCATACACCCGAAATCACCCTGTCCTGAATCCCACGTGCTGGGAGCAGCGGGAATTCCCTCACCTGCCGCCTCACAATAGCCCTCACTTGCATGTACCTGAAAGCGTTTCCCGGGGGTAGCCCAAACTTCTCCTCCAGCGCCGCTAGGCTCGTAAACGTCCCATCGATGAACAGGTCCCCCATTTTCTAATCCCTGCCCGATGTCAGCTCTGAAACCCCCCATCCATCCTTCCTGGGACGAACCGATGATTCTCCCGAATCGGGGACCAAACCGAGGCTCCCACCTCGCCCCTGTGTCGCCTCCACTACCCCCAGATCTTCAGCGTCGTCGCCGCCACCACCGGACTTGTGGTGTACCTTGTTGGCGAGAGCGGTAGCGGTGCCGTCACCAGTGCCCTCAGGCTCGTGCCCACACAGGACGCCATCTCTAGCCTCTTCCATGCCGCCCCCTCTCCCTCCATTACCCACTTACGGATCATCGCCACATTGGCTGCCCAATAACAGCCACACAAATTCGGCTGCGCCAGCCCCCCCCCCCCCCCCCACTGTCCCTGCTACGCTCCAGAAACACTCTCTTCACCCTCGGGGTCTTATTCGCCCACACAAAACCCATGATGCTCCTACTTAATTGTTTGAAAAAGGCCTTGGGGATCATAATGGGAAGGCACTGGAACACAAAGAGAAACCTCGGGAGGACCGTCATTTTCACCGACTGCACCCTACCCGCTAGCGAGAGTGGCAGCACATCCCATCTTTTAAAATCCTCCTCCATCTGCTCCACCAACCATGTCAAATTGAGGCTGTGCAGGGCCCCCCAACTCCTAGCTACTTGGATCCCTAGATACCGAAAGCTCCTTTCCGCTCTCTTCAGCGGTAGCTCGTCTATCCCCTTTCCCTGGTCTCCTGAATGCACCACAAAGAGCTCAGTCTTCCCTACGTTGAGTTTATACCCCGAAAAGTCCCCAAACTCCCTTAGAATCTGCATGACCTCCGCCATCCCCTCCACTGGATCTGCCACATACAGCAACAGGTCGTCAGCATACAACGACACCCGGTGTTCCTCTCCTCCCCCTGGAGCAGTCCCCTCTATTTCCTGGACTCCCTCAGTGCCATGGCCAGAGGCTCAATTGCCAGTGCAAACAACAAGGGGAATAGGGGGCACCCCTGCCTCGTCCCCCGGTACAGCTGCAAGTACTCCGACCTCCGCCGATCGTAGCCACACTCGCCACCAGGGCTTTATATAGCAGCCTGACCCAACTGATGAACCCCTCCCCGAACCCAAACCTCCGCAACACTTCTCAAAGATACTCCCACTCCACCCAGTCAAAGGCCTTCTCCGCGTCCATAACTGCCACTTCCTCCACTTCCCCCTCCACCGGGGGCATCATAATCACATTGAGGAGCCTCCGCACATTTGTATTTAATTGCCTACCCTTCACAGATCCCGCCTGGTCCTCATGAATCACCCCCGGGACACAGTCCTCAATTCTCGTAGCCAGCACCTTCGCCAGCAACTTAGCATCAACATTGAGGAGCCAGATCGGTCTATACGACCCACACTGCAATGAATCCTTGTCCTGCTTCAAGATTAAAGAAATCAGCGCCCTAGACATTGTCGGGGGCAAGGTTCCCCCTCCCTCGCCTTATTAAAAGTCCTCACTAGCAACGGGCCCAGCAGGTCCACGTATTTCCTGTAGAATTCAACCGGGAACCCATCCGGCCCCGGGGCCTTCCCCGCCTGCATGCTCCCCAATTCTTTAACCAGCTCCTCCAGCCCAATCGGCGCCCCCAAACTAGCCACCTCCTCCTCCTCCACCCTCGGGAACCTCAGCTGATCTAGGAATCGTCGCATCCCCTCCTCCCCCGCTGGGGGCTCAGCCCTGTACAGATTCCCATAGAAGTCCCTAAATACCTCATTTATTCTCACCGCACTCCGCACCGTATTTCCCCCTCTATCCTTAACTCCACCAATCTCCCTCGCTGCCTCCCTCTTATGAAGCTGATGTGCCAGCATCCGACTCGCCTTCTCCCCATACTCATAAGTCACCCCCTGCGCTTTCCTCCACTGTGCCTCTGCTTTCCCCGTGGTCAACAGGTCGAAATTCGTCTGGAGGTTCCGTCGCTCCCTGAGTAGCCCCTCCTCGGGGGCCTCTGCATGCCTCCTGTCCACCCTTAAAATCTCCCCCACCAACCTCTCCCTCTCCCTCCCTTCTTTCTTCTCCCTGTGGGCCCTAATGGAGATTAGCTCTCCCCTGACCACCGCCTTCAGCGCCTCCCAGACTACCTCCACCTGCACCTCCCCGTTGTCGTTGGTCTCCAAATATCTTTCAATGCACCCCCGCACCCACCCGCACACCCCCTCATCCGCCAATAGTCCCACATCAAGGTGCCACAGCGGGCGCTGGTCCATCTCCTCCCCCAACTCCAGCTCCACCCAATGCGGGGTGTGGTCCGAGATGGCTGTGGCCGAATATTCCGTTCCCTCCACTTTCGGGATTAACGCCCTACTCAAAATGAAAAAATCTATCCGGGAGTAGGCTCTATGGACGTGGGAAAAGAAGGAAAATTCCCTGGCCAGCGGCCTGACAAACCTCCATGGATCCACTCCCCCCATCTGGTCCATAAACCCCCTGAGCACCTTGGTCGCAGCCGGCCACTTACCCGTCCTGGACCTAGAACGGTCCAGTGCTGGGTCCAGTACCGTGTTGAAGTCCCCCCCCATTATTAAGTTTCCTACCTCAAGATCCGGATTCCGACCCAGCATGCGTTTCATAAATTCGGCATCATCCCAATTCGGGGCATATACGTTCACCAGTACCACCCGCACCCCCTGCAACCGACCGCTCACCATCACATATCGACCTCCATTATCCAATACAATATTCAGTGCCTCAAACCCGCTTCCCCACCAGTATTGCAACCCCTCTGTTCTTCGCATCCAGCCCTGAATGAAAGAGTGCCCTACCCATCCCTTTCTCAGCCTAACCTGATCTGCCACCTTCAGATGTGACTCCTGGAGCATAACCACGTCTGCCTTCAGTCCCTTTAAGTGCACGAACACCCTGTGGTGTTGGGCGTTCTGACACACAGATGAGCCAACACGGTTGTATATGGTACAACGCTATTTTATTAAACTTTCTATGTACAGTTTTGTCTTGATACTCTGCACGTGGGGATTCCCTGTTTGTGATGTTAAAACCGGTCGTGTCCGTGTCCTTGTCCCCAGACCTACTGTCCACTAGGTGTCGTGTTCGTGCTTTTATATGGTTCCTGTCTTTGTGTGTGATTGGTTGTGGTGTTGTGTGTTCTGATTTGTCTGTTGGTGTGTCCATCATGATGTGTGTGTTTGAATGTCATGACATCCCCACTTTTTACAAAGATATGTGCCTACGTGGTAATAAATATAATCGTGTCGTGAGTGCATCTAAGAGTGTGTGTGTTGTGTACAGCATGTGCATATGAAGTAACTATTTACATGGGGCGATGTCGGGTGCGTCACATGAACAAGGTTGTATCATAACAGAACATGAATGCGAACGAGAAAAAAAAACTTGAACAGTGGTCCAGTCAGAGGATATCTGGAACGATAAACAACAACAGGTTATAATACAGAAGTGTGTAACTTGTTGGACATATGAACGGTGTTATAAGTCCAGACTAATGGGCTTGCGACGAGTTCGGGTTGACCGTCAGGGCGGCACACCACTCATCGGCTGGATTGATGGCATTGACCTTGTTGACATCGATGACGGAAACGCGGAAGGCATCCTGGTCATCTGCATCACTTAACTGGAAGTCTTGATGCGTGGGCTGGACGGTCCTGACTTGTCTGCGAGATTGTCGGGGATGTGCAGGATCCATGGGTTGAGCAGCACGACAGTGGGCAGCATAGTGGCCCATCTTGCCACATCTGAGGCACTGTCGGTTTTTAGCAGGACATTGCCCTTTTAAGTGTACAGCTCCACAATTGCCGCACGTCATGACGTCACGGCGTTCGTTGCGCCACTGCGCATGCGCAGTGCGATCTTGCGGTGGGCGCGCCTGCGCAGTGCGTCCCTCGATGTGGCCGTTATTTTTGGCGCGCACCAGCGCGGGAGACCGCGAAAAGCGCGGGAAGCGGTCGCTGTCGTCGGGGCCGCGGGTCGGGAAGTAATCGACGGCCTGGTTTGCCGATTCGACGGCTGGGGACCCCCTCCGTGCCAACTCGGACGCCTGAAATCGGGCAAAACGGCAGGTTGCATTTTCGTGGAGGGCACAGGCTTCCACAGCAGACGCTAAGGTGAGGCCTTTTATTTTAAGAAGCTGCTGGCGTAGGCCACTGGAGGCAACGCCAAAAACAATCTGATCCCTGATCATGGACTCTGTGGTGCTGCCGTAACCGCAGGACTGCGCTAGAATTCGGAGGTGCGTCAAAAAGGGTTGAAAAAGCTCCTCCTTACCTTGCAGGCGTTGCTGAAAGAGGTATCTTTCAAAACTTTCATTCACTTCAACATTAAAGTGCTGGTCCAGTTTGAGGATGACTGTGTCATACTTGGATTGGTTTTCCCCTTCTTCGAACACCAGTGAGTGGAAGACGTCGAGGGCGTGCTGCCCTGCGTAGAAGAGGAGCATTGCAATCTTCGTTTCATCCGAGGCACTCTGTTTCTCGTTGGCTCGGATGTACAGGTCAAATCGCTCCCTGAAGAGCTTCCAATTGGTACCAAGGTTCCCCGCGACTTGCAACGGCTGCGGTTTGTCGGTGCGGTCCATGTCCAGAATGGCAGGTTAGTTGGCAGGTATCGATCCACTCCTGTACCATGTGGTGTTGGGCGTTCTGACACACAGATGAGCCAACACGGTTGTATATGGTACAACGCTATTTTATTTAAACTTTCTATGTACAGTTTTGTCTTGATACTCTGCACGTGGGGATTCCCTGTTTGTGATGTTAAAACCGGTCGTGTCCGTGTCCTTGTCCCCAGACCTACTGTCCACTAGGTGTTGTGTTCGTGCTTTTATATGGTTCCTGTCTTTGTGTGTGATTGGTTGTGGTGTTGTGTGCTCTGATTTGTCTGTTGGTGTGTCCATCATGATGTGTGTGTTTGAATATCATGACACACCCGGGCCCTCTTGACCGGCCCATTCAGGCCCCTCACATTCCAAGTTATCAGCCGGATTGGGGGGCTACTCTCCCCCCACCCTGCCAACTAGCCATCTCCTTTTCTAGGCCAGCCACGTGCCCGCGCTTCCCGCACCATCCAGTCCCCCAGGTGGCGGACCCCTGCCCCGACTACCTCTCCTACTTCCAGCTCCCCTTTGGCCAATGCAGCAGCAACCCAGTTCCCCCTTCCCCCCGCTAGATCTACATCTAGCCATTTTGCTTCCCCCATGACACTGACTCCTGCTGACCCCGGCCTCTCCCACCATTCCATCGACCCCCCAGTGTGAGAATCCCCCCACCCCTTAGCAGTCAGTGTGCACTCCTCTCCAGCACCGCACCCCCCCCCCCCCCCGGCCCCACCCCCATCCTCCACCCCCATCCTTCCCTAACGTGGGAAAAAGCCCGCGCTTTCCTGAGCCGGCCCCGGCCCCTCTGGCGCAGCTCCTTTTTGCGGCCTTACCCCAACTCCCCATCCCCGGGTCTCCACTCCCCCTCTTCCTCCGCGGGGCCCTGCCCCTCCAACACCAATGCCCACACTCTCCCACAGCCCCCACATCAAATCCATTCACCCATCCCCACCCAGCACTCAAACCAAGAAAACATTCCCCAAACGCAATAAACACAGTAAACATCCCCCCACGACCAACCCTCAATTTGAGTCCCACTTTTCAGTCTGTATAAAGTTCCATGCCTCATCGGGTGTTTCAAAATAGTGGTGCCGATCTTGGAACGTGACCCACAATCGCGCTGGCTGCAGCATCCCGAACTTCACCCCCTTCCGATGGGGCACCGCCTTAGCCCGGTTGAAACCAGCCCTCTTCTGAGCCACCTCCGCACTCCAGTCCTGGTAAATTTGGATCTCCGTGTTCTCCCACCTGCTGCTCCGCTCTTTTTTGGCCCATCTCAGGACATTCCGGCTTGTAATTAGGGAAGCAAAAGCCAGGGCGTCCGCCCTCCTCCCTATATGTAGTTCTGGCTGGTCCGATATCCCGAAGATTGCCACTCTCGGGCACGGCTCCACCCTCACTCCCGCAACCTTGGACATCGTCTTGAAGAAGGCTGCCCAGAGCCCGACAAGTCTGGGGCAGGCCCAGAACATGTGGGCATGTTTGGCTGGGCCTCCTTGGCACCGTTCACATTTGTCCTCCACCTCCGGGAAGAAGCTGCTCATTCGGGTTCTGGTTAGGTGAGCTCTGTGCACCACTTTAGACTGTATGAGGCTTAGTCAGTGCTTCCCTCCAGAGTCCCAAATCCAATTCCGTCCTCAATTCATCCTCCCATTTTCCTCTGGCTTCGTCCAGTGCAGTCTTGCCCTATCCAGTAACCGTCCGTACATGTTCCTGCAATTTCCTCCCGCATTGCTGTCCAAGTTTATTAGTTCTTCCAGTAGAGTGTCTCTTGGGGCCCTGGGACACCTTGCGACTCCTTGAACAAGAAGTGTTTAATTTGGAGGTATCTGAGTTCCTGTTGGTAGGTTCAGGACCTCTGTGAGTTCGTCCAAGGTTGCGAACCTGTCTCCTATTTTGAGGTACCCTCAATAATGATGCTTAGAGATTAAACTGTAAAGAAGGCTTTATTAGGCTAATAACTATGCTACAGATTTGGACGAGAGCTGACTGCTATACAGACCATGAGGCAGGCCTTTATGTATGGCTGCCAGATGGGCGGAGCCAGAGGCGGAGTCCCCAGGGTTCCAAGCCTGGTCTTAAAGGGGACATCACCTTACATGATGATAAGGCAGTAACCGTTCATCACATTCACCCCCTGTTTAAAAAGGAGTCCGGCGGGGGTGAAGTGCCATCATAGGTCCATCCGTCTCGGCGGCCGGATCGTCCTCCTCAATCTCCTCAGTTCGGGCGGTGGTGCGGCGGGCACGGACGTCCCGGTTGAGGGCACATCCGGGAGAACAGCGGTCGGAGCTTCGGTCCGGGTCGGGGCAGAGGAACTAGGCAGGGCCGGGGGTAGTGGAGCCGGGGCAGAGGAACTAGGCAGGGCCGGGGGTAGCAGAGCCGGCGCCGGCGGGGTGTGTAAAGGGGGGGCGCAAGGGGGGGCGCACGGTAGGAGCTCACCAACGGGTGGTAGGGCCGGAAGGGGGTGTGTTGTAGGGGGCGACGGGTCCTGCAGGGGAGCGGCGCGGGAAGGGGCGTCTGTGGTGGAGGATCCAGCGGGCGCCAGATCCCGGAGGGAAACCGTATCTTGCCTGCCGTCGGAGTACTCCACGTAGGTGTAACTGGGGTTGGCGTGGAGCAGTCGGACCTTTTCAACTAGGGGGTCCGTTTTATGGCTCCTCGTGTGCCTCCGGAGGAAAACAGGTCCCGGAGCCGTCAGCCAAGGTGGAAGCGAGACCCCGGAGGTAGACTTCCTGGGGAAGCGAAACAATCGCTCATGAGGGGTCTCATTTGTGGCCGTACAGAGGAGTGACCTAATGGAGTGTAGGGCATCGGGTAGGACCTCCTGCCAGCGGGTGGTTGGGAGATTTCTCGACCGCAGGGCCAGAAGGACAGCCTTCCACACGGTCGCATTCTCCCTCTCCACCTACCCGTTTCCCCGTGGGTTATAGCTGGTCGTTCTGCTCGAGGCGATGCCTTTGCTGAGCAGATACTGACGCAGTTCATCGCTCATGAACGATGTACCCCGGTCGCTGTGGATATAAGCAGGGAAACCGAACAGGGTGAAGATGCTGTGCAGTGCCTTAATCACCGTGGCTGAGGTCATGTCGGTGCAGGGAATGGCGAATGGGAAACGGGAGAACTCATCGATCACAGTGAGGAAATAGGCATAACGGTTGGTGGATGGGAGGGGCCCCTTGAAGTCCACGCTCAGTCGCTCAAAGGGGCCCGAGGCCTTCACGAGCCGAACCTTGTCTGGCCGATAGAAGTGCGGTTTGAACTCCGCACAGACCTGGCAGGCCCTGACCATGGCCTTGACCTCCTTGGTTGTGTAAGGTAGGTTGCGGGACTTGATGAAATGGACGAGCCGGGTAACCCCCGGGTGGCAGAGGTCATTGTGGATGGCTTGCACGCGGTCCTCCTGCGCGTTGGCGCATGTGCCGCGGGACAGGGCATCTGGGGGCTCGTTGAGCTCCCCTGGACGATACTTGATATCGTACGAGTAGGTGGAGAGTTCGATCCTCCACCTCAAAATTTTATCGTTTTTTATTTTGCCCCGTTGCGTGTTATCGAACATATAGGCGACCTACCGTTGGTCGGTGACGAGGGTAAACCTCCTACCGGCGAGGTAGTGTCTCCAGCGCCGCACAGCCTCCACAATGGCTTGTGCCTCCTTTTCGACTGCAGAGTGTCGAATCTCGGAGGCGGTGAGGGTTCGGGAGAACAACGCTACTGGTCTGCCTCCTTGATTGAGGGTAGCAGCCAGGGCGATGTCTGATGCATCGCTCTCTACCTGGAAAGGGATGGTTTCGTCCACCGCGTGCATGGCGGCCTTGATGATGTCGGCCTTGGTGCGGTTGAAGGCCAATTGGGCCTCAGCCGAGAGGGGAAAAGTGGTGGTCTTTAGGAGTGGGCGGGCTTTGTCCGCATACCTGGGGACCCACTGGGCGTAATAGGAGAAAAGCCCCAAGCACCGTTTGAGGGCCTTGAGGCTGCGGGGGAGAGGGAGTTCCTTAAGGGGGCGCATGCGGTCGGGGTCGGGACCTAGGACCCCGTCTTCCACGACATAGACGAGGATGGCCAGCCGGGTGGTGTGGAAAACGCATTTGCCCTCGTTATAGGTCAGGTTAAGGGCTCGGGCGGTCTGGAGGAACTTTTTGAGGTTAGCGTCATGGTCCTGCTGATCATGGCCGCAGATGGTGACATTGTCCAAGTACGGGTATGTAGCCCGCAAACCGTACTGGTCCACCATTTGGTCCATCGCCCTTTGAAAGACGGAGACCCCATTTGTGACACCAAAGGGGACCCTGAGGAAGTGGAAGAGCCGGCCGGCTGCTTCGAAGGCAGTATAGAGGTGGTCTTTTGGTCGGATGGGGAGCTGGTGGTAGGCAGATTTGAGGTCGACTGTGGAAAAGACTCGGTATTGGGCGATCCGATTTACCATTTCCGCGATGCGAGGAAGGGGGTACGCATCAAGCTGCGTGAATCGGTTTATGGTCTGGCTATAATCCACGACCATCCGTTTCTTCTCCCCGGACCGGACTACCACCACTTGCGCTCTCCAAGGGCTGTTGCTAGCCTTGATGACCCCCTCTCCCAGTAAACGCTGGACCTCTGACTTGATAAAAGCCATATCTAGGGCACTGTAGCGCCGGCTCCTGGTGGCGACGGGCTTACAGTCAGGAGTGAGGTTAGCGAATAGCGAGGGGGGTGCGACTTTCAGTGTCGCAAGGCAGCACACCGTGAGGGGGGGCAAGGGTCCGCCGAACTTCAGTGTCAGGCTTCGGTGGCTGCACTGGAAATCCAGTCCGAGCAGCAGGGGGGCACAGAGGTGAGGGAGGATATAAAATTTGAAACGGGTGTATTTGGCACCCTGGATCGAGAGATCCGCAATACAGTACCCCGTGATTTGTACCGAGTGGGACCCAGATGCGAGGGCTATGGTTTGGGATGTGGGATGGGTGCGTAGGGAGCAGCGCCTTACCGTTTCAGGGTGGATAAAGCTCTCTGTGCTCCCGGAGTCGAAGAGGCATGCAGTGTCGTGCCCGTTGACCTGGACCTGCATCATGGAGTCCTGCAGGTGTTTTGGCAGAGTTTGATCGAGGGTGATCGCACCCAGTCGCGGGTAGTCGGAGTCGTAAAATGGCTTCTGCCGTTGGTCGCACGTGTCGGGTCGAGAAGATGGCCGCTCCCATGATTCGCACGAGGCTGATGACGCGTCAGAAGAGGACGTGTCGGGTCGGTGCGCAGCAGCATTGAGAGGCCTGCGGGCCTGGGAGCCCGATTTTCGGGCCGGCTGTTCTTTGTTTTTCTGGCCCCTGGGTCTGGCCAGGCAGACCCTCGCAAAGTGCCCTTTCTTCCCGCAGTCGCTGCAGATCGCGGAGCGGGCTGGGCAGCGTGGGCGTGGGTGCTGGCCCTGCCCGCAGAAGTAGCAAGGTGTGCCCCCATGGTGAGCGGGTCGCCGCGTGGCGCAGGCCTGTAATACGGGCGAGTCTGAGGAAGTCCGGGGGGGCTGGCAGAGTCCGCGGGGTACGTACCCAAGTTGTGTCGGTCCACCTCCAGCGAGGCGGCGAGCGTTAGCGTCTCCTGGAGGTCTTTTGCCCCGTTTTCGAGCAGTCGCTGCCGGATGTAGGTCGAACGGATGCCGGACACGAAAGAATCTCTGATGTGCAGGTTCATATGGACTTCCCCTGTCACATCCTGATGGTCACAGTCCCTGGCCAGCGCGGTGAGTTTCTCAACAAACTCGTCGAGCGATTCCCCCGAGCGCTGCCGGCAGGTAGAGAGCAGATGCCGGGCGTGCACCTCATTGACGGGTTTGACAAACCGCTTGCGGAGCAACTCAATCGCTTCCTCATAACTCGTCGCCTTTTCGAGCGTGGCGGAGATTCTGTGACTCACCCGGGCGTGGAGTAAACGCAGCTTGCGTGGCTCCAGGATGGGAGTCTCTGCGGAGTCCAGGTAGGCCTCGAAGCACCGCAGCCAGTATTAAAACATTTCCTTTGCCTCCGGCGTTCGTGCTTCCAGATTGAGCTTCTCTGGTTTTAGGCCTGCGTCCATCCTGAATCTAGTTTAGCCTAGTAAATTGAGGTACCCTCAATAATGATGCTTAGAGATTAAACTGTAAAGAAGGCTTTATTAGGCTAATAACTATGCTACAGATTTGGACGAGAGCTGACTGCTATACAGACCATGAGGCAGGCCTTTATGTATGGCTGCCAGATGGGCGGAGCCAGAGGCGGAGTCCCCAGGGTTCCAAGCCTGGTCTTAAAGGGGACATCACCTTACATGATGATAAGGCAGTAACCGTTCATCACATATATAAAAGTCTCTGACTACTAGCGTCCGTCCGGTCTGGTCCTAATTTTATAAATGTGGCGTCAAACATGGCTGATGGGAATATGTGGTTGCCGCAGAGGGGGGCCACCCCGGTTAATCCAAAATGCTGCCTCATTTGGTTCCATGTTTTCAGAGTGGCCGCCACCTCTGCGCAGGATGTGTACTTTGTTGGGGGTGGGGGGGGGGGGGGGGGGGGGGGGGGGCGGGGGGGGGTGGTGAAGGAGTGCTGCCGTGGCGAGGCCCCGGAGGGTCGTTCCCCTGCAGGAGGACTCCTCCAGCCTTACCCATTCCGTGTTTGGTTCTCATATCCATCCCCTCACCCTCTCGGCTGTGGCTGCCCAGTGGTGATGCTGTAGGTTCGGCAGGGCCCATATTTTTCCTCCTTTGCAGGATTGTCTGGGAGATTCTTGGTTTGGGTTCCTACCCCACCTCCCCCTTGGGGATGAAGATCGGTATGGATCTAAACAGGAAGAGGAACCTCGGCAGTATGTTCATTTTGATCGTCTGCACCTTCCCCGCCAGGGAAAGCTGGAGCGCATCCCATCTCTATAGGTCCTTTTTACCTTCCTCCGCCAGGCTGGCCAGATTCCACTTGTGAATCCATGTCCAGTCATGGGCTATCTGGATCCCCAGGTAGCGGAATTTGTTTTGGGCTTGTTTGACTGGAACGCTTGCCTTGGGGGGATGTACAAGAGTTTCACACACGAGGTGAACCCTGACCCCAGCCCAAACTGCTCCAGTACCTCTATGAGGTATTTCCATTCGACTCTGTCGAAGGCCTTTTCTTAGTCCAGGTGGACAATCACCTCTGGTATTCTCTCCCCGGATTGGGTCATTAGTACATTCAGCAGGCGCCTGATGTTCGCAGTTAGCTGCCTACCCTTGACAAAGCCCATCTGGTCTTCTGCAACCACCTCTGGTAAGCAGTTCCCAATCTCTTGGCTAGGACTTCGCGAGTATCTTCATGTCTACATTGAGCAGCAAAATGGGTCTGCGTGATCCGCATTCCGTCGGGTCCTTGTCTTTTTTGGATTTCAGCGATATCGTGGCCTGTGTTAGCATAGGAGGCAGGGTGCCCCTTGCTAGCAAGTCTGCGAACATGTCCCGTAGTGTGTGGCCAGGACTGGTGTGATTTTCTAATAGAAGTCCATCGGGAACTTGTCGGGACCCGGTGCCTTCCCCACCTGCATGGAGCTGATGCTCTCCATGATCTCTCCCGGTCCTGTCCATGCTTCCAGCTCCCCCATCTATCGTCCCCCACGACTGACATGTCCAGTCCATCGAGGAACCGTTTCATCCCCACGTCCCCGTCGGGGGGTTCGGAGGTGTACGGTCCTCGGTAAAAGGTCTCGAACACTCGGTTGACCTTTTTTTGCTCAGTTACCAGTCTGCCTTTGCTGTTCCTTACCTGGGCTACATCTCTTGTGGCTACCTGCGTTCTCAGCTGGTGAACCAGTAGGCGACCAGCCTTTTCCCCGTGTTCGTAGAAGGTCCCCCATGTCTGGTGGGGTTGGTGAACTGCTTTCCTGGTGGATAGCAGGTTAAAGTCCATCTGTAGCTGTTTCTTCCTGGCCAGAAGCTCTATGGTCGGGGCCTCCAGAATGGAGTTGACCAGTTGTTACTTGGCCACCCTCTCTTTCCTGTCTCTGCGTGTATTGAAGGCTATAATCTCTCCCCTAATCACTGCCTTCAGTGCCACCCAAAGCGTGGAAGGTGAGATCTCCTCACTCTGGTTATTTGTGGTGTACTCACCTATGGCTTGTTATATTTTCTGGCAGAAGGCCTCCATGTGGAGGGATGGGCACGGCTTGTCTCCAACCTCACGTCCATGTAAAGTGTGGAGTGTGATCGGAGATAACTATCGCAAAATATTCCGTTCTTACTGTTCCTGGAAGCACCGCTTTCCGCACTGCAAAGAAGTGTATTCTTGAGTACGCTTTGTGGACTGGTGAAAAGGACGAGAATTCCTTCTCACCGGAGTGTAGGAACCGCCAAGGGTCCACCGCCCCCATCTGCTCCACGAATGTTCCCAGTTCCCTAGCCATGCCCGTCCTCTTCCCCTCTAGGGTTCGATCGGTCCGTCAAAAGGTACTGTACGCGTTTAAGTCATCCGCCGTGATCAGTTGGCACACACCAGCATCGGGGATTTCCGCCATGATCTTTTTTATAAAGTCTGTGTAGTCCCAATTGGGCACGTACACATTTATCAGGACTTCCGGTGCCGTGTTAAGCACACCACTGACCATGATGTATCGTCCTCCTTGGTCTGTATCCATCCTTGTCACCGTGAACACGTCCTCTTGCAAATCAGTATGGCTATTCCCCTAGCCTTTGTCCCGTATCATGACCTCTCCCAGTCCTATCATGCAGGGGCAGCAGGGTAGCACAGTGGTTAGCACGGTTGCTTCACAGCGCCAGGATTCGATTCCCGGCTTGGGTCACTGTCTATGCGGAGTCTGCCCATTCTCCCCCTGTCTGCGTGGGTTTCCTCCGAGTGCTCCGGTTTCCTCCCACAGTCCAAACTTGTGACGGTTGGGTGAATTGGCCATGCTAAATTGCCCTTAGTGTCCCTTAGTGGGGTTACTGGATTATGGGTTAGGGTGGAGGTGTGGGGCTTAGGTGGGGTGCTCTTTCCGAGGGCCAGTGCAGACCTGATGGGCCGAATGCCCTCCTTCTGCACTGTTCCACCCAGCCCTTTCTTACCCGCAGTCGGTCCTTCTCTCTCAGGTTTGTTTCCTGCAAGAAGACTTTGTCGGCCTTCAACCTTCAACCGTGGTGGGGGGTTACTGTCCCCCCGCTCCTGCGTGATCAACCATACTTACCTGGTGCACGTGCCCCTGCACGCCAGGGTCTCCCTTTGTTTGGGGGCCGTCCAAAATGGCCACGGTCACCGGTCTCACCATGAGGTTGGCCCCTGTGCTCCGGGGTTTCAAGGGGGCACCCAACGGTACCGCCAACTGTCTGTATGCCACATGTGTGCATCCCTGCACTCTGCAGTTTCCTTTTGCCCAAAGACCCTCCAAAGTGGCTGCTTGCGGTGCTATCTTGTTTCCTGAGCCCATTCCTCACTCGCCAAACGCGTGCGAAAACCAACTCATTCTCCCTGTTCTATTTCTCCCTCTCCCCATCCCTCCCTTCCTGTGTTGCCATTTCCCTGTCTCCCATGTGCTTTCCTATCCCTGTGCCAACCACCGCCCCCCCCCCCCCCCCCCACCCCCCCCCCAAACCAGGCGCTCTCTCCCTGCCGGGATGTTGCAATCCACCTTGCTTTCTGTCTTCCCGTGCTCGCTATTTCTGCTGGTGTGGTGGCTGCCGTCACGGGCTGATCTAGCCCCTACCTTATGCCCACTGACTGCCCGTTTTCCTTGTCTAACCTTGCACCTGCCTTCCCCTGTCCTCGCTTCCTTCTGCAACCCAGTCTTCCCCTTACTATCAGAGCGAGGCCGCACAGTCCCGCACAAACACATTCACAGACCAATGAGTCTTTGATTTTCCGTCTCATCGCCTTTCTCTGCACAACCCTCACCGCTGCCTTTATCTTCCCTTGTCCTGCCCGTTGTTTTTTACGAATTCATTCACTTCCTCCAAGGTGTTAAAGTTCTTTCTTCTGGTATGTGACACAGAGCCTGGCCAGGAATAGCACACCGAAATGTACCACGTTCTTGTACAGGGATGACTTCGCCTTGATGAACTCGGCCCTTCATTTTGCTAGGTCTGCTCCAATGTCCTGGTAGATATGGATTTTGTGTCCTTCCCAGGTGCTCGCTTTCGTTTGGCGCACCCGCAGCCGGATCCTCTCACAGTCCTGGTATTGATGGGGATTTGCTATGATCGCCCTCGGCTGTTCCCTGGCTTTGGGTTTCGCCTAAGTGACTTGTGCTCTCTGTCGAGCTCTAGGAGGTTGGGGAGGTTGTTTCTCCTGACTAAGTAGCCCAACATTTGGGCGACATAGCTCTTCGGATCCCTGCCCTCAATACCTTCCGGTAGGCCCATGATCCAAATATTTTGTCATTGAGACCTGTTCTCTTGGTCCTCGGTTTTCCCCCTTAAGTTCCCATGGGCCGCCACCAACCTTTTCACTTCGGCTTCCAGGGTGACGATTCTGTTGCTCTGGTCCATTGAGGCCTTCTCCAGGTCGAGGGTCGTCTTCTCCTGTGTCTCCACTTTCTTCTCCAGCCCATCGATAGCCTATTGCATGGTGGCCATCGCCTCTGCCACTGCCACCTTGACCGCCACCTGAATTTCTGCCCTGATCGCTTCTTCCATGGCGGTCAGCTCCTTCATGCAGAAGTTCTTCCGTCCGTCTCCAGGTGGCGGGGGGGGGGGGGGGGGGGGGAAGCTGATGCTCGGGCCGTTGGCCTCCCTCTCTCCTGAGCTCCTTCACCTCGTGGATTTGCCGCCTCACCCGCCTGCTGCTCCTTGCTTTTTCCGCCGCTGGTGTACTCGAACAGCTATGCAACTGTCATGGTACATTTTACAACCTAAGAGTTATGATTGCGTTGAGAAGCTGAACATTGATGAGCTCAAGGCTTGACCATGTTTTAAAATTGGCTGTGCATGTAACTTTTTTGGAGTTCACAAAAAATTCAAGTGATAAGTAGTTATCCTGATCGGAGGAGCTTGTCTTGCAATCTTCAATTCTGTTGACTCTTGATGTGCCACACATTTAATTTAGTTATTGCTTCATTGAAGTGAGATCCATAATGACTGATGTTCCTCCACCAGTTTTATCTCTTCCTTCCATTAGGTGCTGTCTTCTGTTGCAGAAAATGAAGAGTATATGCTGCATTAAGTGCATTAGCTGAGAGGGAGATTGGGCAGTTGCAAAGTGGAGAAGTAACTGACTGGAGTGTAAATTGAGGAAGGAGAGGAGTTGCACTTTGGGAGCAGATGTGAAGATTGTGCCAGTAGTGAAAACAATGATGGCAACAAGAAGCAGGTGAGTGTTAAATGAGTGGTGCAGTGTGCCCTTTTGATTGATGTTTAAGGGTGCAAACAGGGGTGGTTACTGCTCTGACTGGTGGTGGAGGGAGCAGGAGGATTGTGAACAGTTACAAGTGCAAGAAATGGGTAATGATATGCTGTACTCACATTTGGGCTTGTAAGGTTAGTAAACCTCTCATGGCAGTGTATCCACATCCTTGGAATGATGGTTTTGCCTCCGACCATGCTTTCTTCAGTGCGCTGTTGGGCATTTCCTTCCCACATTATAGAATAAGCATGTTTCCCCTTGACCCTTCACGTCCAGTTTGGCGTCAGAAAGTCTGGAACTACTTTCCCCCATCCTTGGAGCCACCTTAAAGCTTCAGCAGATTCATAATTCAAAGTAAACAAAGTCTATGTGAATGAAACTTCCCTTTACAAGATGCGTTCACCCTTTAAAAACAATGGTCCAAGCCTTTCACCAGACATGATGCAAGTCAGGTAGGTGGGTAGTTTGTTGCCACCTTGACAAGTTGGCTAGCTCACCAAGCATATGATAGTGAGGCCTAGTGCTTCAAAGTGATTGGGCCTCGCACATATGACAGTGTTCACCTTTCCCCCGCCTCCCCCCCCCCCCCCCCCCCCCCCGCCCCGCCCCCACTATCCCATGGGTTCCAACTCCCAGGAAATTGATCTGAGCGTTTTGCCACCGAGATCTTGGAATATGTCAAAACTTTTAATTCTTTCAAAATAGAGTCAGCAAGCTGAAGTAAAGTTTTGATAACTAGTGAAATCTGCTGTGTTTGTTCTTGCTTATGCTTTCTTCGTTTATTGATGAATCTGGGGCGAGATTCTCCGACCCCCCGCCGGGTCGGAGAATCGCCAGGGGCTGGCGTGAATCCCGCCCCTGCCGGTTGACGAATTCGCCACCACCGGATATTCGGCGGGGGCGGGAATCGCGCCGCGCCGGTTGGCGGGCCTTCCTGCGCGATTCTCCGGCCCGGATGGGCCGAAGTCCCGCTGCTAAAATGCCTGTCCCGCCGGCGTAGATTAAACCACCTACCTTACCGGCGGGGCACGGTGGCGCGGGCGGTCTCCGGGGTCCTGGGGGGGGGGGGGGGGGCGTGGGGCGATCGGGGCCCACCGATCCGCGGGCGGGCCTGTGCCGTGGGGGCACTCTTTCCCTTCCGCCTTCGCCACGGTCTCCACCATGGTGGAGGCGGAAGAGACTCCCTCTACTGCGCATGCGCAGGAATGCAGTCAGCGGCCGCTGACGCTCCCGCGCATGCGCCGCCCGGAGATGTCATTTCCGCGCCAGCTGGCGGGGCACCAAAGGCCTTTTCGGCCAGCTAGCGGGGCGGAAATTCATCCGGCGCGGGCCTAGCCCCTTAAGGTTGGGCCTCGGCCCCCCAAGATGCGGAGCATTCCGCACCTTTGGGGCGGCGCGATGCCCGACTGATTTGCGCCGTTTTAGGCGCCAGTCGGCAGACATCGCGCTGTTTCCGGAGAATTCATACCTTTTAGTCTGAGTTACAGGTTCTGTGAGAATGTTATTCGTCTATCAGTTGAACAGTGCAAGGGAATATGTGAAAGCGTGTACTACTTAAGTGAATTGATGAGCTGTCTGAAGGGGATATTTTTCAATCAGATTTCCTGCAAGTGAAATCTAATTTCAACAGGTTTGCAAAATGATGACGATAAACTGACTACTTGTTATATATACTGCCTAATTTTCTATTTTGTTGAAGTCAATGGAAAGTCATTCAATGTACCTCAAGTTGGATTGTTGGCTGCCTGTTTCCCACCCTCTAAAATGATGCTAGGGTGGGAATTCACAGGATGGGGCAGTAAGTGTACGGTTTTCAACGCACTGCTCCCCCATTTTTCTCCAAATACAGGGATGAGAATCATCTCCAAGTAATTTGTGAGTGATGTTAAAACAATTAAAATTGAAAAAAATCGAGTCATACTAGAAGAATCTACCCTGAATATGTTCAGTTGGAGCTGAACAGCAATCTGCAAACAAATGGAATGTGTGCAAAATACAATGGAGCACATAATAGTTAAATTGTATAGAACTTTGTGATGTTCTGCGGTTCTGAAAGGCAATATATAAATGCAAGTTTTTTCTTTCGTACTTTAAATATTATCTTTGGTTCTGAAACAAATTGATAAAAGGGGCATAGGTAAACCCTGGAAATGGTACATTGTCAGAAGACTGCATTATGAACATAAGGGGCGAGATTCTCCGACCCCCCAGCGGGTCGGAGAATGGCCGTTGGCCGCTGTGAATTCCGCCCCCGTGCCGGGGAGGAGGATGGGGTCCGTGCCGGGGAGGGGGATGGGGTCCGTGCCGGGGAGGGGGATGGGGTCCGTGCCGGGGAGGAGGATGGGGTCCATGCCGGGGAGGAGGATGCGGTCCGTGCCGGGGAGGGGGATGGGGTCCGTGCCGGGGAGGGGGATGGGGGGGGGGGTCCGTGCCGGGGAGGAGGATGGGGTCCGTGCCGGGGAGGGGGATGGGGGGGGGTCCGTTCCGGGGAGGAGGATGGGGTCCGTGCCGGGGAGGGGGATGGGGGGACGGGGTCCGTGCCGGGGAGGGACGTGGGGGGGGGGGGGGCAAGTGAGTTGGTCCACCTGGCCAGGTGCCAGCCTCCAGCAGTCGGACCCATGCAATCCATGCCACCTGGCTGGGGGGAGGAGGGGGTATGGGCAAAAATGACATGTCATCGTGTGTCCCCCCGCCCCCCCCCCCCGTCCCCCGTCCCCCAGGCCGTCATGTTTTCCGATCAGCCAGCGATGTTGGCCGCCGTGGCGGCAGCCGCTAATATCCATGTTGCCCTGGATGAGGAGGAGGAGCGTGCCAGAGAGGCGGCGCAGGCTGCCGCAGAGGGGCAGGCGGCAGCCGACCAGGCTGGAGGGACACCTGACCGACAGGACGAGGAGGGGGAGGAGAACATCGCGGCTCCACGGCAACGGAGGCACCCGAGGGCGCAGCGTGTGTACCGGCCCCGGCAGTCATACCAGGACCTCACGGACCGGGAATGCAGGAGGAGACTCCGGATGAGCCGGGAAACCGTGGCACACATCTGCCACCTGCTGGCACACCTGTCACCGCGTGGCACTGGCGGGGGACACCCTCTCCCCGTGTCCGTCAAGGTTACGGTGGCCCTGAACTTTTATGCAACGGGGTCATTCCAGGCACCGAGTGGGGACCTGTCCGGCATATCGCAGACATCGGTGCACCGGTGCATCCGGGCAGTGACAGACGCCCGATATGCCATGGCGCACCGCTACATCCGCTTCCCTGTGGACCGGGCCAGCCAAGATGCCCGGGCCGTGGGCTTCTCTGCCGTGGCCGGGTTCTCCATGGTCCAGGGCGCGATCGATGGGATGCACGTCGCCGTGCGGCCACCTGCAGATAACAGGGCCGTGTTCACCAATAGGAAGGGGACATATTCGATGAACATGCAGGTGGTCTGCGACCACCGCATGATGATCCTGCACGTCTGCGCCCGGTACCCGGGCAGTGTACACGACTCATACGTGTTGTCACGGTCATACATCACCGGCATGTACGAGGCACGCCATCCCCGGCTGAGGGGCTCGTTGCTGGGCGACAGGGGCTACCCATTGCAATCATGGCTGATGACGCCTATACGGAGGCCACGCAATGAGGCGGAGTACCGCTGCAATGTTGCCCATGTAGCGACAAGGGGAGTGATAGAGAGGTGCTTTGGCATGCTGAAGATGCGTTTCAGGTGCCTGGACCTCTCTGGGGGCGCCCTCCAGTATCGGTCAGATAGGGTCGGCCGCATCATTGTGGTGTGCTGCGTCCTGCACAACATAGCCTAGCAGAGGGGCGATGTGCCGCAGGCAGAGGAGGGCGGAGTGGAGGAGCAGCAGGAAGAGGCGCAGTCCTCCCCAGATGAGGGGGATGGGGGCAATGGTCAGGGCAGACGGGCTAGACACGGGCGGGTGGCTGTCCACCGTTACCGGCTGGGCCAGCGGGCACGGGACAGGCTGATAGCCGCCCGCTTCACTGACTAGATGGGCGTGGGAATCGGGTAGTATGGCCACAGACCACACACCATGGCAACAGCCGACCCCCCACCCATCCACCCACCCAGCACCCTCACCCCCCTCCCCAACCCCACCCACCCCACCCGCATGCACACCACCCCCCCATTGCCGATCCCCCTGCGGCACAACGGCCGGGCTCACACAGTTGCCGGTGGACGCGTGTCTATTGCAGGCCATAGAGGATGATGACAACCCGCCCTGAAGTGAGCTCCTGGCTCCACATCGTTGGACTATGTCTGACCCATGGCCACAGTACCACCATCCACCCGGACCATCCCTGCTTGCGGCTGTGACACTGCAGCGCACGGTCCCGTCCTCTGCCCGGGGGGGATGTTGATGGCGGCCCAGAGGGAAGGGGGCAGACTCACCTGGGGCTGAGGTAAGACCACCCCTCACACACACACTTGCGCTCAACGTACATGACACCCCCCGCACGCTTTGGACAGAGCACAAAGGCAGCTTCTGTAGGTGTAACATTGACTTTAATAACCAAAGGAGTTCATGCACGTGTCCTAGCCCCTAAAACTCATCTGTGCCCTGCACCCATGCCAACTTACTCAGTGTCTAATTATTTGGCCTTACGGACCCTATGACTACGTCTACGTGGTTCCCCAGACGGTACAGCAGAACTGGAGGTGGACTCCTGTGATTCCTGCCCTCTGACACGGGATCCCTTTGGCGGCCGTTTCCTGGGGCGTCCTGGCCTAGATGGGCCAGGCTGCGGCCCGGGCGACTGGGATGGCGAGCTGCCAGCCTGTCCTGCCCATTGCCCACCCGATGCACCTGGGACGGAAGGGGGGGAGTCCGAGGTGTCGCGGTGTTCCGGGACCTCCCCTACAGGGACGGACCACACCACCTCCTCCTCCCTCAGGGTGCCCGATGGCCCCCAGGCCTCTACATGGGTGGGGGATGCTAACAGACTGGCCATCCGACGCCCCCCCGACATCTGGCGCTGCCAGTCCTGGAGGCCCGTGCTGGTATCGACAGGGGTCTGCAGGTTTGCAGCCATGGAGCTCAGGGGATTGGCAAACCCTGTCTGTGACTGTGCGACGCCGGCTTGCACATGGGCAATGGCGCCGATGCCCTCAGCGATGGCCTGCTGAGACTGGGCCATGGCCTGCAGAGACTGGGCCATGGCCTGCAGAGACTGGGCTATGGACTGTTGAAACTGGGCCATGGCGTTGAGCGCCTCTGCCATCTGCCGCTGGCGCTGGCTCATGGCCTCCTGTGAGAGGGCAGCCATGTCCTGGGCCACAGATGCCGCCTGCACGGAAAGCCCCAGGCCCCGCAAACCGTTCCCCATGTCTGACACCGTCACACCCATTGCCTCCACCGCGGATGCCACCCGTGCGGTGTCGGCCTGGGTGGCACGCATGACCGGCACCACTCCGAGCTCCTGGACGCAGGTGGACTCCTCCACCTGCGACTGCAGCCGCCGCAAGCCGGCCGTCACCCTCTTCGCTCGTCTCCGGGTCGGTGGTTGCATCGGATCAATGTGTGGGTGTGGTAACTCCAGGAACCCGCGATCCATCTGGGCGGCAGATGTTCGCTTGGGCTGGGCTGCCCTCCGACCGCCCGGTCCCTCTGCTGCTCCTACCTCCACCTGCTGTACCGGGACGGCTGTGTTGTGCGCACCAGTGAGTGTAGCAGACACCTCATCACTAAAGTGCCCAACCGAGGTGAGTGTTTCTGCGATGGTGGAGGGTGTTGGTGACAGCAGTGGCGTTGTGTCGTGCTCTTCATCCCACTCTGAGTCCATGGCACTTTGGGGTGGCAGTTCGTCTCCGCCCATCCAATCTGTGTCACTGTCCGGTATTTCAGTTTCCTGGGTAGTGGTGTCCTGAGTAGTGGTGTCCTGAGTAGTGATTTCGTGGCTCGGCTGTGACGGGGGCCTGTGGCTGCCCCTCTCGTCGCTGGGTGGCACACGCCTGCGTCGTCGCACCCGCACGAGACGGGGGCGTCGTCTCCCTGTTGCTCCAGGTCTCTCCATCTCCAGTGGTCTCCGAGGGACATCGTGCAGGCGTCGCATGCCAGAGGGTCCGGGTCTCTCCGTCTCCAGTGGTCTCCGAGGGGCATCCTGCGGGCGTCGCATGCCAGAGGGTCCGGGTCTCTCCGTCTCCCTTGGTCTCCGAGGGGCATCATGCGGGCGGTCTGCATCTGCGGGGATGGGTGCCTCGACGTTTGCTCCTGCGATACACAATGAAGCATGCATGGTTAGACACGCAGGCAGTGATCAGGTGATATGGGGGAGGGGGATATAGGGGAGGGGGGATATGGGGACGGGCTGTCAGTGGCTCACTTGCTGGTGGGCCCCCGACCTCTGCATCAGCAACCTCCCGGTCCTCAGGTCCGCCAGCCAGTTCCAGGGCCCTTTCCTCATGTTCGGTCAGTGGCCTCTCATCAGCGGGGCCTCCTCCAGTCCTCACATGCTCCCTGGTGTTGTGTGCACGTTTCTCCTGTGGGGGGTGGGGGGGGGGGCAGTGGCAGGGGAAAAAGGCAACAGTGTTAAACAGGTATATGAATGCACGCCATCGGTTGCGCGTGTATTGCAGAGATTAAGGTTAGGGCTGGATTCACTTGTGGAAATGGGGGAAGGTGGATATGGGGGAGGGGGGGATATGGGGGAGGGGGATATGGGGGAGGGGGGATATGGGGGATATGGGGGAGGGGGGATATGGGGGAGGGGAGATATGGGGGAGGGGGGATATGGTGGAGGGGGTATGGGGGATATGGGGGAGGGGGATATGGGGGATATGGGGGAGGGGGGATATGGGGGAGGGGGGATATGGGGGATATGGGGGAGGGGGGATATGGGGAGGGGGGATATGGGGGATATGGGGGAGGGGGGATATGGGGGATATGGGGAGGGGGGATATGGGGGATATGGGGGAGGGGGGATATGGGGGATATGGGGGAGGGGGGATATGGGGGATATGGATATCGGGCAGGGGGGGGAGGCTCACCCTGGCTGCTCTGACGAGGTCGTTCACCTTCTTGTGGCACTGGGTGCCTGTCCGTGGTGTCAGGGCCACAGCGGTGACGGCCTCTGCCACCTCCCTCCACAGATGCCGGCTGTGGCGTGGGACAACTCTGCGGCCGTGTCCGGGATACAGGGCCTCCCTCCTCTGCTCCACTGCATCCAGGAGCGCCTCAATGTCGCGGGACTGGAACCTCGGGGCTGAGCGGCGGGCAGCCATCCGGTCGGGTGTTCTGGTCAGGTGGGGGAGCAGCGCGTCCTTAATGAGCCGTCACGCACGCCGCACGGCGTGAACCACGTGAGCCAGCGCGGATAGCGTCATGTCGCTGCCAGCCCATTCCGGGCCGGACACTTTGCGACGTTTGGGGCGGCGTGATGCAGGTGGGATTTGTGCCATTTTTGGCGCCGGTCGGCGGACTTTGCGCCGAAAACGGAGAATTTTGAACAAGATCGGAGGTATATGGGCCGGGATTCTCCATTCCTGCGGCCAAGTTCTGATGCTGGCGTGAAAAGTGTCATGAGCCACTCTGGCATCAATGGGCCTCATCTGGCAGCTATCTGGCAGTGGTCTCCGCAGCTCCGGCGTCCGAAATCCAGTGTGCCATGGCAGGCGGCAGTTCGCTCATGCGCGTGGGTTCCCGTCTCTGCGCCGGTCCCCGGCAATATGGCGGAACCATGCAGGTCACGCGCGGAGGAACATAAGTCCCCACGGAAATAGCCCGCCCACCGATCGGTAGGCCCCGATCGTGGGCCAGGCCACCATGAAAGCACCCCCCCCCCCTCCCCACCCCGGGTCGGATCCCCCCACCCGCCCCAGCAGGACGGCCCCCACACTCATCAGAGCACCGAGGTCCCGCCGTGTGGGGCCATACATAACCCATGCCGGCGGGACTCGGCCAAACACGGCGGGCACTCGGCCGTCGAGGTCCGGAGAATTACCGGGAGGGCCGCTTTCAACGGCCCCCGACCGGCGCGGCGGCAATCGCATGGGTGCCTGAAAATCAACGCCGGAGAATCGGCCACCCGCCGCGGGGTCGGAGAATCACGGCCATGAGTTTTTCATCTATGAAAGGTGACTAAGAGAAGACTGCATGATGGATTCTGATGACAAATAGTATAATAAAGGAACAGTACTTCAAATTAAAGTGTGACAGTGGGGCAAGAAGGCTCAAATTAACATCAAGCAAAATTTGAACTGATATCAGGAAGTTGTCGATGTTATGAGATTCACACCAGAAATGGACATCTGTTTCAGAAAGTGGGGATAAGAGTGCTGAAATAATTGAAGAAACAGCTGGATGCTTTATGTAACAGCTGTATTTTTTTTGCTGTCAGGTTCCACAAGGCTGGGATTAATAGCTTTCCTCATTTATAGCTTTCATGTGATCCTTTGAGCTCAACTTTTTACTGGTTTCCAAAAAAGCATAGCATGCAATCTATTTGTAATTTGATTAAATGCTGGAAGAAAATTTGCCTCATGTATCATATCTGTACCTGAAACTTGTACTGACATTGGAAGCAATATTGGTCTGAGAGCAACATCTGAAGGATTAAATACTTGCTTCATCAGGATTGAAATGTAAGATACATTTTTGTGCAGGGTGATATATCCACATTGTATATCATTAGTGAGATAGCAGACGTCACTGGAAATGGTGCTTCACACTGAGATTGATATTTCTTCGGCTGCATTAATACTTGCTCAAATAAAAAGTGGCTTCATTGAATGCAAACAAAAATGACTGTAATTTTACTCAGAATACTAAAGCAATCTGTTATGTAAGATTGCACCACCTCCCGGTAACCAGTGTAAAACAGTTTTGCTCTTTTTCGAGTTTCCAAAGAAGAATAGGTAACAAGGTGGCTAGTATTTGAGTCTGCAAATGATGCAAATTAATTCCAAACTTCAAAAGTGTGATGGTATTTTCTTCCTTCAGGATGTGGTATTTGTCTGTCCAGGATCAGTGGATCACATTGGCGCAACAATTTATCACAGAATTATTACAGGACAGTAGGCCATTTGGCCCATCAAGTCAATGCCAGCTCTCCGAACGAGCAATTTCCTCAGTGGCATTCTCCCACCTTCTCCCCGTAATCCTGCATTCATCTTTTCCAGATAACAGTCTAAATCCTTTTTGAATGCATCAAGAATAGGGTAGCGTGGTAGCATCGTGGTTAGCACAATTGCTTCACAGCTCCAGGGTCCCAGGTTCGATTCCCGACTTGGGTAACTGTCTGTGCAGAGTTTGCACGTTCTCCCCGTGTCTGCGTGGGTTTCCTCCGGGTGCTCCGGTTTCCTCCCACAGTCCAAAGATGTGCAGGTTAGGTGGATTGGCCATGCTAAATTGCCCTTAGTGTTGGGCGGGGTTGCTGGGTTATGGGGATAGGGTGGAGGTGTGGACCTTGGGTAGGGTGCTCTTTCCAGGAGCCGGTGCAGACTCGATGGGCCAAATGGCCTCCTTCTGCTCTGTAAATTCTATGAAATAGAATAGAATTCCTTTACTGCAGAAGGAGGCCATTCAGCCCATCGATTCTGCACCCACCCTCTGAAAGAGCATCCAACTGCCCCACCCTATCCTTGTAACTCCACCTAACCAGCACATCTTTGGATTGTGGGAGGAAACCAGAGCACCTGGACATGGGGAGAAAGTGCAAACTCCACACAGTCATCCAAGGCACTATGAGGCTGCAGTGCTAACCACCGTGCCACCATAGTTGAATCTGGTTCCACCACAGTCTCAGGCAGTGCATTCCAAACCTTAAGCACTAGCTACATGAAAAATTTTCTCTCATATCGCTTTAGCTTCTTTTGCCAATCACTTGAAATCTTTTCCCTCTCATTTTTGATTCTTTCACGAGTGGGAACAGTTTCTCCCTATCTCCTTCTATACAGACCCCCTGAATTCCTCTATTAGATCTCCTCTCAGCCTTTTCTTCTCCAACTTAAACCTTCCTAACTTCTCCAGTCTATCTTCATAACTGAAGTTCCTCATCTCTGGAACCTTTCTTGTGGATTTTTTTTGTACTCTGTTCAATGCTCTCACATTCTTCCTAAAGCACGGTACCCAGAACTGGGCACAATACTCCATCTGAGGCCAAACTAGTATCTGATATAAGTTCAATATCGCCTTCTTCCCGACACCGGCTGTGGTATTCTCCGGCACCGGTTTTCCGGCAAGGTTCACGCCACACTGGTCGGGAGCCATTGGCAGCGGTCCCCCAGGCAATTCTCCGGTCCCCAATGGCCGAGCGGTCATCCGTTTTGGCCAGTCCCACCGTCGTGGGCTAGACAAGGTCCCACAAGGCGGGACATGGCAGGTAAGTCACCTAAGGCGGACCTCGGGGGAACACGAGGGGATCCGACCCCAGGGGGGCCCCCGGAGGTGGCCTGGCCCGCGACCGGGGCCCACCGACCTGCGGGCGGGCCTGTGCCGTGGGGACACTCCTTCCTTCCGCGCTGGTGCAGAGAAGACAACCCCCTGCGCATGCGCCAGAATACACCGGCCGGTCTGCGCATGCGCGGAACCACGCCCGCGGTTCCGCGCATGCGCGAGATCATGCCTGTGCTTCGGCGCATGCGTGAACTCACACAGCCCGTCCTGCGCCAGCTGCTGCAGCGCCCACCCTTCCGCCGTCCACCTAGCCCCCGGAAGTGTGGAGAATTCCGCATTTCCGGGGGCTGTTGACGCCAGAGTGGTTCGCGCCGGTTTTCCTGCCGGCGTGGGGACTTAGTCCCCGGAAAGGAGAATCTCGCCCCATATCTATGTCCTTTTGAAATTCTACGATATCGTCCTCAAAGTTCACAATGCTTCCGAGTTTTGTATCATCTGCAATTGTGCCTGGAACAACAAGGTCTACATCATGAATATATAACAGGAAAAGCAAGGCTCCTAATGCTGACTTCTGAGGAACTCCATTGCAAACCTTCCTCCAGTCCGAAAAATATTCATTAGCCACTTCTGGCTGTTTCCTGTCAGTCTGTCGATTTCAATTACAGGTTGCTTCTGTAGTTCGAGTGGCCACATGATGGTGTGAGGGTGCGACTACAAAAAATGGGAATGCAGGAGTCCTCCCCAGAGCGCGGGCAAAGCGCAAGCATGGAGTAGCTGCTCAGCTAATGAATGAAGTATTGTTTGTGACAACCACTTGTTGGCAACCCAGCACTTCTACATGGTGTCAGGAGTTGTCAGTACAGCACCTGACTCAGTAAGACTTCACCATATTGACCTGCTCCTCTTCGACAAGACCACTGCAGACAATTGGGAACTGTTTGAGAAGGAGTGGCATATTTACTGCTGTGCTGCATTATCTGAAAAATCAGAAAAGTTGCAAGCTTACACCTTTCTAAACTTTGCGGACTCTGAGGCCATCGAGAAATTTGAGTTTTCCAAATGGTGGTGGAGAAAGAGGAGCTCGAAATAATTCTAAAAATGTTTTAAAATATTTGTCTTCTGGAGAAAAAACATAATACTCAAGGGGCATGTTTCATTCAACAAACCAAAGAGCAGATGAATCAATATAATCTTATATGGCAACCTAGAAACTTTTTGCGAAGAAATGTGTATTTGGAACCCTTACAGATGAGTTAATTTTGTGAGGGCCACAAAGAATCCAACATTTATTTGCTCCAGCCGCCAGCCGCCAGCCGCCAGCCGCCAGCCGCCAGCCGCCAGCCGCCAGCCGCCAGCCGCCAGCCGCCAGCCGCCAGCCGCCAGCCGCCAGCCGCCAGCCGCCAGCCGCCAGCCGCCACTTCCCTTGCTGCTTACTCCTTCCTGGCTGGCTCCAAACTGGGCAGCTATATTTATGCAGGGAGTCTGCTAATGATTTCTCCGCCCCCCTCATTGGGGAAGCTCATACTCCCACAGGATTGTGGGATTATCATTAGTCCCCAGCCAATGGTAAGCAGGCAGGTTATAACAGTTAATCAGGGATCAAATAGTCTGCAGGGTGAACTACAACCTTGTCTGTAAGCAGCTGCTGCAAGGACAGAGGGCATTAGTTTTCCCGCTCATTCGGGATGCAGCCTCTGAGACAGACAGAGCCCGCAGTCAGTAGCACAAACATCCACCATGTGCTAGCAGTATAGGCTGGTCAGGTTAAGCATAGGTCTTCAGTCAATCTAACATAGTGTCGACCCACAGTGCAAGTATGTTTAACAGCTCTTAGTTAAATAAAATAGAGTTGTACTATTACAAGTGTTGGTAGCCTGTCTATGTTACTGCTAAGGTAAACGCAGTCTCCACAGATCCAGAGTACCCAACACATCATGATACCAGTATGTGATGTTAGAGTTTAATAGACCTACCTTCAAGTGATCTGCCTTCGACCAGCAATCAGCCATCCTGTAGTATGGACAGCGTCCGCCCTCCCCCGCCGCTCCGCATCATCGGCAACCTCGGTGTGAACTGGAAAATCTTTAAACAACGATTCCAGCTATACCTCGAAGCTACAGACCTGGAAGCTGCCTCAGACGGCAGGAAGATTGCTCTCTTCCTTTCCACGGCCGGGGACCACGCCATCCATACCTTCAACTCTCTCACTTTCGCTGAAGGTGAAGACAAGTGTAAGTTCAAGACAGTCCTGCTCAAATTCGACAGTCACTGTGACACCGAGGTAAATGAAAGTTTTGAGCGCTATGTCTTTCAACAGTGTCTGCAGGGTAAGGATGAACCTTTTCAATCTTTCCTCACCCACCTTCACATCCTCGCGCAGTCCTGTAATTACAGCTCCACCTCTGACTCGATGATCCGTGACTAGATCGCTTTCAGTGTGCAATCGGACCCCCTACGCCAGCAGCTCCTCAAGGTTAAACAGCTCACCCTTGCGATAGCCATTGAGACCTGCGTTCTGCATGAACACGCCACTAACCGATACTCGCACATTCAAGCGGCTGAAACGGCGCGGCAAGGTCCCCATGAGGCAGAGCGGGTGCAAGCCATTAAACAACTCCAGAGCCTAAGCCTGGATGAGGGCAGCAATTTCGCGCGTTTTTCGTGGGCTCCCGCGCATGCGCGCACTGACCGAGGGGACGGCGAGGCCGAAGACCACACTGCGCAGGTGCGCACTACGTACGACCACACCGCGCATGCGCGGTGGCATACCGAACGTTCTGACGTCACGACGTGCGGCAACTGTGGCTCCGCCCACTTAAAGTGGCAATGTCATGCAAAATCCCGACGCTGTCTCCAATGTGGCAAGCTTGGCCACTATGCAGCCCTATGCAGGTCTGCTCAACCTACTACCTCTCGTCACTCCAACCAGCCACGCAGGGATGTCCGAACCATCCAGCCACCGGTCACCGATTCCGACTGCGACTTGATTCCAGATCTTGACATCGAGGACCCTAAAGCACCATTTCGGGTGGGCATCATCACCAAACACAAGATGCTCCAGAAGACAAAAGCCAAGTCTCTCCCAATATTCATTATTGATCCGGACGACGAGTGGTGTGCCAACCTCATGGTCAACCGATCCCGCATCCGGTTCTGCCTGGACACCGGCGCTTCAGCCAACCTCATTACGCGGTCTGACCTCGAAAGCTTCCATGTCAAGCCTACCATCCTGCCATCCGCCTGCCAGCTTCTGGACTATAAGTGTAATGCCATTGCTGCCAGTGGCTCTTGTCAGCTTGAAGTGTCGCACCGATCATTATAGGCTAACCTGCCATTCGAAATGGTGGGATCCACTAAAGCCTCCCAGCTTGGTGCAAACTTCTAAACCTTGTCCAAAGGGTTCACTCCCTGTCCCTGCTAACGCTTCCGCATCTCAGGACGCTGACTTTCGGACACAGCTGAACGCCATCATCACCCGATACCACGGTGTATTCGAGGGCATGGGCACACTCCCAAACACTTATAAAATCTTGTTAAAACCAAATGCCACGCCTATGGTGCATGCACCTCGCAGGGTACCAGCACCCCTCAATGACCGCCTCAAGCAGCAGCTTCAGGACCTCCAGGACCAGGGCGTAATTTCGAAAGTTACAGAACCGACTGACTGGGTCAGGTCTATGGTGTGAGTCAAAAAACCATCCGGCGAATTACGCATACGTATTGATCCTAAGGACCTCAACCGCAATAATATGAGAGAACACTATCCCATTCCAAAGCGCGAAGAACTCACCTGCGAGATGGCTCGCGCCAAATTTTTCACCAAGCTAGACGCATCCAAGGGGTTCTGGCAAATCCAACTCGACGCATCCATCGGAGGCTCTGCACCTCTAACACCCCATTTGGCCGGTATTGCTTTAACCGGATTCCATTTGGCATCATCGCTGCATCGGAAGTGTTCCACAGAAAAATGGAGCAGATGATGGAAGGTATCGAAGGGGCTCATGTATATGTGGACGCCATCATCGTCTGGTCTACCACCCCGCAGGAGCACATTGATCGCCTCCAACGCGTCTTCCAACGAATCCATGAGCATGGCCTCCACCTCAACAGGGCCAAATGCTCCTTTGGTCAAACAGAACTTAAATTCCTCGGAGACCCATTTCACAGTTTGGCGTGCAGCCGGATGCTGACAAGGTATCTGCCATTCAGGCCATGAAGACACCTGAGGGCAAGAAGGTGGTCCTCCGCTTCCTGGGCATGGTCAATTTCCTGGGGAAATTCATCCCTCACCTCGCCTCCCACACCACGGCTCTCGGGGACCTGGTTAAGAAGACGACCGAGTTCCAATGGCTCCCCACCCACGAATAAGAATGGCGGGAAGTCAGGACGAAGCTGACCAAGGCCCCGGTGTTGGCATTTTTCGATCCGGCCAAAGAAACAAAGATCTCCATGGATGCCAGTCAGTCCGGCATTGGAGTAGTGCTCCTTCAACGTGACGACGCCTCCTCATGGGCTCCTGTCGCATACGCGTCACATGCAATGACGCCCAGCGAACAGCGCTATGCGCAAATTGAAAACGAGAGCCTGGATCTTTCTACCGGAGTCGTCAAATTCCATGACTATGTCTATGGACTCCCAAAGTTCACAGTCGAGACAGACCACAGGCCACTGGGCAATATCATTCAAAAAGACCTTAACGACATGACGCTGCGCCTGCAGCGCATTCTCCTTAAACTCAGGCGGTATGACTTCGAACTCGTCTACACCCCGGGTAAGGAGCTCATCGTCGCCGATGCACTCTCCTGATCTGTCACCACACCCTGCGACCCAGCAGGCTTCGTGTGCCAAATTGATGCTCAGGTGGCATTCGCCGCATCCAATCTGCCCGCCACGGACGAACGACTCATCCATATTCGTCGTGAGACGGCCAACGAACCCCTGCTCCAACGTGTCATGCGCCACCTGACAGACGGGTGGCTCAAGGGCCAATGCCCTCAATTCTATAACATTAAAGATGACCTGGCGGTGGTAGATGGAATTCTACTAAAGATAGACAGGATCGTCATTCCGCACAGCATGTAGAACCTCGTCCTTGAGCAGCTCCATGAGGGCCACCTGGGAGTGGAGAAATGCCGCCGACGGGCCCGTGAGGCAGTGTACTGGCCTGGAATCAATGAGGACATTGCCAACGCCGTTCTTAACTGCCCAACATGCCAGCGTTTCCAGCCTGCTCAGCCAAGGGAGACCTTGCAACCCCATGAGTTGGTCACGCCCCCCTGGACCAAAGTGGGCATCGACCAGTTCCATGCACTTGGCCGGGACTACGTCCTCATAGTGGACTATTTCTCAAACTACCCGGAGGTAGTTAGGCTACATGACCTCACCTCAACTGCGGTCATTCGGGCGTGCAAGGAAACCTTTGCTCGCCATGGCATCCCGCTCACAGTCATATCCGAAAATGGCCTGTGCTTTGCCAGTCAGGAGTGGTCCAGTTTTGCCAAACGATACAACTTCACACATGTCATGTCCAGTCCCCATTACCCCCAATCCAATGGCAAAGCTGAAAAGGGGGTGCACATTGTCAAACGACTCCTGTGCAAGGCGGCCGTTACAGGATCCGATTTTTATCTCGCCCTGCTTGCTTACAGGTCAGCTCCATTGTCCAACGGCCTGTCACCGGCTCAATTGTTGATGAATCGCACGCAGTGGACGACGGTGCCGGCCATTCATGTCCCGGGCTTGGACAACTTTCCGGTCCTTCATCGAATGCAGTTGTCTCGGGCCCAACACAAATCGGCATACGACGCCCGCACCACGGATCTCCCTGCTCTGGCTCCTGATGACGAGGTCGGTGTCCAACTTCCCGATGGTGGTTGGTCCGCCACCGCTGTGGTGCTCAGACAAGTGGCCCCAGGTCATTTTTGGTTCGTCTACAAGATGGCTCTCTTCTTCCCCGAAATAGGCGGGCATCCTCGCTCGCCACCAGATCATCATGTCCTGCCTCGCTGTCACGACGAACCCGTCACGGACTTTGCAGATCTCCCTTTCGCTCTGCCAGCCTCTGAGTCTGACACAGTCCCGCCCATTCCAGAACAGGCGGCCCCTGAACCACCCTTGAGGTGGCCAACCAGAATTCGTCGCCCACCTCAGAGACTGAATTTATGAACTGCCTGAATACATGGACTCTTTGAACTCATGAACTGATTGTTTTGTTACCCTGTTTGATTAACTCACTGATTTGTATATACTGTTGTTCTAGTTATATTTTGTGTTACATTCTGTCCATCTGCAATAGACTCCTTCCAATGTAAATATCTTAGAGTTTCTGTACATAGTCCTGTAAATATGCTCGCATGTGCCACACAGAGTTAGGAACATTCGCATACTACATTATTTATTGCCACGAACACACATTTTTTTTCAAAAAGGGGGGGATGTCATAATATACACCTCAGTATCTGGGACTTCGATGTTGTGGCCATTTCGGAGACATGGATAGAGCAGGGACAGGAATGGTTGTTGCAGGTTCCGGGGTTTAGGTGTTTTAGTAAGCTCAGAGAAGGAGGCAAAAGAGGGGGAGGTGTGGCGCTGCTAGTCAAAAACAGTATTACGGTGGCGGAGAGGATGCGAGATGGTGACTCTTCTTCCGAGGTAGTATGGGCTGAGGTTAGAAACAGGAAAGGAGAGGTCACCCTGTTGGGAGTTTTCTATAGGCCTCCTAATAGTTCGAGGGATGTAGAGGAAAGGATGGCGAAGATGATTCTGGATAAGAGCAAAAGTAACAGGGTAGTTATTATGGGAGACTTTAACTTTCCAAATATTGACTGGAAAAGATATAGTTCGAGTACATTAGATGGGTCGTTTTTTGTACAATATGTGCAGGAGGGTTTCCTGACACAATATGTTGACAGGCCAACAAGAGGAGAGGCCACATTGGATTTGGTTTTGGGTAATGAACCAGGCCAGGTGATAGATTTGGAGGTAGGTGAGCACTTTGGGGACAGTGACCACAATTCGGTGACGTTTACGTTAGTGATGGAAAGGGATAAGTATACCCCGCAGGGCAAGAGTTATAGCTGGGGGAAGGGCAAGAGTTATAGCTGGGGGAAGGGCAATTATGATGCCATTAGACATGACTTGGGGGGGATAGGTTGGAGAAGTACGCTGCAAGTGTTGGGCACACTGGATAAGTGGAGCTTGTTCAAGGAACAGCTACTGCGTGTTCTTGATAAGTACGTACTGGTCAGGCAGGGAGGAAGGCGTCGAGCGAGGGAACCGTGGTTTACCAAAGAAGTGGAATCTCTTGTTAAGAGGAAGAAGGAGGCCTATGTGAAGATGAGGTGTGAAGTTTCAGTTGGGGCGCTTGATAGTTACAAGGTAGTGAGGAAGGATCTAAAGAGAGAGCTAAGACGAGCAAGGAGGGGACATGAGAAGTATTTGGCAGATAGGATCAAGGAAAACCCAAAAGCTTTCTATAGGTATGTCAGGAATAAAAGAATGACTAGGGTAAGAGTAGGGCCAGTCAAGGACAGGGATGGGAAGTTGTGTGTGGAATCTGAAGAGATAGGCGAGATACTAAATGAATATTTTTCGTCAGTATTCACTCAGGAAAAAGATAATGTTGTGGAGGAGAATGCTGAGACCCAGGCTATTAGAATAGATGGCATTGAGGTACATAGGGAAGAGGTGTTGGCAATTCTGGACAGGCTGAAAATAGATAAGTCCCCGGGGCCTGATGGGATTTATCCTAGGATTCTCTGGGAAGCCAGGGAAGAGATTGCTGGGCCTTTGGCTTTGATTTTTATGTCATCATTGGTAACAGAAATAGTGCCAGAGGACTGGAGGATAGCAAATGTGGTCCCTTTGTTCAAGAAGGGGAGTAGAGACAACCCCGGCAACTATAGACCGGTGAGCCTCACGTCTGTTGTGGATAAAGTCTTGGAGGGGATTATAAGAGACAAGATTTATAATCATCTAGATAGGAATAATATGATCAGGGATAGTCAGCATGGCTTTGTGAAGGGTAGGTCATGCCTCACAAACCTTATCGAGTTCTTTGAGAAGGTGACTGAACAGGTAGACGAGGGTAGAGCAGTTGATGTGGTGTATATGGATTTCAGTAAAGCATTTGATAAGGTTCCCCACGGTAGGCTATTGCAGAAAATACGGAGGCTGGGGATTGAGGGTGATTTAGAGATGTGGATCAGAAATTGGCTAGCTGAAAGAAGACAGAGGGTGGTGGTTGATGGGAAATGTTCAGAATGGAGTTCAGTTACAAGTGGCGTACCACAAGGATCTGTTCTGGGGCCGTTGCTGTTTGTCATTTTTATCAATGACCTAGAGGAGGGCGCAGAAGGGTGGGTGAGTAAATCTGCAGACGACACTAAAGTCGGTGGTGTTGTCGACAGTGCGGAAGGATGTAGCAGGTTACAGAGGGACATAGATAAGCTGCAGAGCTGGGCTGAGAGGTGGCAAATGGAGTTTAATGTAGTGAAGTGTGAGGTGATTCACTTTGGAAGGAATAACAGGAATGCGGAATATTTGGCAAATGGTAAAGTTCTTGGAAGTGTGGATGAGCAGAGGGATCTAGGTGTCCATGTACATAGATCCCTGAAAGTTGCCACCCAGGTTGATAGGGTTGTGAAGAAGGCCTATGGAGTGTTGGCCTTTGTTGGTAGAGGGATTGAGTTCCGGAGTCATGAGGTCATGTTGCAGCTGTACAAAACTCTGGTACGGCCGCATTTGGAGTATTGCGTACAGTTCTGGTCACCGCATTATAGGAAGGACATGGAAGCTTTGGAGCGGGTGCAGAGGAGATTTACCAGGATGTTGCCTGGTATGGAGGGAAAATCTTATGAGGAAAGGCTGATGGACTTGAGGTTGTTTTCGTTAGAGAGAAGAAGGTTAAGAGGAGACTTAATAGAGGCATACAAAATGATCAGGGGGTTAGATAGTGTGGACAGTGAGAGCCTTCTCCCGCGAATGGAAATGGCTAGCACGAGGGGACATAGCCTTAAACTGAGGGGTAATAGATATAGGACAGAGGTCAGAGGTAGGTTCTTTACGCAAAGAGTGGTGAGGCCGTGGAATGCCCTACCTGCAATAGTAGTGAACACGCCAACATTGAGGGCATTTAAAAGTTTATTAGATAAGCATATGGATGATAATGGCATAGTGTAGGTTAGATGGCTTTTGTTTTTTTGGCTTCCCATGTCAGTGCAACATCGTGGGCCGAAGGGCCTATACTGCGCTGTATCATTCTATGTTCTATGTTCTATGTAGTATATGATGGTGCAGAGACACACACTGACTGACACACTGCAAGACCAATCAACACACACAACACAGCAGCCAATCACCCATTAGGGCACGGTCACTATAAAGACAGAGGGCACTGGTTTTCCCGCTCATTCGGGATGCAGCCTCTGAGACAGACAGAGCCCGCAGTCAGTAGCACAAACATCCACCATGTGCTAGCAGTATAGGCTGGTCAGTTTAGTCATAGGTCTTCAGTCAATCTAACATAGTGTCGGCCCACAGTACAAGTATGTTTAACAGCTCTTAGTTAAATAAAATAGAGTTGTACTATTACAAGTGTTGGTAGCCTGTCTATGTTTCTGCTAAGGTAAACGCAGTCTCCACAGATCCAGAGTACCCAACACATCACCTTCCTCTGCCACCAGCCAGTACTTTAAGGGTAGGAGCGTCAGCAAGATGAACGAACTGGAGCTCAGCCAAAGCAGCAAAACCACAGAGCCTCCAAAACCACTCTATTGTGACAGTGTTGACACTGTCAGAGGAAACTTCACCACCCCCAGCATGATTTGCAGGAAAGCAAGACTGAAGGTAAAGATTGACACTGGACAAAGTGTAACATATTGTCCAGCTGAATGCTATAGAACTAAAGCCATATGCAGCACCAGGCACAGTATCCAGGCAGACCTTTTAGATTATGGCTGACAGACCATCTGCATCGAAGGTGTAGCTACTCTCCAAAGCACACAGGGCAATTTCAAGTCTCACATAGTTGACCGGAATGTAAGGCCACTACCATGTGTTTGGGACAGCAGTACACTGGGGCTCATCCAACTTCGTCAAAAGTTGCATGCTTTACAACACAGGCCCCAGGAATGATAGATTTAAAAAAACCAGACCGTGATGTCAATGGTTAGCTATCAGTAGCATACTACATGAGACTAGGTAATTCAGTACCACCAACAGTTTGTGCTCCAAGAACAGCAGTGATAACCATGAAGTAGAAAGTAGTCAATGAGCTGAATCAGATGACAACACTAGGTGTCCTAACTCCTATAGACGGGGCCACAGTATGGATTTCAGCAATGGTGGGTGCAGTAAAGAAAGATGGTGTGGTGAGGATCTGCATTGACCCAGTGCTCTTGAACAGGGCGCTGCTCAGACCTCATCACTTTATGAAGGCGCTGGAACAGGTGATAGAAAATATGTCAAATGCTGTGGTTTTCTGCATCCTAGATGTGGAATGTGTGAGTTAGCAGATCGTGCTGGAGGAAGAATCCTCAAAATTTACCACATCCATTGTAGGATTTCCACCGTTAATGAGATCTTCCAGCAGTGCATGGAGCAACTCTTTGCAGGTAAACTTGCAGAATCGGCATCAATTACATCCTGGTTTGGGGTTATACTATGCAAGAACTCATCTTTGTGTTGTCTTCAACAGAATCAGGACCATTGAGCTAAAGCTTAACCCTGCAAAATGCACATTCAGGGTCAACCTGGTTCTTTATGTGGGTCATTTACTCTCAGGCAGGTGCAAAGCCAGGTCCTGACCAGACAATGGCTATATGACAGATGGCCATCCCCATGGACAAGCACGCTTTACAGCGCTTCCTCGGTAAATAAATTCTCTTTCTAAGTTCATTCCTTGTTATAATGAGGTCACTGGACCTCTTTGCCAACTTCTCCATTAGGACGTTGGATGATGCTGCCAATTAAGGGCACAACACAGCTGTCTTCAACAAACTCAAACAGGCACATCCCGTGCCCCACTAGTGCAACAATGCTAAGACATTTGAGCATCGTACTTATATCAGCATACACCTCCCAGCATGGAGTTTGCGTAGTCTGTAGCTAGAATGGCAGACCAATAGCCATTGCATCAAGGTCTCTCACTGACACTGAGACTGTTATTATAGCTCTCATCTTCACCTGCCAGAAATTTCACGACTTCAAATATGGTTGTCTTGAAATTGTTGAAACTGATGATCAGCCACTCATTACTGCCTTTAAAAAGTCAATTCACACTGTGTCTGCATGGCCGCAAAGCATGATGCTAAAGGTGCAATGTTATAATCTGAGCATCATCTACAAATATTCTAAAACATTGGACTTGGCTGGTGCCCTCTCCAGAAACGTCCTACCCACTACAGAAAAGGCAGATTGTGAGGAAGATATAGACATCATGATAATAGAGGTGCTGTGCTCTCGTGGAAACCAGGTGCTCAAAGATGCTCTACAAGCAGACATTACATGCAGACAACTGCACAAAATCATCATGGCGGGCTGGTCAGGGTCCTCAAGGGAGCTTCCCCATGAGCTTTGCACATTCTTTGCCATCAGAGATGAACTCACCGTACAGGTGGACTGATATTGTGTGGCCAGCGATTCGTCACCCCTACTTCTCTTCAGAGGTACGACACCCAACAACTACACCAGCAGCACCCTGGGTTGGAAGCAACCAGATACAGTGCCAAGGAATCACTAGGCTGGCTCTCCATGTATGCTGACAGGGAAGAGGAAATCTCGAGGTGTGCACCATGCAGTGCACTCAACCCACATCAAGCAAAAGAACTGCTGTGCTTACATGAGGCCCGGACCTCCCATGATCATTCACAGTAGCTGACATCTTTGAATGGAATGATAAACAACATTTAGTCTTAGTTGATTTGTATTCCACGTGGTTTGAACTCGACTACCTGCCAAACATGAGTAAAACAGCCATCATCAAGCTCAAGAGACACTTCGCCACACAAGGCACCCATTAGAGCTCATGATAGACAACGGTTGCCAATTCGTCTCACTGAATTTCAAAGCTTTGCACACACATGGACTTTGAGCATATCACAAGCAGCCCCCTTTATTCGCCATCCAATAGCCTGGCAGAACGGGCGCTCCACTCAGCTAAGCACCTTCTGGAAAATGTGCCCGGGATCGCACAGATTACCATACTGCACTCCTCAGCCTGTGAAATCTGCCACTACAGGGCCCGCCCTCATCAACACAATGACTCTTTTCCAGGCACACCAGGACCACGATTTCTACTGCCAGGCCTCTGCTGCAACCCAAACTTGAAACTTACGTGAATGATACCCTCATGCAACTCCGATTGAGAAGCAAAATGCACGATTGTCAAAATGCCCACATACCCAGCCCTCTAACACTAGTTCAAATGGTCAGGAGCCATACATATCACACGTGGTCATGACAAGTTGGCGTGGGACATGCCCGGACAGTTACATGGTATCCTCAGATGCGGACCACTAAATACTCAACTGGCTTCACCTCCTACAGGTATTGGAACCAGCACCAACAGCTGCCACAGCACTCCAGTCATCCAGCTTACAATACAGGTCCACTACATCAGTGATCTTGCAGACTCCTCCAGAGGCCTGCACAGTGAGCCCTGCATCCACTGAATACATTGATGAAATGCCACAGGTCATCCACACCAAGGACACCGGCCCGAGAAAATCCACAGCTCAACCAATTGACATAACCATATGTTCAGCACGTGTGATCAAACTGAACGCAAGGTTCAATGAATATGTCGCCACCTAATCTGGAATTTCACCTTTGCACAACAAAATGGCGGGAGGCGAAGCGATCAGCTAGGCATAAGCATATATAAATAGTTATGTATTGCTATCCATATGTTATATGAGGGTTCATAGAGAGCTACTGTTCGACGACACTGTTAAATATCAAGACACTGGTTGTCCCAACTTAAAATGGGAAGATGTAAAAGTGGCTACGTGATGATGTGATGACTTGGTTACAACAGGGTTGTGTGATGCAAGCGTGGGAGTTCAAGAATGGAGTAGCTGCTCAGCTAGTGAATAAAGTATTGTTTGTGACAAGTCCTTATTGTCGGTATTTAAGAACCCAGCACTTGTTCAGTTTCAGTCCCTTTTATTCCATGAGCTACCTTTGCTTAGAAATATGTCCTATGGCACAGTATCGAATGCCTTTTGAAAGTCCATGTATGCAGCATTGACCTCATTATCTCTCTCTGCCACCTCTTCAAAAAACTCCACTAAGTTAATTTTTTCATAATCTTTATTGTCACAAGTAGGTTTACATTAACACTTCAATTAAGTTACTGTGAGAAGCCCCTAGTCACCACATTCCGTCGCCTGTTTGGGTACACAGAGGGAGAGTTCAGAATGTCCTAAACACGAGAAATCCATGTATCTGCAACAGCAATTGTTGAATAAGTTTAAATGTGAAGAGTAACCATAGTTAACCAGATAAAATGGTGTGGTGTTACCTTCACCAGCAGATATAGAATAGAACATAGAACATTACAGCATAGTACAGGCCCTTTGGCCGTTGATATTGCGCCGACCTGTGAAACCAATCTAAAGCCCATCTACACTATTCCCTTATTGTCCATATGTCTATCCAATAACCATTTGAATGCCCTTAATGTTGGCGAGTCAACCACTGTTGCAGGCAGAGCATTCCACACCCCTACTACTCTGAGTAAAGAACCTACCTCTGACATCTGTCCTATATCTATCTCCCCTCAATTTAAAGCTATGTTCCCTCGTGCTAGACATCACCATCCGAGGAAAAAGGCTCTCACTGTCCACCCTATCTAATCCTCTGATCATCTTGCATGCCTCTATTAAGTCAGCTCGTAACATTCTTCTCTCTAACGAAAACAGCCTCAAGTCCATCAGCCTTTCCTCATAAGATCTTCCCTCCATACCAGGCAACATCCTGGTAAATCTCCTCTGTACCCTTTCCAATGCTTCCACATCCTTCCTATAATGCAGCGACCAGAACTGCACGCAATACTCCAAATGCGGCTGCACCAGAGTTTTGTACAGCTGCAACATGACTTCATGACTCTGAAACTCAATCCCTCTACCAATAAAAGCTAACACACCTTACACCTTCTTAACAACCCTATCAACCTGGGTGGAAACTTTCAGGAATCTATGTGCATGGACACCGAGATCTCTCTGCTCATCCACACTACCAAGAATCTTACCATGCCCAGTACACTGTATTCCTGTTACTCCTTCCAAAATGAATCACCTCACACTTTTCTGTATTAAATTCCATTTGCCACTTCTCAGCCCAGCTCTGCAGCTTTTGTAAGTCCCTCTGTAACCTGCACCATCCTTCCGCACTGCCCACAACTCCACCGATTTTAGTGTCATCCGCAAATTTACTCACCCATCCTTCTACGCCCTCCTCCAGGTCATTTATAAAAATAACAAACAGCAGTGGCCCCAAAACAGATCCTAGTGGTACACCACTAGTAACTGGACTCCAGGCTGAACATTTCCCATCAACCACCACCCTTTGTCTTCTTCCAGCTAGCCAAGTTCCGATCCAAACTGCTAAATCACCCTGAATCCCATGCCTCAGTATTTTCTGCAATAGCCTACTGTGAGGAACCCTATCAAACGCTTTACTGCAATCCATAAACACCACATCAACTGCTTTACCCTCGTTCACCTGTTTGGTCACGTTTTCAAAGAACTCAATAAGGTTTGTGAGGCACGACCTACCTTTCACAAAACCGTATTGACTATCCCTAATCAAATTATTCCTTTCTAGATGATTATAAATCCTATCTCATATAATCCTTTCCAAGACTTTGCCCACAACAGATGTAAGGCTCACTGGTCTATAGTTACGGGGTTGTCTCTACTCCCCTTCTTGAACAAGGGGACAACATTTGCTATCCTCCAGTCTTCTGGCACTATTCCTGTAGACAATGACGACATAAAGATCAAAACCAATGGCTCTGCAATCTCCTCCCTAGCTTCCCAGAGAATCCTAGGATAAATCCCATCTGGCCCAGGGGACTTATCTATTTTCACACTTTCCAGAACTGCTAACTCCTCCTCCTTATGAACCTCAATCCCGTCTAGTCTAGCAACCTGTATCTTAGTATTCTCCTCGACAACATTGTCTTTTTCCTATTCCTCTCCTATCTCCACGAACTCCATGCACAACTTCCCACTACTGTCCTTGACTGGCCCTACTTTTACACTAGTCATTCTTTTATTCCTGATATACCTATAGAAAGCTTTAGGGTTTTCCTTGATCCTACCTGCCAAGGACTTCTGATGTCCCCTCCTGGCTCTTCTTAGCTCTCTCTTTAGGTCCTTCCTGGCTAACTTGTAACTCTCAAGCGCTCTAACTGAACCTTCATGTCTCATCTTTACATAAGCCTCCTTCTTCCTCTTGACAAGTGATTCAACTACTTTAGTAAACCACGGTTCCCTCGCTCGACCACTTCCTCCCTGCCTGACAGGTACATACTTATCAAGGACACACAGTAGCTGTTCCTTGAACAAGCTCCACATTTCAATTGTGCCCATCCCCTACAGATTCCTTCCCCATCCTATGCATCCTAAGTCTTGCCTAATTGCATCATAATTGCCTTTCCCCCAGCTATAACTCTTACCCTGCAGTATATACCTATCCCTTTCCATCGCTAAAGTAAACGTAACTGAATTGTGGTCACTATCACCAAAGTGCTCACCTACCTGCAAATCTAACACCTGGCCTGGTTCATTACTTTTGTAAGGGCCCCGAAGAATCCAGCACGAGTTTTAAGGATACAAAATAATAACGTTTATTTACTATAACAATATATACATAACAGTAGCAGTAACTTCCCTTGCTACCTTCTCCTTCCTGCTGGTTCCTGGACTGGCCAGCTTATTTATAGTAGGAGTTTCTCCGCCCCCCTCATTGGGGAAGTTCATACTCCCATAGGATTGTGGGATAGTCATTAGTCCCCAGCCAACCGTCAGTAGACAGGTTATAACAATTACCCAGTACCAAATCCAATGTGGCCTTGCCTCTTGTTGGCCTATCTACATACTGTGTCAGGAAACCCTCCTGCACACATTGGACAAAAACTGATCCATCTAAAGTACTCAAACTATAGCGTTTCTAGTCAATATTTGGAAAGTTAAAGTCCCCATAACAACTACCCTGTTACTTTCGCTCCTATCCAGAATCATGTTTGCAACCCTTTCCTCTACATCTCTGGAACTTTTCGGAGCCCTGTAGAAAACTCCCAACAGGGTGACCTCTCCTTTCCTGTTTCTAACCTCAGTCCAGACTACCTCAGTAGACGAGTCCTCATCGAGCGTCCTTTCTGCCACCGTAATACTGTCCTTGACTATCAATGCCACACCTCCCCCTATTTTATCATCTTCCCTGAGTTTACTGAAACATCTAAACCCCGGTACCTGTGACAACCATTCCTGTCCCTGCTCTATCCATTTCTTTGAAATGGCCACAACATCGAAGTCCCAGGTACCAACCCATGCCGCAAGTTCACCCCCCTTATTCCGGATGCTCCTGGCGTTGAAGTAGACACACTTCAAACCACCTTCCTGCCTGCCGGTACACTCCTGCGACCTTGAAACCTTACTCATGAAATCACTACTCTCAACCTCCTGTATACTGGAGCTACAATTCAGATTCCCATCTCCCTGCTGATCTAGTTTAAATCCTCCTGAAGAGCATTAGCAAATCCCCCCCCCCCCCCCCCCCAAGAATATTGGTACTCCTCTGGTTCAGGTGTAGACAATCCCATTTGTAGAGGCCCCACCGACCCCAGAATGAGCCCCAATTATCCAGGTATCTAAATCCTTCCCTCCTGCACCATCCCTGTAGCCACATGTTTAACTGTTCTCTCTCCCTATTCCTCGTCTCGCTAGCACGTGGCACGGGTAACAAACCAGAGTTAATAACTCTGTTGTTCTAGCTCTAAGATTCCACCCTAGCTCCTTTACATCCCCATCTCTTTTCCTACTTATGTTGTTGGTGCCTATGTGGACCATGACTTGGGGCTAATCCCCCTCCCCCTTAAGGATCCCGAAAACACAATCCGAGACATCACGGACCCTGGCACCTGGGAGGCAACACACCAACTGCGAGTCTCTCTCGTTCCCACAGAATCTCCTATCTGTCCCCCTAACTATGGAGTCCCCAGTGACTAATGCTCTACTCCTCTCCCCCCTTCCTTTCTGAGCAACAGGGACAGACTCTGTGCCAGAGAACTGTACCCCATGGCTTACCTCTGGTAAGTTGGCCCCCCCACCAGTATCCAAAGCGGTATACTTGTTACTAAGGGGAACGACCACAGGGGATCCCTGTACCAGGGTCCTCCCAGACCCTCTCACTGTCACCCATCTATCTTCATTCTTCGGAGTAACTACAACCCTGAAGCTTCTATCTATGACCACCTCTGCCTCCTGAATGATCCAAAGTTCATCCAGCTCCAGCTCCATTCCCTAACGTGGTTTTTTGAGGAGCTGGAGATGGGTGCACTTCCCACAGGTGAAATCAGCAGGGACACTGACAATGTCCCTCACCTCAAACATTCTGCAGGAGGAACATTGCACTGCCTTCCCTGCTATCCCCTCTAGATAACCTGCAGATAAAACAAGAAAAAGAAAGAAAGAAAGAGCTTACCTGATATTCACTCAACGCCTTAGGTTAGAGGAGGTGGCTCCTCTCCCGCGCTTTTAACTCTCTGGCTCCTCTCCCGCTTTTAAATCACTGGCTTCTCTCCCGCTTTTAAATCTCCGGCTCCTCTCCCGCTTTTAAATCTCCGGCTCCTCTCCCGCGCTTCAAAATCTCCGGCTCTTCTCCCGCGCTTCAAAATCTCCGGCTCCTCTCCCGCACTTTTAAATCTCCGGCAAGAGGCAGCACGGTTTTGTGAAGGGGAGGCTGTGTCTCACTAACTGGATAGAGTTTTTCAAGGAGGTCACAAAGATGATTGACGCAGGTAGGGCAGTGGATGTTGTCTATATGGACTTCAGTAAGGCCTTTGACAAGGTTCCTCATGGCAGACTGGTACAAAAGGTGAAGTTGCATGGGATCAGAGGTGAGCTGGCAAGATGGATACCGAACTGGCTAGGTCATAGAAGGCAGAGGGTAGCAATGGAAGGGTGCTTTTCTGATTGAAGGGCTATGAATAGTGGTGTTCCGCAGGGATCAGTGCTGGGACCTTTGCTGTTCGTAGTATATATAAATGATTTGGAGGAAAATGTAACTGGTCAGATTGGTAAGTTTGCAGACGACACAAAAGTTGGTGGAATTGCAGATTGCGATGAGGACTGTCAGAGGATACAGCAGAACTTAGATTGTTTGGAGACTTAGGCAGAGAGATGGCAGATGGAGTTTAATCAGGACAAATGTGAGGTAATGCATTTTCGAAGGTCTAATACATGTACAGAATATACAGTGAATGGTAGAATCCTCAAGAGTATGGACAGTCAGAGGGATCTAGGTGTACAGGTCCACAGGTCACTGAAAGTGGCAACGCAGGTCGGGAAGGTAGTGAAGAAAGCATATGGCATGCTTGCCGGGGCATTGAGTATAAAAATTGGCAAGTCATGTTGCAGCTGTATAGAACCTTAGTGTGGTAGTCGGTATTCGGGGTATTACGGTACCTAGGTTAAGGCTGTAAGACCATTGGTGTGGGAGGTACCTGAGACAGGAAGATCATTGGTGAAGACTGCCTGCTGGTTCCGCCCAGTAAGGCGGAGTATAAGAGTCTGTGTCTCCCTTGCAGCTGCATTCTGTACCTGCGCTGCTGGGGGAAACATCTAGTCCAATAAAGCCTTCAATTGTCATCCAATCTCGCTTCTGGAGTTATTGATCGAGCATCACGTGGTTAGGCCACACTTGGAGTATAATGTACAATTCTGGTCGCCACACTGCCAGAAAGATGTGTAGACCTTGGCGAGGGTGACGAAGAAATTTACCAGGATGTTGCCTGGTATGGAGGGCATTAGCTATGAGGAGTGGTTGAATAAACTCAGTTTGTTCTCACTGGAACAACAGAGATTGAGGGGCGATCTGATAGAGGTCTATAAAATTATGAGGGGCAAAGCCAGTGTGGATAGTCAAAGGCTTTTTCCCAGGGTAGAGGGGTCAATTACTAGGGGGCATAGGTTTAAGGTGCGAGGGGCAAGGTTTAGAGGAGATGTACGAGGCAAGTTTTTTTACACAGAGGTAGTGGGTGCCTGGAACTCGCTGCCAGAGGAGGTGGTGGAAGCAGGGACGATAGTGATGTTTGAGTGGCGTCTTGACAAATACATGAATAGGATGGGAATAGAGGGATACTGACCCCGGAAGTGTAGAAGATTGTAGTTTGGACGGGCAGCATGGCCAGCGCAGGCTGGAGGGCCGAAGGGCCTGTTCCTGTGCTGTACCTTTCTTTGTTCTTCGTTCTTTGTTGAAGATCAATGGGATCCTTAGAGTGAACTCCAAATCCAAGGTATTTCTGGCAGTAATCACAGCTGGCACACCTAGAAGCAATGCCTGACCTTAGTTCCTTTTGTGGACGGAAAACTGTGATGAATTTGTCTGAAAGTGCCATGTGCTTCCAAGGCTGACTGCATGACTATACACATGCTTATCAAGGTGCCACACTAAGTGGAACCCTTCCAACTGAGTCACTATGTGCAGCACATCCTGAAATGCCATCCCGAGTGCTTGTTCATATGTTCAGTGCTCCATCTTTTTAAATACGAGCTGCTTAAAATTGTGACCACCTCAGATCTCTGGTCAATGTCAAATGGCTTCTCACATTTCATTTACGACCCCTCCTAGCCACCCATATTCTGTGTGCCCTCATGTACACTGCTGTCAGGTTCAGATAACTGCTTCAAAATGCCAATTTCCATTTTTTTTGACTGGGTTAAAAATATCACTGGCAAGGTCGCTGCTTAAACTGCTGCAGTCCATCTGGTGCAGGTACGCCCACAGCGCTTTTAGGAAGGGTTTTCCAAGATTTTAATCCAGTGACGGTGAAAGCGATATAGTTCCTAGTCAGGATGGGGTGTGGCTTCAAGGGCAACTTGCAACTGGTCATGGTGCTGTGAGTCTGCTGCCATTGGGCGGGATTCTACGTCAGCCGACACCGAAATCGGGAAATGCGATTGGGCGGGGAATAGGTTCCGATGCTGAAATCACGGCGAGCACCGATTTGACGCCAAATCGCAATTCTTCATTGCCTCGACAGCGGCGCCAATGCGTTCCGGGAGACACGTACAGTAAACACCGTTTGCATATCATTAGCGGGTTTGACCCGGTATTCTCCAGGGCCTCCGCGATTCACCGCCTCCGATGGGACGAATTCCCGACGGGGTGGCTCACTTGAGCTTTTGAAATCATGAAACCGGCGTCGTGACTGATTAGGGAGTGAGATGGGGTACAGAAAGTGTCCAACTTTACCAGTGCCGGGGGTAGTAGCAGGGGGTGGCCAGGAGGTGGGTTGTTGGGTCGGGGTGGACGGGCACGAAATACCATTGCTGTGGACTGCAAGGCAGCCATGCAGTTGCACATGCCAATGACTGCCCACTGTGAACTTTGGGCCACAGGTCATATGGATGTGCACACCAGGGCCCCAGACGACTCATCAGCAGGATGGGTGCGCTCCAGCCCAGCCAGTGTCATCTTGTTGGCTGGGATGAGTGTGTGTGGGGATTGTAATCTGTACCTGAGGCTGCAGCTTGTCAGCCTCCTGAGTGTCAATCATGAATCCGGCGAAGCCTGCAAATCTGGCGGCGTTTGTCATTGCAATTGATTGTGTTCCACGTGCTAGCCCCTCAACATTCGCTGACTCGGTCCAGGTGCGGTGCCAGTTTTGCTGTCGTGGAACTCCACAAATCCTGCGCCGGCATCAACTTTAATCTCAGGGACGGAGAATCCAGCCCCTTGCCTTTCTGGGTGGCAGAGGTTGCAGGTGTGGAATATGCTGCCGAAGATGACAGGGCAATTTGTTGCAGTGCATGTTGTATATGGTACACACTGCTGCCACTTGCCGTTGTTGTGGAGGAAGTGAATGTTAAAGGTGGTGTGGGTGACGATCAGGTAGGCTGCTTTGTCCTCAATTGCATCAAGTTTATTTTTTTAAAATCATTTTATTGGCATTTTCATCATTACGTACATTGACATTCGTGTTTATTTATTGTACGGTGTGACGCCAAAAGTCTTTAATCTTACTTGTTTATTTACAGATTGCTGCCGTCCAGCTTGGTATGTCCTCTCCCCTCCCCCCCCCCCCCCCCCCCCCACTGCACCCCCCACCCCCTCTTTCCCTAACCAATCCCTGTCTCCCCCCACCCCCGTGTTGTCCCTTTTCTCCGTCTCAGACTCTCTGTCCCCTTTCCCCCCGTCCCCCCTGGGTTGTACGTCTCTGGCGTTCCTCCTTGTCTTTGTTTTTTTTTCCCCTCTCTAATCCTTCCAGTTCCCCCTCTGCTGGCTGTTGTTGGCCTCAAACAGGTTTTGGAACAGACCAACAATTGCCCCCATGCATTAAGGAATCTTCCTCCAACCCTCGGATGGCGTATTTGGATCGGTATGGACCTAAACAGGAAGAGGAACCTTGACAGCACGTTCATTTTGATCGTCTACACTCTCCCCGCCAGGGAGAGTGGGAGCGCGTCCTACCTCTGTCGGTCCTTTTTGACTTCCTCCACCAGGCTGGTCAGGTTCCATTTGTGGATCTGTGTCCAGTCCCTGGCTATTTGGATCCCCAGGTATCGAAATCTGTTTTGGGCTATTTTGAATGGGAGTCCCTTCAGCTCTGTCCCTCCCCCTGTTTGGGTTCACTGGGAATGCTTTCCTTTTGCCCAGCTTGAGTTTGTCACCTGAGAAGGTCCGAACTCTTTTAGGATCCGCATGATTGCTTTCAGTCCTTCCTGTGGTTTTGAAACATACAGGAGCAGGTCATCTGCATAGAGCGAAACTCTGTGCTCTCTGTCTCCTCTTTGGATGCCCTTCTAGTTTTTCGCACCCCGAAGGGCTATCGCCAGGGTTTTGATTGCTAATGCAAACAGGAGCGGGGACAGTGGGTATCCTTGCCTTGTGCTTCTTTGTAGTTGGAATTATTCGGAGCTGGTGGTGTTAGTTTGAATGCTTGTCTTGGGAGCGTTGTACAGAAGTCTCACCCAGCGGTGAATCCTGCTCCAAGCCCAAACCGTTCCAGTACCTCGAGGAGGTACTTACATTTGACTCTGTTGAAGGCCTTTTCTGCATCCAACGAGACGATCACCTCTGGTGTTCTCTCACCGGGGGGATCATTATTATGTTCATCAACTGCCTGATGTTCGCAGTGAGTCGCCTACCCTTGACAAAGCCCGTCTGGTCTTCAGCGACCACCTCCGGTACGGCGTTCTCCAGTCTTTTGGCCAGGACGTTTGCAAGGTATTTTTGCATCCACATTCAGCAGCGAAATTGGTCTATATGATCCACATTCCGTCGGGTCTTTATCTTTTTTGGGTGTCAGTGAGATTGTGGCCTGCGCTCTTGTTGGACTTCCGGTGGCGGCTATGAAAGAGTAAGTCGCACATTTGGTGGCTCCCGCTCTGGTCGGACTTTTGGACCTTTCCTCTGGACTTTTTTCCGGTTTTAAACGGCAAATTCGAAGGCTGAGGCAATTGGGCACTGTTTCCACGTATTGGTGTGTGGAGAAAAGGACCAGAAGTGCACGAAAGGGCAGAAATAAGAAGTTAGCCACGAGTTGTGTTGAAGCTGCAGCGGGAGACAGTATGGCCGAGGACCGGACCCCTGGGGTGGCAGCGCAGCGACCAACGGACCCGGTGATGCAGGCCATCCAGGATGGTTTTGCCAGGCAGAAGCGGGAATGATTGGACCCGATTAAAGAATCGATCGATCGGCTAGAGAGCAGATTGGATGCCCAGGATCGGGCGATTCAGAAGGTTGAGAAGGCGCTGGCTGAACAGGAGGAGCATCAAACAGCGGTGGAGCTGGAGGTGGGGATGCTTCGGGAACAGCAGAGAAGGCTCCTGGAGAAGGTGGAAGACCTTGAGAACCGGTCCCGCCGGCAGAACTTAAGAATTGTCGGGCTCCCGGAGGGGGCTGAGGGAGAAGACGCTGGGGCATACGTAGTGGGGGAGGGGGCATTCCCCCGGCCGTTGGAGGTGGACAGGGCGTACTGAACGCTTGCTAGGAAGCCGCAAGCGGGGTACCCTTCGAGGGCAATGGTGGTGAGATTCCATAGGTTCCTGGACAAGGAATGCATTCTTCGGTGGGCCAAGCGAACGCGGACTTGTAAGTGGGACAACAGCATCCTGCGGGTGTACCAGGACCTGAGCGTGGAGGTGGCGAGGATGAGAGCAGGCTTTAACCAAGTCAAGTCTATTTTTTTGAAGAAGCAGGTGAAGTTCAGTCTGCTGTATCCGGTGCGTCTGTGGGTCACGCATGAGGACCAGCATCACTATTTTGAGTCGCCCGATGAGGCACTGGACTTTGCTAAAAGAAAAGGACTGGTGGGGGTCTGAGAACTCTCGGACTTTGAGACAACTTGTTGGCCTATATTGGGCCCCTTTGTTTTGTTTTTTTTTCCCCTTGGGGTTTTTGGGGGTTTTGTTTTCCTGTTTTTAAATTGGTTATGCCTTCTCTTATTGTTTCGTGTCTGTTTTTGGTTTCTTTTTCTCGGTAGATGTTGGCAATGTCCCTTTTGTTTTTATTGATGTGCACTTTTGTGGGATGGAGACGTGCCTGTTCGAGTTTCGGTGGGTGGTGCTTTGGTTTTTGCGTTTTCTTGCTGTTGGGTGTTTGTTTGGGGATTGTTAGATGAGGGAGTTTGTTTGTATGAGCGGGGAGAGGGAGCGAGGGAACAATAGGTGGAGACTTCTTGGCATCGGGGGCGGGGGCCACCAAGCTAGCTGGGTGAGCTAGCTCACGGAAGCACAGTGCGGGGTGTGTATACGTTTAGTTTACTGGATGGGTTAGGTTTTAGAGTAGTGTTGCTGGTGGGGGGGGGGGGGGGGGGGGGGGGGGACGGGTTCTGCTGACGAGGGAGGGACTTCGGTGGAGGGCCACTGAGGAGGCCGGGGGTGGGGGCCGCTGTGGGGCAGGCCGGAGGAAGTGCGGCGCAGTGGCTGGAGGTGGGCCCAAGCAAGGGGATGGCTGATCGGCAGGGTGGGGACACTTCGCCCCCCCCCCAACTAGGCTGATCACCTGGAATGTTCGGGGGTTAAATGGGCCGGTAAAGAGGGCACGTGTGTTTGCGCACCTGAGGGGACTGAAGGCAGACGTGGTAATGCTGCAGGAGACATACCTTAGAGTGGTGGACCAGGTCATGGTGAGGAATGGCTGGGTTAGTCGGGTTTTCCACTCGGGGTTGGATACAAAGACTAGAGGGGTTGCGATCTTGGTTAACAAGCAGGTGACATTTGAGGTGGGAAGAATAGTCTTGGATGTGGGAGGTCAATTTATCATGGTTAGTGGCAAGCTACAGCTGTATATGTGCCAAATTGGGATGAGGGGGATTTTAATAAGAGAGTGCTAGGGAAAATTCCAGACCTGGACTCGCAAAAGCTGATTATGGGAAGGGATTTTAATATGGTTATTGATCCCGGCCTGGACTGGTCATGCTCGAGAACGGGCAAGGTGCCAGCAATGGCAAAGGAGCTGGAAGGGTTCATGGAGCAGTTGGGGGGGGGTGGATCCATGGAGATTTAGGCAGCCGAGGGCGAAGGAATTTTCTTTGTACTCCCACGTACGTAAGGTGTACTCCCGGATCGATTTCTTTGTCTTGGGTAGGGCCCTACTGGCTGGGGTGGTGGACACGTGGTACTCGGCAATCACGATCTCGGACCATGCTCCGCACTGGGTGGACCTGCAGGTGAGTATGAATAGCAAGCAGCGCCCGCAATGGAGGTTGGATGTAGGGCTGTTTGCGGACGAAGCAGTGTGCGACAGGCTGAGGAAATGCATGCTGAATTACCTGCAGGTAAATGATACGGGTGAGGTCTCAGCAGCGGTGGTCTGGGAAGCGCTGAAGGCAGTGGTGAGAGGAGAGCTGATCTCGATCCGGGCTCATAGGGACAGGATGGATAGGGCAGAAACGGACCGACTGGTAAAAGAGATTCTACGAGTTGATAGGAGGTATGCGGAAACTCCAGAGGCAGGGCTTTTAAGGGAACGCCGGAGGCTACAGGCGGAATTTGGTTTGTTAACCACAGGGAGGGCAGTGGAACAGCTCAGAAAGGCGAAAGGGGCGGTTTATGAGCACGGTGAGAAGGCCAGCAGGATGCTTGCACAGCAGCTCAGAAAGAGGGAGGCAGCTAGAGATATAGGGAAAGTTATTGACGGGGATGGGAACTTAGTTGGGGACTCGGCAGTGGTGAGCAAGGCCTTTCGGGACTTTTATTGCAGGTTGTATAGGTCGGAACCCCCTGCGAGGCCGGAGGGGATGAGGCACTTCTTGGAAGGGCTGACTGTCCCAAAGGTGGACGGGGAGCTGGTAGAAGGGCTGGGGGGCCGGATCGGGCTGGAGGAGATAGTGGAGGGTTTGAAGGCCATGCAGTCGGGTAAGGCCCCGGGACCAGACGGGTACCCAGTCGAGTTCTATAAAAAGTTCTCCGGAATATTGGGGCCGGTGCTGATGAAGGTCTTTAACGAGGCTAAGGAAAGCGGGGTTCTGCCCCAGATGACGTCACAGGCCATGATCTCGCTCATCCTGAAACGGGACAAGGACCCGGAGTTATGTGGGTCTTACAAGCCGATTTCCTAATTGATCCTAGATGCCAAACTTCTGGCCAAAATTTTGTCCTCCAGGATTGAGGACTGTGTACCGGATGTTATTGTGGAGGATCAGACGGGGTTCGTTAAGGGTAGGCAGCTGGTGGCCAATGTAAGAAGGCTGGTAAACATGATCATGATGCCCCCGGAGGTAGGGAGGTTGAGGAAGTGGTCGTGATGGATGCGGAGAAAGCCTTTGATCGGGTTGAGTGGGATTACTTATGGCAGGTGCTGGAGCGGTTCAGGTTTGGGAAGGGCTTTGTTGACTGGGTTAGGCTGCTGTACCGGGCGCCGGTAGCTAGTGTACGGACAAATAGGACGATGTCGGAATATTTCAGACTACACCGGGGGACGAGACAGGGATGTCCCCTCTCCCCACTGCTGTTTGCGCTGGCGATAGAGCCGCTGGCAATTGCTCTGAGGGCCTCAAGGTGGGGGGGGGGGGGGGGGGGGGGGGGGGGGGAGCACAGTCTCGCTGTATGCGGGTGACCTACTGTTATATGTCTCAGACCGAAGGGAGGGGATGGAAGAAGTTATGGGAATTTTAGGGGAATTCGGCCGGTTTTCGGGGTATAAGTTCAATATGGGGAAGAACGAGATGTTTGTGGTCCAGGTGAGGGGTCAGGAGAGGCGACTGGGGGACTGCCATTTAGAGTGGTAGGGGACAGTTTCAGGTACCTCGGTATCCAAGTGGCGTGGGATTGGGACCGGCTACATAAATTGAACTTGGCCCGGTTGGTGGACCAAATGAAGGAGGATTTCCGGAGATGGGATATGCTCCCGTTGTCTCTAGCGGGCAGAGTTCAATCAGTAAAAATGATGGTCCTCCCAAGATTCCTATTCGTTTTCCAATGTCTCCCCATCTTCATCCCACGGTCCTTTTTTAAGCGGATCAATAAGATTATTGTGGGCTTTGTGTGGGGGGGGCAAGTCCCCGCGAGTGAGGAGGGCAGTGCTCGAGTGGAGTCAGGGGGAGGGTGGGCTGGCGCTGCCGAATTTTAGCAATTATTATTGGGCGGCTAATATAGCCATGGTTAGGAAGTGGCTGGTGAGGGAGAGGTCGGCATGGGTACGCATGGAGGCAGCTTCTTGTAAGGGCACAAGTCTGGGGGCGCTGTTACCAGCACCTCTGCCATTCCCGCCGGCGCGATACTCCACTAGTCCAGTGGTGGTGGCAGCCCTGAGAGTCTGGGCGCAGTGGAGGAGACATGTGGGAGCAGAGGGGGCATCGGTCTGGTCCCCAATATGGATAATCACCGGTTTGCCCCGGGGAGGATGGACGGGGGATTCCGAATTTGGCGGAGAGCGGGGATTGAGAGGATGGGAGACTTATTTATAGAGGGGAGCTTTCCGAGTATGAGGGCACTGGAGGAAAAGTTTGCATTGCCGGGGGGAAATGAATTCCGATATCTGCAGGTGTGGGACTTTCTGTGGAGGCAGGTACCGACCTTCCCACTCCTGCCGCTAAGGGGGATTCAGGATAGGGTGGTTTCTAGAGGATGGATAGGAGAGGGGAGCATCTCGGACATATATAAAGAGCTTATGGGATCGGAGGAGATGCAGACTGAGGAGCTGAAGCAAAAGTGGGAGGAGGAGCTAAGAGGAGAGTTAGAGGAGGGCCTTTGGGCGGACGTGTTGGGTAGAGTCAACGCGTCCGCAACATGTGCCAGGCTCAGCCTGATCCAATTTAAGCTCGTTCACTGGGCTCACTTGACGGTGGCCCGGATGAGCTGATTCTTTGGGGTGGAGGACAGGTGTGCAAAGTGTGCGGGGGAGCCAGCGAACCATGTCTACATGTTCTGGGCATGTCCAAGGCTTAGTGGATTTTGGCAGGGGTTTGCCGACACCATGTCCACGGTATTAAATACGAGGGTGGCAATGAGTCCGGAGGTGGCAATTTTTGGGGTATCGCAGGACCAATCCAGGAGAAGAAAGAGGCAGATGTTCTGGCCTTTGCTTCCCTGGTAGTCCGGAGGCGTATATTGCTGGCGTGGAGGGACTCAAAACCCCCAAAATCGGAGACCTGGCTTTCGGACATGGCAGGCTTCCTCTGCCTGGAGAAAATTAAGTTCGCCTTGAGAGGGTCTCTGTTAGGCCCGGAGGTGGCAACCATGCGTCGACTTCTTCGCAGAGAATTAATCGTCAGCAGAAGGTGGCGGGGGGCGGGGGGGGGGGGGGGGGGGGGGGGGTGGTTTAGGCTAGCATAGATTAGGGGGGTAAGTAATGGCGGGACCTGTGGGAGAGGGAGGTGGTATTTGCACTATGTTAATATTTTCTTTGTTATGTACATTGTTGATTTTATTGCTGTTACAATGCCAAAGAAATACCTCAATAAAATGTTTATTATAAAAAAAGTGCCTCTAGTCAGAGAGTCTGCGAACATGTCCCTTAGGTGTGGGGCCAGGGCCAGTGCAAATTTTTTGTAGAAGTCTGTTGGGAACCCATCAGGTCCTGGCGCTTTCCCCGCCTGCATGGACTTGATGCTCCCCATGATTTCTCCCAGATCTATTGGTGCTTCCAGCTCCCCCGTCTGTCCTCTCCCACAACCGGCATTTCCAGTCCTCCCCATCGGGGGGTTCGGAGGTGTACAGTCCTTGGTAGAAGGTCTCAAATGCTTGATTGACCTCTTTTGGTTCCACTACCAGTCTGCCTCTGCCATCCTTTACCTGCGCTATTTGTCTCATGGCTGCCTGCTTTCTCAGCTGGTGAGCCAGTCGGCGGCCAGCCTTGTCCCCGTGTTCGTAAAACGTCCTCCCATTTCTGGTGAAGTTGGTACACTGCTTTCCTAGTGGATAGCAGGTTAAAGTCTATTTGTAGCTTTTTCCTCTCCACCAGCAGCTCTGCAGTCGGAGCCTCGGAGTATTTTCTGTCTGCCTCCAAGGTGGAGTCTGTGGTGAATGTATTCACCTAAGTATGAACTGTCCGTATAGTGCTGTGACCTATGACCTGGAAATGATAATACAGTCTACCTCCAGGTACTGTACTGGAACCCCGGTGGGCTCCGCCTCTGGCTCCGCTCTCACCGGGGGATATATAGACTGGCCACCTTTGGATGGCACTCATTTGTACAACAGATACTGGCAGGTGAGATAATGAAGCCCAGTATTCACTCATTCTCACGGTCTCACAGTGAATTGATGGTGTAACAATTTATTATCCATGGAAGCTGCTCTAAAGCCAGATAAGCTCGAACTCGACGCGCGAGCGACAGAGGCCAAGGAGATCTTCGAACACTGACTTCGCTGTTTTGAGGCCTACCTTGACTCCTCCACAATGCCTCCCTCTGAAATCCTTGAGCTGCGACTCCGCCATGCTCGGGTGAGCCATCGAATATCCGTGATGATAGAGAAAGCTGCCACGTACGAGGCGGCGGTTGCGACCCTCAAGGCGCATTTCGTGAAGCCCGTAAACGAGGTGTTCGCCCGACACTTCCTCACTACTCGCCGTCAACGCGCCAGGGAATCGCTGGACGAGTACCTGGAAAACCTGACCCTACTCTTAAGGAACTGCAGCTATCGGGATGTGACGGCGGAGGAGCACATGAACCGACAGATCCGGGCCACCTACGTGGCTGAGGTCCGATCGAACTACATCAGGCAGCGCCTGCTGGAAAATGGGACCACTGACCTGCGGGACACGGTAAAACTAGCCACCTCGTTAGAGGTGGCCTACCAGACCCTCAGTGCGTCCCCCGCCGACACGGCGAACCCCTCGTGGACACCATCGTCGCGGCCCCCATCGGACCCGACTACGTCACAGGCCTGTGCCGCGCGGCTGCCCATCCAGACCGGGGAACCGCAGTGCTACTTCTGCGGCCAGGGTCAACACCCCGGCAGCATTGCCCAGCCCGCACAGCGACGTGCAGCGACTGTGGGAAAACGGGACACTTCGCCAGAGTCTGTCTGGGCTGACCTAAAGCCCTGAAGTCGAAAACTCACCAGGCCCGACCCATGGACTCACAGGCCTGCAGACCCCAAAATGTGGCTGCGTGCCAGCACGGAACGCCCCCTTCAGACGCGTCATCAGCCTCGTGCGACTCGTGGGGGCCGCCATCTTGGCCACCGGCTCCAACACTGACCGACACATGGGGGCCGCCATCTTGGCCGCCGGCTCCGGCACCGGCCGACATGTGCGACCGATGGGGCGGCCATCTTGGACGCCACCTTCGACCCAGCCCGACACGTGCAATTCATGGGGGCCGCCATTTTGTGATACCGCCGACCGCACAGTTCTACCCGCAGCTTGGCGCAGTCACCCTCGACCAGTCGCAGCCAAAGCACCTGAATAATTCCATGATGGTCGTTCGGGTCAACGGGCACTAGACCTGTCTTTTCGACTCCGGGAGCACGGAGAGCTTTGTTCACCCAGACACGGTAAGGCGCTGCTCTCTTCACATCTACTCCGCATCCCAAACAATCTCCCTTGCCTCCGGATCTCATTCGGTCCAGGTCCGGGGGTATTGTTTTGCTAACCTCGCGATGCAGGGCGCCAAGTACGCTAGTTTTAAGCTGTACATCCTCCCTCAGCTCTGCGCCCCCCTACTGCTTGGATTAGACTTCCAATGCAGTCACCGAAGCCTGACCCTACAGTTCAGCTTACCCTCCTCACGGTATGCAGCCTCGCGACCCTCAAGGTCCCCCCCTTCCCACTTTGCGAACCTCATTACCAACTATAAGCCCGTCGCCACCAGGAGCAGGTGGTACAGTTCCCAAGACATGATTTTTATCAAATCGGCGAGGTCAGCAACAGCCCCTGGAGAGCACAAGTGGTGGTTGTCCGGACCGGGGAAAAGAAACGGATGGTTGTGGACTACAGCCAGACCATTAACCGGTTCACACAACTTGATGCGTACCCCCTCCCCCGCATAGCGGAGATGGTCAACCAGATCGCATAGTACCTGGTGTTCTTAACGGCTGATCTGAAGTCAGCCTACCACCAGCTCCCGATCCACCCGGGAGAGCGCCACTACACTGCCTTCGAAGCAGTCGGCTGACTCTTCCACTTCCTCAGGGTCCCTTTCGGCGTAACTAACGGGGTCTCGGTTTTCAGAGAACGGGTTGCGGGCTGCATACCCGTACTTGGACAATGTTACCATCTGCGGCCACGATCAGCAGTACCATGACGCCAACCTTCAGAGGTTTCTCCAGGCTGCCCAATCTCTCAACCTCACATATAACAAAAAGAAGTGCGTCTTCCGCACTACCCGACTGGCCATCCTCGGTTACATCATGGAGAACGGAGTCCTAGGGCCCGACCCCGACCGCATGTGCCCTCTCATGGAACTCCCCCTTCCCACAGCCTCAAGGCCCTCAAACGATGCCTGCGGCTGTTCTCCTACTACGCCCAGTGGGTCCCCAACTATGCGGACAAAGCCCGCCCACTTATTAAAACCACCACATTTCCCCGGACGGCTGAGGCCCGCTCGGCCTTCAGCCGCATCAAGGCCGACATCTCTAAAGCCGTAATGCACGCAGTGGACGGGTCCGTTCTCTTCCAGGTAGAGAGCGATGCGTCAGACGTCGCCCTGGCCGCCACATTCAATCAGGCGGGCAGACCAGTAGCCTTCTTCTCTAGAATCCTCCACGCTTCCGAAATCCCACACCCCTCGGTCGAGAAGGAAGCACAAGCCATAGTGGAAGCCGTGCGGCACTGGAGGCACTACCTGGCCAGTAGGAGGTTCACCCTCGTCAGCGACCAGCGATCGGTTGACTTTATGTTTGACAACGCACAACGGGGCAAGATTAAGAATGACAAAATCTTGAGGTGGAGGATCGAACTTTCCACCTATAATTACGATATTAAGTATCGTCCTGGGAAGCTCAATGAGCCCCCAGATGCCCTGTCCCGCGGCACATGCGCCAGCGCGCAAGATAGCCGACTTCGGGCTATCCACAATGACCTCTGTCACCTGGGGGTCACCCGGCTTACCCACTTTATTAAGGCCCGCAACCTGCCCTACTCCACTGAGGAGGTCCAGGCCATGACCAGGGACTGGCAAGTCTGTGCGAAGTGCAAACTGCACTTCTACCGGCCAGACAAGGCCCACTTGGTAAAGGCCTCCCAGCCCTTTGAGCGCCTCAGTATTGACTTCAAAGGGCCCCTCCCCTCCATCAACCGTAATGTATACTTCCTATCCGGCGTTGATGAGTACTCCCGCTTCCCCTTCGCTGTCCCCTGCCCCGACATGACCTCGGCCACAGTTATAAAGGCACTGCACAGCATCTTCACGCTGTTCGGTTTCCCTACGTACGTCCACAGCAACCGGGGCACATTGTTCATGAGCGATGAGCTGCGTCAGTACCTGCTCAGTAAGGGCATTGCCTCGAGCAGGACTATGAACTATAACCCGCAGGGAAACGAGCAGGTGGAGAGGGAGAACGCGATGGTATGGAAGGCCGTCCTTCTGGCCCTCCGGTCTAGAAGACTCCCGATCCCCAGCTGGCAGGAGGTCCTCCCCGATGCTCCTCTGCACAGCCACGAACGAGACCCCTCACGACCGTTTATTTGTCTTCCCGAGGAAGCCCATCTCCGGGGTTTCGCTTCAATCTTGGCTGACAACTCCGGGACCTGTCCTTCTCCGGAAGCATGTGAGGAGCTATAAGACCGACCCCCTGGTCGAGAGGGTCCAGCTGCTGCATGCCAACCCCCAGTACGCCTGCGTCGCGCACCAGGACGGACGGCAAGATACAGTCTCCCTACTGAACCTGGCGCCAGCTGGTTCCCCTGCCAACGCACCCACCACCCCCCTGCCTACCCCCATCCCTCAATTGTCTCCGACACGTTGGACTAAAGCTCAAGCTCCAGACAACACGCCCCCGGAGTCCCCACCTGCTGAGGAGGTCTAAAAGAACAATCCGGCCTCCAGGCAGACTGAACATTTAATGACCCCACATCACTCCCGCTGGACTTGATTTTTTTAACAGGGGGTAAATGTGGTGAATGTATTCACCTAAGTATGAACTGTCTGTATAGTGCTGTGACCTATGACCTGGAAATGATAATACTGTCTACTTCCAGGTACTGTACTGGAACCCCGGTGGGCTCCGCCTCTGGCTCCGCCCTCACCAGGGGATATATAGACCGGCCACCTGTGGGTGGCACTCATTTGTACAACAGATACTGGCAGGCAAGTTCCTGGATAAGAAAGCCTAGTATTCACTCGTTCCCACGGTCTCACAGTGAATTGACGGTATAACAGAGTCGATCAGCTGTTGTCTGGCCTCCCTCTCTTCCCTATCTCTGCATGCCTTGTAGGCTATTAATTCCCCTCGGATCACAGCCTTCAGTGCCTCCCAGAACGTGGAAGGTGAGACTTCTCCGTTCTGGTTGTTAGTCACGTAGTCGCCTATGGCCTGTGAAGCTTTCTGGCAGAAGGCCATTTTAGCCAGGAGGTCCGTGTCCAGCCTCCATGTGGGGCGCAGGGCACGGCCCGTCTCCAACCTCACATCCACGTAGCGCGGTGCGTGATCGGTGATGACTCGCGCGGAAAACTCCACTCCTCTAATTCCTGGAAGCACCGATTTCCCCACTGCAAAGAAGTCAACGGGTATATATCTTGTGCACTTGTGAAAAAAAACAAGAATTATTTTTCTCCCCGGTGCAGGAACCTCCACGGGTCCACCGCTCCCATCTGCTCCATAAATGCTCCTAGTTCCTTAGCCATGCCTGTCTTTTTCCCCGTTCTGGGTTCCTTCGGTCGGTCAGCTGGTCGTGTACGCAGTTAAAGTCACCCTGCATAATCAGTCGGTGCGTGTCAATGTCGGAGATTTCCACTATGGTCTTTTTTATAAAGTCTGTGTCGTCCCAGTTGGGAGCGTACATATTTACCAGCACTACTGGTGCCCCTTCCAGGACACTGCTGACCATGACGTACCCTGGGTCCGTAACTGTCTTGGTTTCTGTAAACCTCGTCCTCGTGCTGATCAGTATGGCCACCCCCCCCAGCCCTCATCTGTGCCACCCAGCCCTTCCTTACCAGTAGTCTGTCCTTCTCCCTCAGGTGTGTCTCCTGCAGGTATACTGTGTCCGCCGTCAGGATTCTCAGGTGGGCGAAGACTCTGGATCTTTCACTGGGCCGTTAAGTCCCCTTACTTTCCAGGTGACTATCATGGTGGGGGGTTTCTGACCCCCCATGTCCTGCGGGTTCAACCATATTTACCTGTTGGACATGCCCCTGCACTCCGGGGATTCCCTTTGTTAGGGGGCCGTCCAAAATGGCCGTGATCGCTGCTCTCCCCATGAGGTTGGGCCCCTGCGCTCCGGGATTTCCCTTTGTCCAGCGGGTACCCAACATGGCTGCCAACTGTGTGTATGCCACGTGGGTGCGCCCCTGCACCCCGGGGTCTCGCTTTGTTTAGGGAACCTCCAAAGTGGCTGCTTGCTGCACCATCTTGATTCCTCGGCCTGCTCCATGCCTGCTGAGGTCTGTCTCATTGCCAACCCTTTCCTATCCTTCAGCCCTTTTTCTCTTCTGTGAGTTCCCCCCCCCCCGTTCCCCCCTTTCCCTCCCTTTCCTCCCCCCTGTATTCGCCCCCCTTTCTGCCCTGCCCTCCCCCTTGGCCAGACGCTCCCTTTCCCCTGAGAAGTGCGCCGCGGCCCCTTTACTGCTTGCCTTCCCGTGCTTGCCCTCCCTGCTAGTACGGTGACTCCCCTCCCTGCGCTGGTCTTGCCCTGTCTCTGTCTGTTTGCCCGTCTCCGTTCCCTTTCTCGCCCCTCACCTGTTTCCCCTATCCTCGCTTCCCTTTCTCTGTCCTCCTACTTTAGCCCGAGAATGAGGCAGCACAGTTCCGTGCAAACACAGATTCCATACAACAGACTTGGTCCCGTTTCGTCCTCCCCTTTCTGTCTTTTTCCCCGCTGCCCTCACCATTGCTCTGTCTGTACCTTTTCTAGATTGTTGGTCTTCACGAACTCCTCGGCCTCTGCTGGGGGGCCGAAGTAATGTCCTTTTTGTTTACCCAGAGTCTGGCCGGGAACAACATGCCGAATCTCACCCCACTCTTGGAGAGCGCTGATTTTGCTTCATTGAATTCGGCCCTTTTTTTTGCAAGGTCTGCCCCAATGTTCTTATAGACCCTTATTCTGTGACCTTCCCACGAGCACGACTTCGTCTGTCGAGATCTCCTCAGGATCTTTTCCCGGCCCTGGTACCGGTGCAGCTTCGCAATGATCGCTCTCTGCTGCTCCCCAGCCTTGGTGTGTGTGGTAGTATCAGGTATTGCAGTACCCGAGAGACTGTAGACCATTGGGTAAGCCTAGCAGCTTACCATTGACTGTTTTGGTATGTGGCTCCGCCCTGATAGGCGGGGTATAAGAACAGGTGCCGTCCCAGCAGCCCTCATTCTGTACCGAAGCTGCTGGGGAACAGATCTAGTCTATTAAAGCCTTCAGTTATGATACAACCTCATCTTCGAGTCTAATTGATCGTGCATCAGTGTGTCAAGTTTCTTGAGTGTTTTTCGAGCTATACTCATCTACCGCATCCTGACTTGAGTCTTTTAGATGGCTGACAAATTCCTCACCACAGAATCTCGAGTGTCTGACATGCTCTCGTAACCACAGTATTTATATGGCTGGTCCGGTACAGTTTCTGGCCAATGATAACACCCAGGATGTAGATTCAGCAATGGTAATGCCACTGAATGTCAAGGGAAGCTGGTTAGATTTGTTTTTTGGAGGTGACCATTACCTGCCAATTAACAGTCCAAGCCTGAATATTATCCAGGTCTTGCTGCATATAGAAACAGACTGCCTCAGTATCTGAGGAGTTTCAAACAGTACTGAATACTGTGAAAACATCATTGAACAATCCCACGTCGGAACTCATTATGAAGTGAAGGCATTGACGAATATGTTTGTTCCTCTGCAGCAATGTCCTGGGACTGAGCTGATTGGCTTCCAACAACCATAACCATCCTCCTTTGTGCGATGCATAACTCCAGCCGGTGGAGAGTGTGACTCCTTGATGCCACACTCAGTTAAATGCTGCCTTGATGTCAAGAGCATTCAATGTCACCTCACCATTTGGTGTTCTTTCTGAGCCTGTTGCTGTAGCACACATACAAAGGAAGGAAAAAAATAAGTAATAATGATCACACCACACACACACACCACACACACACACACCACATACATACACCACACACCACACACACACACACACATACCATACACACACACGATACACACACCACACAATCACCACACACACATACACCACGCACACACATCACACACACACCACATACGCACACCACACATACACACCACACACACACACACCACATACATACACCACACACCACACACACATACACACACACATACCATACACACACACGATACACACACCACACAATCACCACACACACATACACCACGCACACACATCACACACACACCACATACGCACACCACACATACACACCACACACACACACACCACATACATACACCACACACCACACACACATACACACACACATACCATACACACACACGATACACACACCACACAATCACCACACACACATACACCACGCACACACATCACACACACACCACATACGCACACCACACAAACACCACACACACACCACACATGCACGTCACACACACACACCACACACACATAGCATACACACACCACACAAACACCACACACACTACACACACACGCCACACACACACACACCACACACACGTACCACACACACCGTACATACACCACACAAACACCTCACACACACTACACACACATGCCACATGCATACAAACCTTACACACACCACAAACACACACCTCACAAACATACCACAAACACACACCTCACAAACATACCACACACACACACCATACACACACCACACATACACCATACCAAACACCACACACACACCATACCAAACACCACACACATACCACACACACACACCACACACACCACACACACGCCGTCCAGGTAATAGTTGTTGGAGCAGATTTACAAAAGATCTTGTCCCACAGTAGATTTCTCTTCTTGAGTTGGTTACTTTGCAAAACTGGGTCAATGCCTCTGAGAGAGAGAGTCAGAGTAGCAAACAGCTTCAGCAGCCTGTTCAGTACAGCATTATTATGTTTCTCTCTCTCTCTCCTGTTTGACAGGCAAGTCTTATAAGTACCTTGCTGACTGTATATGCCAGAGAAAACCTGTGGGTTCATGCCTGCTGCAGTTATTGTTTCAGAACAAGTAATTGTACTTTGATAACCTATTTCAGAGAAATATTTGATAAGTCTCAGGATGGTGCCAAACCAACAAGGAAATGAGGTATTTCATGCTCCCCAGTGGATCGATGTATTTTTTTTTAACCCACTTCGTAGAATGTGACATTATATATTGTAATAGTCTGGGCAATTGTCATTGTCTTTAGAGTTCCAGATTCTTTTAAAATTCAGCCTGAAAAGAAAATTTTGAAATTATACCTTTAACAAGGACATCCTCACAACACTCTTTTGTCAAAGATAAAGCATTCATCGCACAATGTGATGACAGATATTGGTTATGTTGCAAGAACTGAGGAGGTGCGAATAATAGATTGTAGTTTTGATTTACCTTTCAGAGGAAAATAGAAAGGGTGAAATGCCTTGGTTGCCAATTGGTGGAATCAAATCCAGGTGTAAAAAAACACTCCTTAATTAGGGTGATAACAGGTTCCAGAAGTGAATAGTTTTTATCATGCTGGACTGTGAGAGAAGGAACGCTTGCAAAGAAGCAGAAAGGGAGCTGAAGATTATTTTGGTACCTTGTGGACATTTTGCCTAACCAGCAGATGCTTTTTAGAAGTTGGAAGGAAATTATTTTACAACATATCACTGCTTATTTTACCTGGGTTAATTTGGTCAGCTCATTGAGCTTAGTAAAATTATGCAGTGTTGACAAAAATGGTATTCACCGGAGAGGCCACTTCCATCCAGCACCTTATTACAGATGTTATTCCCTCCATGCTAAATATCTGTCGCCTTATGTCTTATTTCTGGACAGTAAAATCTCTACAGAGAAGTACATGGCTCAGCTACAGCATTCTTGTTCATGCTTCCTTTGTTCTCAGTAGTTCAAGACCTTATTCCATAAAATCTCTTGAAGGTTCTTTACTTCTGCAGATAGCCTCCCAATTGAAGTCACAAATAATGTTGGAAACATACTCTTGGATATCAAAATTAATCTAATCAAGAAAATGTTTCAGGCTCAAGGTGGCATTACACCAGAGGACAACAGTCCTGATGCATTTTCTGCAGCGACCACAGATGCAAAATCAAATCCAATACGTTCCAAGGAGGTTTAGAAAGCTCAATCTCTGTTTGAAAGCTTATAGCTCATCTGCCAAGATGAGAATAATGCCCTGTGCAAAATTATTTTTGCTTAGAGTAAAACACCAACTATTTTTGTGCAAAATAATTCAACAAGCACATTTCACACCTTATCAGATTTTCTTTCTTTCTAGCTGCTTTCAGTATTTATATCAGATTGCACAAACCGCAGGAATCACCTAAAGTTGAGAAAACATAGTTTCTAGAAAATGTATAAACACTATAACAGCATTTTTCACCCAACACTTTATGTACTTAATGCACTGGAATGAGTGACACCACAAAGAAAATGCATAGCAAGGGCTTCAACAAGAGTGTTTACTTTCTCTCGGATTTATAATTTTGAACGAGAATAACAATTCCACTATTCTTGTTTGTACTTTATTAGTGCGATTTGACACCCTCGCTCACTTTTAACTCCTTTCACAGGAATTACAGTATTTTCTGATTATATCTAAAAACAGCGGGGCTGGTTTTACAGCAGTCATGACAACAAAACTGTTAGTGCTTAACCTCTTATTCCACTAAAACTGACAGCATTTTGGGAGTCTACACAAGAAGTACAGAAATTCAGCAGTTGCACTTAGGGACTTTACAGCTGAATTTTGCATGTTTCCCACGGATGGGGGTGTAAAGTGGGTTAGGCGCCCATCCTACCATCTCCTTGCCCACCCCCATAATAGGGCGGAGGGGGGGGGGTGCAGGCACTGGAATTGGCAACCCACTGGCCCTATTTAAATCAACAATGAAGAGTCAATTAGACTTGTTATCAAACCTATTGACTCTGATAATACACATGCTATAATATGTTTGGTGTGCAGCAGGGTGGTAGCAAAATGCCTGATTTCTAACCAGCAATGTGGTGAAAGGGCAGAAAGGAGGGAGGGTTGCTCTTTGGGAGTTGTCCTTTGCCAATTGCAGGGTGACTCCACTTAGACTCAACACCCCTTTCCATCCTATCCTCTCCCTCCCTTAAACGCACTCCCTCTCCCCACTGTCCCTCTGCTTTTCCTCTTCTAACCCTCCTGGCCAAGACCGCAGATTTATCTGTTGTGGGGATCCTCATCCTTGGGCTCCACTCCTCACCTGCAGTCCCGGCAGCTGTCACTGGTACTTTTGTGGCGCTCTTGGAACTGTGCGAGCTACTGGTAAACTGGATTGACAGCCTTAAAAGGCAGAATTTCTGAACTAGTGAGGGGTGGAAGTCCCACTCGGCCCGCATTAATGAGCCCTGCAGCGCTTTATTACTATTGGGTGGGTCAGTGTGGAGCGGGTTGGCACCATGTCAATGTGGTTTCCAGAGGCGAGTGGGGGTGTGCGTACTATCTGCAACCCCCCCCCCCCATATTATTCTGCCCTATGTTTCTCAGAAGTTGTGCTGTTGTGTATCAGCCACAGTATGATCCCTGTGCAATCAATGAAGTGGCAGAAATTTCACTTTCACACTCTCACTGCAAAGATCCTTTGAAAAGTTACACCTTGTTAAATGAGGTGTAACAGGGTTTTCAATGGTTTGCTAACTTCACAATTACTGTGAAACATCCTCACTGGCCCAAAAGTCTAATTTTAGACTGTCATGTGATTCAAAATAACTGTGAAGCCCGTTTGAAAAATTAATATAAAATTCTGATGCATCTGCCAATAATCCTGCTGTTCCAACTGGTGCTGTACTTTCTGATGATATTGGCATGCTATTGGAGCCATCAGTCAGTTAACCCAGAGGTCAACAACCAGAATTTTGTGCAACCAAGCAAAGGCTACACACCATAACGGCAAGGCATCTGGAGAGGATCAATTTAAAAAGCAACGGTGCTGTTGATCAAGTTCTTATCAAAAAGCATGTGGACAGTGTCCTAAAGCTTCATTCAAATTCCTGGAGGACATCATTGAATTGTTTTTCTTGCTATCTATGGCCATGTCTGTTGAAAACTATATCCCCTGTGATGTTTGAAAACCATTAATAATTATTAATGCATGATTATATTATTATATTAGTGCTATACGTTTTTAATGCGAAAATGTAGAGTAAAGGGCTAACCCTAATGATAGCTACTGGGTGCGTAAGAATTTACAGAATTTACAGTGCAGAAGGAGACCATTTGGCCCATCGAGTTTGCACCAGCCCTTACAAAGCACACCCTATTCAAGCCCGCGTATCTACCCTATCCCCAAAATCCAGTAACATCCACTTAACCTTTTTGGACACTAAGGACAATTTATCATGGCCAATCCACCTAACCCGCACATCTTTGGACTGCGGGAGGAAACTGGAGCACCCGGAGGAAACCCACGCAGACACGGGGAGGACGTGCAGACTCTGGGTTGAGCTGTTTACAGGATAGCAACTGGGAGCGTCTATCTCGTAGCATGCGTTGACTTGGAGCTTACTTGGTCTGGACCAGCTTTGGCGGATCTCTCCTAGCTGAGAGCCAAGGCAAAAAATTCCCCATTCTCTCTTGGGGAATCTTTTTTATACTCGAAAGGGCTTTGCGCGCTTTTGGGGGGGCCTTGAACTTGGCCCCAATTAATTGGGCCGTTTCCCAATCGTTCTTATCGATTTTCCTCCAATAGAGGGGTGGGTTCCCTGGTTGCTGGGCATGACCTAGGTGGCCGTTGGTTTGCTTTGTTTTAGTCTCCTCTGGCGCCGGGGTGCCTGTCTTAGCATTGTTTACCTAAATGTTGCCTTTTGTTCCCGGGGATTGCTCATTAGTATGTAGATGGTTCTGCAGTATCGGTCTTGTCTGAGAGCTACAGCTCTAATCAATAGACAGACCTTGCACCTGCTTGCTTTTTCGGTATTGTCCAATTTTCCCTGCATTCTTTGCAAAGTGTCCATTTTGTAATCGGGACGTGGCCATCCCAGATGGCTACAAGACCCTTCCAACAGGTATTCTGTACCTGCTCCTGACCTTTCTCCCTGAAATGCCTACTGGCCTTTGATCCTTCAGGGAGTGCCTCTCCTAATCCCTTCTTGCCCTGGCCTACTCATATGAGGAGCTCTCTCCAACAGAGTATATAATGTCTACCTCAAACCTTATGCTTTCGAGGTTTGACCTAAATTATAAAGGGGCCTGTCTGGAAAAAGCCTCTGCACAGATTTAAGCCCACAAGGGTAATGTCAGTGAATAAAATGCTTCACTAAATGTACAATAATGCACACACTCACACCTCAATTTGAAATTCCCATCTCCTCACCTACCGATTCCTTCTGACCCCTTTATTCCACGCTGGAATATAGCACGGAGGCGCAGTGGTTAGCACAGCTGACTCATGGTGCCGAGGTCCCAGGTTCGATCCCGGCCCTGGGTCACTGTCCGTGTGGAGTTTCGCCCCCACAACCCAAAGATGTGCTGGGTAGGTGGATTGGCCACGCTAAATTGCCCCATAATTGGAAAAAATGAATTGGGTACTCTAAATTTTTTTTCCAAAGAAAACAAAAAATCCACGCTGGATCCAGAATGTTCAAAAAACATTGATTCCTGGCTGCCCATTTGGCCTGTGCAGCAAGGGCAAAAACACATGGGCTTCTCAAAATTTAGAACAACCGGACATTTAATGGCCTTAATTGGCCCTTTAATTGCCGGCGGACACGCTTCCGATATTCACACCCACCTACCAACCGAAATATCACAAAGTGGCGCGTTAACGTACATAATGCCTGTCGATGTCATCACATTACATTTTGCACTGCATCGGGACTGCCACACACCCACAAGGCGAATGTAAAATTCTGCCCATGGTTGTGGAAAATAATAAGCTGTACCTCACAGCACTCTAAACTAGTGGATGGGTACATTTCTGTGGGTACATTAACCAACTGGATTGAAAACTAACTTGACAATTAATGTCAACTGTCTCCCATTTGAGCCCATGTCCCTCTGATATTGTTAACTCAAGCTCAAGTCCCATTGGCTCTGGAGCCAGCTTTGTCCTACCTCCTCCAATAGCTATTCTTCATCTGTGAGTGTTGCCAGACCTTTCAAACATGGAGTATCAAAATTGAGTTTGATTGAATCTTATAAACAGCTTCACAAATTCATATCTCATTTGTGGTTATAGGCACAGATGCCATGACTGATCTTTCCTTGTTTAGTTTAGGAGTAGCATCGTTACTACGTCCTTGAAAGAATGAGATGTGTGACACAGATCTGAGATTTTATCTGGGACCTTTAAAACGGTAGAAAAGAGAAAAGAGTTGGGTTTGTGTCAACCATACACTGAACGTCACTGCAGAAATGTCAACAAGAAAGATAATTGGACATTTACATGCATCTCTTGATGGTGTGATAGTAAGTTGAACAGGTTATTTTTTAATTATAAGTCTGTCTAATTTATTGGTCAGGATACACTTTGAATATGCGCAAGCATTTTATTTTTAGAAAGGCATTGATGAATTGGTAAGGTTTAGAACAAAGGAACCCAGAAAAATGAAGTTATTCCAAAAGAATTGAGCTTGCTTTCATCAGAGATTATAAGAAGAAATGGTCAAGATCATTAAAATGCTGAAAGACATCATCTAGATAAATGTAATCTTTGAACCAAAGCGATAAGAGGACAAAACTGAGAAATATTACGTCAATAAGAAATATATGAGAAAGCCTGTGAGAATAAAATATGCACCTGATACACCCATCATGCCAATGCTGTAAATCTGAAATAAAACCAGAAAATGCTGGCACATAAGAACATAAGATGTCAGAGTCGAAGAAGACCGTATGGCGCATGGAGCCTGCTCCGTCATGGGCTTCAACTCCACTTTCCTACCTGTTCCCCATATCACTTGATTCCCTTAGAGACCAAACATCTATTTATCTCACCCTTAAATACATTCAACAATGGAGCATCCACAACACTCTAAGATAAAGAATTCTAAAGACTCACAACATTTTGAGGGAAGCAATTTCTCTTCAATATTCAGTAATACTAAGCAGGCATCTGTGAGAAGAGAAACCAAGTTAATATTTCTGATCGATGCCCTTCAATCAGAACTGGGAAAATATAGATATATAATAAGTTTTAAGCAAATGAAAAGAAGGTGCAGGGGAGAACGGAGGAGGAAAATGGAAGATTTGTGATAGGGTGGAAGGCATGAGAGATTAACAACAGAAGGGAGTTGATGTCCAAAGGGACTTGAGTGTCCATGTACATCAGTCACTGAAAGCAACCATATAGGTACATCAAGCAGTTAGGAAGCTAAGTGGTATCTTGGCCATCTTTGCAAGAGAACTTGAGTACAAGAACAAGGATGTCTTACCACAGATGTGCAGGGCCTTGGTGTGACCACACCTGGAGCATTGTGTGCAATTTTGGTTTCCTTAGCTAAGAAAGGACATACTTGCCATCTAAGGAGTGCAATGCAGGTTCACCAGACTGATTCCTGGGATGGCAGGTTGTCGTAAGAGGAGAGATTAGGTCAGGTGAGCTAGTATTCACTGGAATTTAGACGAATGAGAGGGGATTAAATTGAAACATATACAATTCACACAGGGCTGGACAGTCTGGATGCAGGAATGAATACAGGTCACAGTATCAAGATTAGAGGTGTTGCTAACTTTGGTTGGCTCTTAATTCGTTGCCCGTTGGGTCTTTACTGAATTTGCTCTGTTTCTATAACCTTTGCTCTAGAGTCGCCAGGTATCTTTATGATACCGCCACGAAGTTCAAGTTCAAGTACTGATCAATAACTCAACACACCAATTAGTAAGATTCAAAACAAAACACATTTATTATACACAGTAAATCACTATTCATGCACAAAATTCTACTTACTAGACTATCTCTAACACTAAAAGGCCTATACTTAGCTTTGGAACTGGCCCACCAGGTCAGGGGAACAAATGGCCTTTCGTTCAGGTCCTGAGTCTGCAGGATTCAAAAGCTGGTATGGACTTGTAGCTAGGAGCGCCTATCTCGTAGCGAGCGTTGACTGGAGACTTACTTGGTTGATGCGGCAGCTAGACAGTTCACTGTCAAGGGTTGGTTCGCATTGCTGAGTGACCCTGCCAAGAAGAATGATTTGAACTTGGGGACTCTACTTTATAGTCCACAGGGGCTTCATGCCATTCGTGGCGGACCCCGTACCTGGTTCCAAGTGATTGGACTGCGTTCCGATCACTTGGATCGATTTCTGCAATACTGGAGTGGTTCCCTGATCGTTGAGCGGTCCCTGAGTGTCCGTTGGCCTTCCTTTGTCTTGGCTCCTGCTGGCGCTGAGGAGTCTGGCTTGGCCTTATTCACCTTAAATGTTTCAATTGTGCCCGGGGATCGCTCATTAATATGCAGATGGCTGCTAAATTTCAGTGCTGTCTGGGTTTCTGCAAGTTTTAATACACAGGAAACTTTGCACCTGCTTGTTTCTCCTGTGTTGGCTGAATTTCCCTGCATCCTTTGCGGATCTCCATTTTAAGTCGGGAAGTGGCCAACCCAGGTGGCTACACTCCCTCCTTGTGATCCCTAACGCGAAGCGTGAAGGATCACATAACTGCGTTGTCTTCACTCCCTGACCCAGCGAGCACTCTTCCATGGCCTCTACACTGACCATAACTATGCAGTAAAAATTTTAACTAACAATTCTAAGTGGCGCTATGTCACAACAGGGACATGCATTACAACATTAAAAAAAGGTACCTCTAATTATCCTCAATAAACTACACTCACTTAAACAATCAAGAATAATCTACAACACTTTACATGTATAAATAGCAGCAACACAAGTTTCTCTGGCTTGGCAGTCAAGCACAGAGGTTTACATTCTCTCAGTTGTCTTTATTCACAAAATGACGCTGAACGAATGCCCTTTATTGTAGATCAAGGGGTTCGGGGGCCTGGTGAAAACCAAAAATAGGGAATCTCATCCTGTATACTGGGGTGCGAGAGCGGTAGGCTCTCCTTCGCCATTTCCTGATGCGGTTAGTCTGCACGATGCTGCAGAATATCGCCAGTACTAAAAGGGATTCAATTACGTAGGAAAGGGAGTAACATGTTATAAACGTATCACACCATGATGGTGCATTGTTACTTGTCCCTGGGTTCTGTGTGCTATGGGGAAGTGAATCATTGACGGCCGGGGAGTTTGGGGTCAGGGGGTAGCATTCGCGCGCAACTTGATACAAATTGCAATAACGACGAAAAACACGTATGACGTCTTCATTGTTCTCTTCTTCTTTCTTCTCTTCCTCTTTTTCTTCCTCTGGAGTTCCTGAGGTTCCAGAGTTCTATGGACACAAGCATAATATCTGTTACTATCTTGTGTAATATCTTGAATGTTAGCATGTCTGTCTTTTAGTGCCAATTTCACTTTATAATTGGTCACCATGTGTGACTCCCTCATTTTTTTTTTAAAACCAAAATTTGGACTAGACATCTCAGAAAAATACTGCCGTACTGCGAGCGGTCTCGCAGCCTGTGTGCTTTACCATCCCAGTGTTTGAGGATGTAAATAGCAGAGGGAAGCAACCATAGGTTGCCAAAACCAAACAAAAGAATTTAAAACAAAACAAGCCAAAATGGGGTGCGTATGGGTAAGAGTTGGATGGAATCCCAGGGTAGGACGGTGATCAATGCCGTATGTGCTCTACCCAAGCATAGTTTGACCAAAGGGGGGGTCCTCAGGCAGGGTGGAGACCAATGCCGTTTCTCCACTGCCTGAGCAACCAGCAAGAACGGGCAAAAATGTAGTCTTCGTGGGGGCTTGCTGTAAAGGTTCTACCGTCGAACCAGAAGAGCAGTTATGAGCGGGGGTCTGGCAAGCTCTCAGCGGTTTCTGCCGATAAGTGAGCTGGCAAGTTTTCATAGGTTTCTGCCGACAAATATGGCGTGTGGCCGTGGAAGCGGTTTAAACTGAAACAAAGAACATGTAAACAAACAAACAAACATGCAACGAATATCGTGCAGGTTCCATCAGAAAGGACACTGTTTCTCCCAAGCGGTTCCTTTAAAACATCATCTGGCCACCTCAGTTATCAGTTGCGAACAGGGTCGCAAAGGGGTTCTCGTTTTGGGAGTCTGACTCAAAGTCATCATCTTCGCCCGGATGCCATAATCTGGAATGGATGAGGGTTGATAAAGCTGCATGGTGTGTCTGTGGGTCCATCTCGTCGTTCCGGACGAGCCTGTATGAATTGTCACTGTGCCAAACAGTTGCGTCTAATTCTGTGGGGACTGAGTCGGGGTCGTCATCGTAGGGCGGTAGTCTGTGGTGAGGTTTGTTAAGGAATTGTATCATGAAGGGATCACTTGAATCATGTTCAGATTCGCTGGGTGTGGGGCCTGTTGCATGGGGATAGTAGGGAGGCGTGCTGTGGCTATTGTCTGTGTCACAGTCGCTGCTGCTGCTGTCTGTGGGCGTTCCGGGTTGAGTCTAGAGTTCGGGGGTGGAGTCGAGGTCGAGTCCGTGGATGGGGTGGACGTGTTAGGGGAGGGTAGGGATACGTTGGCTGTGGGCGGGGCGTGGGCTGCTGCGTCGAGCATGACGTGGTGGGTGTGGTTAGACTGCGAGCCATATGCCTTGAGCTGGTTAATATGGAACCACGCGGTCTTCCCGTTGGGGTACTTAATTTTATACACGGAGGGGCTTACTTTGTCCGCAATGGAGTACGGACCCGAATACTTTGGTGACAGGAACGTGCTGGGGTTGTAAATGGAGAGCATGACCTGCTGTCCTACCTCAAACTCAGCCTGTACGAATTGTCACTGTGCCAAACAGTTGTGTTGTGCACTGTCTTGTCGAAACAGGCCTTGCTCTGTTTCTTCCTGGTGCCGTTTTTACATTTTCCACTAATTGTTTGACTGCGTTCTCGTGTGTGAGGGCCGTCACTTCGGGGCTGGTCAAGTCACGTCCTAATAAAATTCTGTGCCTTTCATGGGGCGTCCGGCCATGAGAGTGTGTGGGGTGTATCCTGTGGATGTTGAAACGGTATTACGTAAAAACATTAATGCAAAAGGGAGGACTGAATCCCAAGTGGTGCTGTTTTGTTGGACCATTTTCCTGAGGGTAGCTTTTAGCGTCCGATTAATTCGCTCCACGATACCACTTGACTGGGGGTGGTAAGCGATGTGGAATTTTTGGGTAATGCCAAATATCGTGAGGACGTTCTTCATGACACGTCCCGTAAAATGGGAACCTTGGTCGGATTCAATGCTGTGGGGGAGTCCCCATCTTGTAAAGATGTGGTGGGTTAAAATCTTTGCGGTAGTCTTTGCCGTATTTGTCCTAGATGGGAATGCTTCTACCCATTTTGTAAACGTGTCTATCACAACTAACACATACTTGTGACCATTCCCGCTAGGGGGCAATGGTCCTATAAAATCAATCTGGAGGTTAGTCCAGGGGCCATTAACGGGGCTGGTGTGGCTAAGCTGAGCTTTCTTGGCATATCTGTCCGGATTGTTTTGGGCACAGATAAGGCAATTCTCAACGTAGTGCGTTACGTTTTCTTTTAAACTTGGCCACCAACAGAGCTGCCTGAGGTGGGCTGTAGTGGGATCAATTCCCTGATGCCCATGGCTGTCATGGAACAAACAAATAAGCTGATTCCTGTCCTGTTCAGGAACCACATAACGAGTGTCTTTTAGGACCACACCGTCATGTGTGGTCAGTGCCTTTTTAAACCTATCGAATGGGGCTGGAAAGTTCCCTTTTAAAATCTCACTGAGATTACTGCCTTGCTTCTGGGCCTGCACTAAATCCTCGATATTAGTCTGTGAGACCTGAACTGCATTCACTGGGGCGCTTTCGCTTTTGGGGGGTTCCAAAAATATCCATGCCTGGAACCTGCTTTAGCCAGTGCGTTGGCTTTTACATTTCCAGGTGAGGAGGAACGGTGGTGACTTCGAACTTTAGTGATACCGAAGATCCTGTCCTGTGCTTTATCCAAAATGTGCCGGAGCAATGGGGCTGAAGGGAGGGGTTTTCCATCTGTGGAAACAAATCCTCTTGCTTTCCACAGGGGTAGGAATTCTGTGTGGCTGTTACAGACATATAGGCTGCCCGAGCATATGTCTGCTGGGCTGGGGAAGGAATCTGGGTGGTCTATAATGTACGCAATGGCTGCTAGTTCTGCTGCCTGTGCGCCTAAGTGTTCTGGCAGTTTTAATTAGATTTCTTCTAGGGCGCGTCCCTGCGCGTCCTCAACATAGATGCCGCATCCTATAATGCGCTTCCCGTTTAATACAGTGGAAGAACCATCCACATATATTCTTAAGGGTGTGCATGTGTCTGTGTGCTGGGGGCTCTAGGATGAAACACCTATCTTTCTGGGAGGTGTTTTTGCGATATAGGGGCCTGTGTTGTGGTGCGGTGAGATGATTTCACATTCGTGGGGGGTGCCTGGGTACTGAAGGATGTCGGCTAGGAAAGTGTGGGTCTTGGTCCTTTTAACAGTGATGTCCCGTCCCTGCAAAAGAAGGGTCCATCTGGCTGCTCTGGTTTGGCTAACTGTACCGTCCTTAAGTCGTCCGTCGAGTAAAGGTTGGGTGGGGGGTGCTCCGTGAGGATTGTGATGGGGTTTAGTCCGGTGATGTAGGAGAAATATTGGACTGCCCAGAAAACTGCGAGCAGGTGCCTTTCACAGGCCGAGAATCCCTGCTCCACAGGATCTAAAAGTCTGGAGGCGTAAGCCACGGGTCTTAACTGTTCGTGCCGTTCCTGGAGGAGCACGGCCGAAAGGGTGCGGTCTGTGCTACCTATCTCTATAGCATAGGGGAAAGCGGGTCTGGAACCTGTAGTGCGGGGGCTGCAATGAGTGCGCGCTTTAAACCATTTACAGCATCCGTGTGCTGCGGAAGCCATTCCCAAGGGGCTCCTTTCTTTAGGAGTTCCGAGAGGGGCGCTGCCTTGGTGGCAAAACCGTCAATATGGTTTCCGAAGTAGCCAACCAGTCCTAAAAACGACTTGAGGGCTGAAACATTCAGGGGAAGGGGCAATTTGACAATCAAGTCAATTCTTTTATGCTCGATCTCACGTTTACCATGCGTGATAATCGTTCCCAAATATACCACTTTGTCTTTCAAAAGTTGGGCCTTCTTTGGGTTCACTTTACATCCGATCTGCTGCAGGTGTTCTAGGAGTTCGGCCAGAAGCTTGATGTGCTCTGCCTTGATGTCTGTCTGCAGTAATAGGTCATCCACATACTGGACCAGACATTCGGGATGAGAAAATTTCGCTAAACCATTTGCCAGCTGTCGGTGGAAATTGGAGGGGGAGTTGTGGAATCCTTGTGGAAGGCATATCCACGTGTACTGCTGACCTTTAAAAGTGTAGGCAAATTTGTATTGGCACGCTTTTGCCAATGGAATGGACCAGAATCCGTTACTGATGTCCAAAACAGTAAAATATTGTGAGTTGAGTCCCTGTTTGAGCATGGTCTCGGGACTTGTGGGTACCGTGGGGGCTGCTGCGGGGGTGACTTTGTTGATTTTCTGGTAATCGATGGTCAGTCGCCATGATCCATCGGGCTTTCTTACTGGCCAAATCAGGGCATCATTAGTAGAGGCTACTGACCTAAGTACGCCTTGTTCTAATAAGCTATCGATGACTTTTGAGATTTCTCCCTCTGCCTCTTGGGGAAAACCATATTGCTTCTGGGGTCTAGGGTCAGGTCCTATTATTTGAACTGAACCAGCCATCCTCCCACAGTCATGCTTATGACTTGCAAATGCGGTCCTGTTTTTCTGAAGGACTGCCCTAACCTGTTTGTCCGTGCTAATCGTGGTTGGGTCAAACCAGAAACCGCCGACTGCGCTAATCTTGTTTGCATACTCACCTACTGTGAGCGTTGCGGGAGCTCTTGCTGACTTTGTCATTTTCCAGACACATTGATTGACTGGATCAAATGAAAGGTTATGGGAGTCCATAAAATCAATGCCCAAAATGTGTTCTGCTGTGTGGTCCAGATCGACCAAAACTATGGGGTGTTTTGTCGTAATATTGCCAATTTGAATGGGTACAGGGGCTGTGATGTGTCCCTGTTGTGAGTGGCCTGTGAAGCTGCTGAGGGTGATTGTGGCTGTAGTGGGCCACGTGTCTTTTTGGAACATGGTGGAGGTATTAATTATGGTGCGGGACCCTCCTGTGACCCAGAGAAATTCGATGGGCTGTCCCTATATTTTTGCTGCAACTACTGGTCGGCCGGACCTATCCCAAAGGGTGTCGCAGACCCAAGTGGGAGAGCCCGAACACAGTCAGTCAGTTCCGTTCATGTCTGTCTGGTCTGAACGGGTGCCTACACTATGGGGCTGTTCCTGCCTTCGTTCACCCATGCGGGGTTCTGGTGCGTTTTAACTGCTTGGATGTCTGCTTCTGCCTGCTGTTCCTCGGGTGTCCTAATGCGGGTTTGTTTTGGACAGATTGCTCCCAGGAGCGGGACAACCTTTTTAAAACCCACTTCTCGTTGTGCGCTTCTTCTGAGGGGTCATAATTGGTGCAAGCCTTTTGTCCTGCCTCTATGGCATGGGAGATAATGGTGCGGGTCCATTTGGCCATGTTGTCTTGGGACAAATGGGTGTGGTCTAAGTTGCCGAAAACGGCTGTAAAATGGATCCACAGGCATCCAGCAAACGCTGTGGGGTGTTCTGTCTTCTTCTGCCTTCACTTATTCAGGCCTTCTACTGGGTTACTGGGTAACCGATCGCGTCAAGGATCGCCGTGTGCATCTCTGTAAGGGTGCCTCCTCCTACGTTCTGTAGGTCGGGAATGGCTGCTACAACTGAAGGATCTAAGCTCAAAACTGTGAGCTTCACTTGCTCACGCTCATCCAGGCCATTCCTGGCCGCCTGCTGTTTCACTCTAGCAAAGAAGTAGTGGGGTCTGAGGTGTGGAGGAATGGTGCGATCTTTTCGCACGCGTCCCGTAATTGGGTCACGGTTAAGGGGATGGTGTAAAGGAATTCCGCGTCTCCGTTCGATGCGACTGTGCGGTGGGTGGCTACCGGATTCATGGGTGCCTGATCTATCTGCTCTGTGGGGGGTTGGGGTGCTTTTCTCCTTTGGGGCTTTCCTTGCGCACATGTTCCCTGAACATATCTATGCGTGGTTTTGTTTAGTTCTTGCCAATCAGGGCTGTCTTCTTCATTTAATTGGGATCCAAAAGTGCTCTGAAACCCATTTTGTATGAGAGCAAAGACTGCAGTTCCGCAATCTGCTTCCGGCACTTTGCGTGATCTAATGAGCCTTGTCTGTGCTCCGTGGTGTTAGCATGGAGTGCTCTTAACGCTGCCTTTAGATCGCTGCACTGCCTTTGCAATGCTTCTACCTATTTCTCTGTTTCCTCTCTTACCAGGACTGCATGTTGCGTGTCCTGATAGGCCTTATCATACTGGGTTTGGAAGCTGCTCAAATACGCTAGACAAGACTGGTGTGCCCTCTTGGCATCATCCACCTCTCCGTCCTTTGCTGCCAACTTCCTTCTTAATTCTATATTCTCTCTCTCAATCTCGCTAACATCGACCTTGCTCATTCGATGTATCTCTTCTGTCTCTTTGCGGAGCGTCCGAACGACCTCCTCTGTGCCTCGCAATTGTGCCAGACAGGACACGATTGCCATCGGCTTGCGAGCTTTTCCTAAGCTCATCTTATGGATCTCTGACAGGTTCTCCCACCAAGTATGTCCTATACTCCCGGGTCCTGTTTCCTCATTATCACAGAATTCACTCCAAAGGGGCAATCCTTTCCCTTTGAGATATTTCCTGATCTCTTCTTCCCAAATGGGACACTGTCCTACCCTGCTGCTGGTCGCTGCGACCACAAATTCTTGCGGGTTCATAAGGCGTTCCATTGCCTTCATTGCCATTCTCTCTATCTGATTGCTCTTTTAACATTTGGAACGATGGGTACTAAGGCGGTGCCGTAATACACAGGGGCTGGTTAAGCTCACTGGGCTAAATCGCTGGCTTTTAAAGCAGAACAAGACAGGCCATCAGCACGGTTCAATTCCCGTACCAGCCTCCCCGAACAGGCGCCAGAATGTGGCGACTAGGGGCTTTTCACAGTAACTTCATTGAAGCCTACTCGTGACAATAAGGGATTTTCATGTCATTTCATTTTCATTTTCATAATACACGGGTACGGCTTTCGCTACTTTCCGGAATACAACCTCCCGACAGTTTTTCACAACAAAATCTATCAGTTTTACCTTATAGCCCTGTTAGTTACGCATGCATTAACACACTTCCGAATTATGAGGATTGATCAGAACTGCTTGAACACTCGTGGTTTTTTCTGTTCCCAATTGGATTCTAATTCAAATTTTGGGTTCTCCCGGAGTGGTTAAGCCACTTCTAAGTCGGGTCCCGTCAGATGTCGGCAGTAAATGTTGCTAACTTTGGCTGGCTCTTAATTCGTTGCCCGTTGGGTCTTTACTGAATTTGCTCTGTTTCTATAACCTTTGCTCTAGAGTCGCCGGGTATCTTTATGATACCGCCACGAGGTTCAAGTTCAAGTCCTGATCAATAACTCAACACAGACTTCTGAGTGCGGCGATGACCAGCTAAGTCGCACGTTTCGGCAGCTCCTGTTGGAACGGACTTTTGGGCTCTTAATAGGAGCCCCAACGGCAATTTAAACGGCCAAAAACACTGTGCGGTAAACCAGAAGGGAATCCCCCCGGACACGCATGGTAAAGGGAGAGGATAGCGGCCGGATTTCGGAGGATCCTCTGGAGCAGCGGCAAGGAAGGGAAGCTCAAAGCAAGATGGCGTCGGAAGGTGGCCGTTTGTTATGGGGCCCGGAGCAACAAGAGTTCCCGCGGCGCTGTGTGGAAGAGCTGAAGAAGGAGTTGAAGAAGGAGCTGTTGGCCCCGATATTACAGGGGATTGAAGGGCTAAAGGAGGAGCAGAGGACCCAAGAGCTGGAGCTTCGGGTCGTGAAGGCAAAGACTGCTGAAAACGAAGATGAAATACAGGGCCTGGTGGTGAAGGCAGAAACACACAAAGCACAGCATAAAAGGTGTGTGGAGAGGTTGGAAGCACTGGAGAATAATTCGAGGAGGAAGAATTTAAGAGTCCTTGGTCTTCCCGAAGGCGCAGAAGGGGCGGACGTCGGGACATATGTGAGCACGATGCTTCACTCGCTAATGGGATCGGAGGTCCCGACGGGCCCTTTGGAGGTGGAGGGCGCTTATCGAGTTCGGGCGCGAAGACCAAAGGCTGGAGAAATACCTCGAGCTATAGTGGTGAGGTTTCTCCGCTACAATGACAGAGAGACGGTCCTCAGATGGGCGAAGAAAACTCGGAGCTGTAGGTGGGAGAACGCGGTGATCCGCGTATACCAGGATTGGAGTGCGGAGGTGGCAAGAAGGAGGACAAGTTTCAATCGGGCTAAGGCGGTGCTTCACAAAAAGAAGGTCCAGTTTGGAATGTTGCAACCGGCGAGATTGTGGGTCACACACCAAGGGAAGCACCACTACTTTGAGACGGCAGAAGAGGCGTGGACATTCATTGTGGACGAGAAGCTGGAATAGTCTGGCGAGAGAAAGAGCTTTTGGGACAAAGTGGTGGGGTGATTATGTGGGGCGAGGAAGGGGAAGGGGAAGGGGGGGGGGGATGACTTTTCAATTCGTTAATTTTGTGATCCTGTAACTTTTCTCTCTTCCCCATGTTGGGGGGGGGGGGGGAGTATGAGGAACTGTGGGCGCCGGCCATTAGGGGCGGGGCCGAGCGGGCTTTGTTCCCGCGCTATGGTAATTATGGCGGGAACAGGGACGTAGGAAGGAGGGGGCCTCGCACAGTGGGGGCCGAGGATAAGGGGGGAAGCCGAGGTCAGCCAGAGTTCGCTGGGGGGTGCAACTACGCTAGAGGGGGATCTGGCGGAGGGGGGGGGTTAACTGGGTTGCTGCTGCTAAGGAGAAGGGGGAGCTGTTATGGGATGGGGTGGTCGAGGCGGGAGGGCACCGTCGGGGGGATATACGGGTACGTGGGAACCGGGTGAGGAGCTGGGTTAAAAAAGGGGATGGCTAGTCGACAAGGGTGTGGGGGGGGTAAAGAGCCCCCCAACCCGGCTGATCACGTGGAATGTGAGAGGGCTGAACGGGCCGATTAAAAGAGCACGGGTACTCGCACACCTTAACAAATTAAAGGCAGATGTGGTTATGTTGCAGGAGACCCATCTGAAACGGATAGACCAGGTTAGACTACGTAAAGGATGGGTGGGGCAGGTGTTTCATTCGGGTTTAGATGCGAAGAATAGGGGGGTGGCTATCTTAGTGGGGAAACGGGTACTGTTTGAGGCAAAGACCATAGTGGCGGATAGTTGGGGTAGATATGTGATGGTGAGTGGCAGATTGCAAGGGGAGGCGGTGGTTCTGGTGAACGTATACGCCCCGAACTGGGATGATGCAAATTTTATGAGGCGTTTGTTGGGATGTATCCCGGACCTGGAGGCGGGAAAGTTGGTACTGGGGGGAGACTTCAATACGGTGCTTGATCCAGGGCTGAACCGGTCGAGGTCCAGGACCGGGAGGAGGCCGGCAGCGGCCAGGGTGCTCAAGGACTTCATGGAGCAGATGGGAGGGGTAGACCCCTGGAGATTTAGTAGGCCTAGGAGTAAGGAGTTCTCATTTTTCTCCCATGTTCACAAAGTATACTCACGGATAGACTTTTTTGTCTTGGGAAGGGCACTGATTCCGAAGGTGACAGGGATGGAATATACGGCCATAGCCATTTCGGACCACGCTCCACATTGGGTAGACCTGGAGGTAGGAGAGGAAAAAGAACAGCACCCACTCTGGAGAATGGATATGGGCTTATTGGCGGATGAGGGGGTATGTTTAAGGGTGAGGGGGTGTATTGAAAGGTACTTGGAGCTTAATGACAATGGAGAGGTTCAGGTGGGAGTGGTCTGGGAGGCGTTGAAGGCGGTGGTCAGAGGGGAACTGATATCCATAAGGGCACATAAAGGGAAGCAAGAGGGTAAAGAAAGGGAGCGATTGTTGAAAGAACTTTTGAGGGTGGACAGGCAATATGCAGAGGCACCGGAGGAGGGACTGTACAGGGAAAGACAAAGGTTACATGTGGAATTTGACCTGCTGACCACGGGTAAGGCAGAGGCACAGTGGAGGAGGGCACAGGGTGTACAGTATGAGTATGGAGAGAAGGCGAGTCGGCTACTGGCCCACCAATTGAGGAAGAGGGGAGCAGCGAGGGAGATAGGTGGGGTGAGGGATGAGGAGGGAGAGATGGAACGGGGAGCGGAGAGAGTGAACGGGGTGTTCAAGGCATTCTATGAGAGGTTATATAAGGCTCAGCCCCCGGAAGGGAAGGAGGGAATGATGTGTTTCCTGGATCAGCTGGAATTCCCGAAGGTGGAGGAGCAGGAGAGGGTGGGACTGGGAGCACAGATTGAGATGGAGGAGGTGGTAAAAGGCTTTGGGAGCATGCAAGCGGGGAAGGCCCCGGGACCGGACGGATTCCCGGTGGAATTTTATAGGAAATATATGGACCTACTGGCCCCGCTTTTGACGAGAACCTTTAATGAGGCCAGGGAAAGGGCGCAGTTGCCCCCGACTATGTCGGAGGCGACGATATCGCTCCTTTTGAAGAAGGAAAAAGACCCGCTGCAGTGTGGGTCCTACAGGCCCATTTCCCTTTTAAATGTAGATGCTAAGCTCCTGGCCAAGGTGATGGCGACGAGGATAGAGGACTGTGTCCCGGGAGTGGTCCACGAGGATCAAACTGGGTTCGTTAAGGGGAGACAGCTGAACACGAACATACGGAGGATGCTAGGGGTAATGATGATGCCCCCACCAGAGAGGGAGGCGGAGATAGTGGTGGCGATGGACGCCGAGAAAGCATTCGACAGAGTGGAGTGGGGTTATCTGTGGGAGGTGCTGAGGAGATTTGGTTTTGGAGAAGGGTTTATTGGATGGGTACAGCTGCTGTATAGGGCCCCGGTGGCGAGTGTGGTCACGAACAGGCAGAGGTCTGACTACTTCCGTCTTCATAGAGGGACGAGGCAGGGGTGTCCCCTGTCTCCGTTACTGTTTGCATTGGCGATTGAGCCCCTGGCCATAGCACTGAGGGGCTCCAGGAAATGGAGGGGAGTACTCGGGGGAGGAGAAGAACACCGGGTATCTTTGTATGCAGATGATTTATTGCTGTATGTTGCGGACCCAGTGGAGGGGATGCCTGAGATAATGCAGACACTCAGGGAGTTTGGGGAATTTTCGGGGTACAAATTGAATATGGGGAAGAGTGAGTTGTTTGTGGTGCATCCGGGGGAGCAGAGCAGGGGAATAGATGATTTACCGCTGAGGAAGGTAACAAGTGATTTCCGGTACTTAGGGATTCAGATAGCCAGGAGTTGGGGAACCTTACATAGGCTTAATTTAACAAGATTGGTGGATCAGATGGAGGAGGATTTTAAGAGATGGGACATGGTGCCCCTGTCACTGGTGGGTAGGGTGCAGGCGGTCAAAATGGTAGTCCTCCCGAGATTCCTTTTTGTGTTTCAGTGCCTCCCGGTGATGGTCACGAAGGCTTTTTTCAAGAAAATTGAGAAAAGTGTCATGAGTTTTATGTGGGCCGGGAAGACCCCGAGAGTGAGGAGGGGGTTCTTGCAGCGTAGCAGGGATAGGGGGGAGGGGGGGGCTGGCACTACCGAGCCTAAGTGAATACTACTGGGCCGCCAATATCTCAATGATGTGTAAGTGGATAGAAGAAGGGGAGGGAGCGGCGTGGAAGAGATTGGAGATGGCGTCCTGCAAAGGAACCAGCCTACAAGCACTGGTGACAGCGCCGTTGCCGTTCTCCCCGAAGAAATACACCACAAGTCCAGTGGTGGTGGCAACGCTAAAAATTTGGGGGCAGTGGAGACGACATAGGGGAAGGACGGGAGCCTCGGTGCAGTCCCCGATAAGAAATAATCATAGGTTTGCCCCGGGGAGAATGGATGGGGGGTTTGGAGCATGGCAAAGAGCTGGGGTTGTGCAACTGAGAGATCTGTTCATAGACGGGGCGTTTGCGAGTCTGGGAGCGCTGACGGAAAAATATGGGTTGCCCCAAGGGAATGCATTTCGGTACATGCAACTGAGGGCATTTGCGAGGCAACAGGTGAGGAAATTCCCGCAGCTCCCGACGCAGGAGATTCAAGATAGAGTGATCTCGGGGACATGGGTGAGGGATGGCAGGGTGTCGGATATATACAGGGAAATGAGGGATGAGGGGGAGATCATGGTGGATGAGCTGAAGGGGAAATGGGAAGATGAGCTGGGGGAAGAGATTGAGGAGGGGCTGTGGGCTGATGCCCTACGTAGGGTAAACTCGTCGTCCTCGTGCGCCAGGCTAAGCCTGATACAATTCAAGGTTTTGCACAGGGCGCATATGACCGGAGCAAGGCTCAGTAAATTTTTCGGGGTAGAGGATAGGTGTGGGAGATGCTCGAGAAGCCCAGCAAACCACACCCACATGTTTTGGTCATGCCCGGCACTGCAGGGGTTCTGGGTGGGGGTGGCAAAGGTGCTTTCGAAGGTGGTGGGGGTCCGGGTCGAGCCAGGTTGGGGGTTGGCTATATTCGGGGTGCCGGGAGTGCAGGAGGCGAAAGAGGCTGATGCCTTGGCCTTTGCGTCCCTAGTAGCCCGGCGAAGGATATTGCTTATGTGGAAGGAAGCCAAACCCCCGGGCGTGGAGACCTGGATGAATGACATGGCAGGGTTTATAAAACTAGAACGGATAAAGTTCGCACTAAGGGGTTCGGCTCAAGGGTTCACCAGGCGGTTGCAACCGTTCATTGACTACCTCGCAGAACGATAAAGGAAATGGGAAGGTAACAGCAGCAACCCAGGGAGGAGGGGGGGGGGGCGGGGGGCGGGGGGGCGGAGGGGGGGTCCTCAGGGGTGTTTTTGTATAGATATTTGTACTAGGTTATGTATAATGGATTGTTTGATTTTATTTTTGGAGAGTTATTATTTTTGTTATGGCAGTTGCCATTTAGTTTATATATTATTTATTTATTTGTTAAAACGGTCACTGTTATTTATATTGTTTTATTGTTGTAAAAAGGAAAACCTTTGTATTGTTTTGTTTGGCCGAAAAATTTGAATAAAATATATATTTTTAAAAAATATCTCAACACACCAATTAGTAAGATTCAAATCAAAACACATTTATTATACACAGTAAATCACTACTCATGCAAAAAACTCTACTTACTAGACTATCTCTAATAGTAAAAGGCCTATACCTAGCTTCGGACTGGCCCACCAGGTCAGGGGAACAAATGGCCTTTCGTTCAGGTCCTGAATCGGCAGGGTTCAAAAGCTGGTATGGACTGGTAGCTAAGAGCGCCTATCTCGTAGCGAGCGTTGACTGGAGACTTACTTGATTGATGCGGCAGCTCGGCAGTTCACTGTCAAGGATTGGTTTGCGTTGCTGAGTGACCCTGCCAAGAAGAACAATTTGAACTTGGGGACTCTACTTTATAGTCCACAGGGGCTTCGCGCTGTTCGGGGCGGACCCCGTACCTGGTTCCAAGTGATTAGACTGCGTTCCGATCACTTGGGTCGATTTCTCCAATGCAGGAGCGGTTCCCTGATCGCTGAGCGGTCCCTGAGTGTCCGTTGGCCTTCCTTTGTCTTGGCTCCTGCTGGCGCCGAGGAGTCTGGCTTGGCCTTAATCTCCTTAAATGTTTCAATTGTGCCCGGGGATCGTTCATTAATATGCAGATGGCTGCTGGTTTCAGTGCTGTCTGGGTTTCTGCAAGTTTTAATACACAGGAAACTTTGCACCTGCTTGTTTCTCCTGTGTTGGCTGAATTTCACTGCATCCTTTGCGGATCTCCATTTTAAGTCGGGAAGTGGCCAACCCAGGTAGCTACAGGAGTAGGCCATTTAGTACTGAGATGAGGAGAAACGTCTTCCCTCAGAGAGTGGTGAACCTGTGCAATTCTATACCACGGAAGACTGCGGAGGCCAAGTCACTGAATATATTTAAGAAGAAAATATATAGATTTCTGAACTCCAAAGGCATCAAGGGATATGGAGAACATGGGAGTATGCCGTTGAGTTGGAGCAGTGTTTTCAAACTTTTTTTCCCAGGACCCACTTGTACCAACCGGAGGAACTTCGGGACCCATGCTGGCCTAGGTTTCCGACCCATGCCGGCTGACGTCAGCGACCCATGCCTGCTGACCTTTGTGATACACCATTATTGCTTACCGTTATTGCGACAGTGAGCCTGCTTGGTCCTCACAATCTCTCTTGCTTCGACATTCAATGCTACATTTCTGCTGAGGACTTCAGCTGGTAATTTAAGTTCTCGCAGCATCCTTTGAAAAAAATCAAGAGGTTGGTCCTCAAACTCACCATGCTTAGTCTTCAAATGTCTTTGAAGATTTGAGGGTTTTAAACTTTCATTTTCCAATACTTCCCTGCATACAGGCTTTTGCATCCTGATTTGCATTGGCACAGTAAAGTCATACCTCAAGAAATCATCTAAAACGGCTTTGTCCCCGATTTCAGTTTCTTCTTCATGAGTTGTTCACCAGAGGTCCTGGGGCTCTGTATCCAGCTCACACCAGCACTGCTTTGTCCTTCCCTGGACTCTCCTGAGAAGCTCTCTCCAGCAGATTCAGTTGTGAGATCCTGGCCTGTTTGTGTCTCTGGCTCTCTCTTCCTTATTACAAAATAATCCATCTTCAGTTCTTCACACAGTCCTGTAGCTTGTTTGTTGGCAACTACCAAATGGTGGAATTTCCCCTCCATGATTTCACACCCAAAGCACGGACGTATAGGGTGCATGGCATCAGTGTACATGACGGGCACGTGCCCTTCTCTCTGCCGCTGCCTCTGGAGGAAAGACTCCATCGATCATATTTAAAGGCCGGTGACGGACGGCATTTTTAAAAAACTTTGAATCTTAATTTCCAATACCTGATTTTTCCAAGATTTGGGCTTTTTACGACTGAAAATTAACAGTTTCAGTTGAACATGCACACCCTTACATTAACACACAAACTTTGTTTTAAATGCATACTCATTTCTTTAGAAATTTAAACAACTATAGAAAAAAGTACAATCTTGTTTTTACTTTACGAACTATGACTTTAGACAAGATGAAGTAACTTATCAAACACACATAATGTCACAATATTTCTTACTGGTTCCACTCCATTGCGCTGTGGCAACACAAAATGATGACTGTGTAGCCTTCTTCCAGTATTGACATAAGTCAGCCGTATTGACTGGCCTCGTTTGAAGGGTATTCCTGGCTGACAAACCTGGTTTCCCTCTCACTGTCCAGTAGCTGCATCTACCCCACTGACCACTTCCCGACCAGTACTTCACGTTGTGGGAGTCCAAGCGGACGTTGTGCTGACTGTTGAACAGCTTGACCACTGCTGGTCACATACTGCCGATCGGTAGCGGGGGATGAGCTGAGCAGCGTGCAGAGGACAGGCACTAGAGCGGAGTTCCAATCTGGGCCCACCACCATTAGCATCGCGCGTACGCGTGCACTCCCGTCAGCCCTTGTCCTCACCCCCCCCCCACCACCCCCCCCAACACGCGTGCGGTGACCAGCACACAGCCCAGCATCGTGCCATCTGCCCCCTCAAATACCGCAACCAATGGGGGATTGTCCGCGGCAGGCAATCTTTACAACCGGTTGCGGCCATTGGGGACTTCTTCCCACAATCGGAAATGCTACAACTGATCACTCCATGACCATCCCGACACCCGCCCGGGACCCACCCGCGAGTCGCAACCCTGAGTTTGAAAAACCCTGAATTAGATGATCAGCCATGATCGTATTGAATGGTGGAGCAGGCTTGAAGTGCCAAATGGTCTACTCCTGCTCCTATTTTCTATGTTCATGAGCAAAATTTAATGGGAGTGGTAATAAAGAAAGAAAGAAAGAAACAAACAAACAAACAAAATATGTGTCTAGCAAAGGTGGAAGAATCATCAACCTTGTCCATCTGAAAGAAAAAGAAATAGAGAAAAACAAGAGCAAAATCAAGACCAGCAAAGAAAAACGAAACAAAATGGAGGCACAGATTACAATCTGACGTTTTTCCAGCATTTTTGATTTTTTTATCCCAACAACTTTTAAAAAGAAGCTGGAGAAACACTTGCTTTTAACATAACTAAGATATTAAGTTAAATATTAAAGCTAGTGCTCTGTCTATCTGTTCAGGGTTTTCAAGTAGATAATCCCATGACAGAATTTGAATTCTCCCAATGTCCTAGATGACTCATTCCTCAGGTAAAATAATCTAAAAACAGATTACCTAGAAACTAATGTCATTGATCTTTGTGGAATCTACGAGGAAAATGGTTGTTGTATTTGCCTGCATAGCAATAATGACTACATTACAAAATAATTAACAGTATCCCAAGTGCTTTATGAAATTTCAACAGATGTGATGAGGTACTATGATCAAAGTCCTAATCAGCATCAATTAGTGGTAGATATTGTCATTGGAAATTTCCTCAGGGATTAACCCAATCAGCTACTACAACTCAAACAGAAACCATGAAGGAAGTTTAACCCCCAAGGGCAGGTAGATGAGAAGGTAAGAAACTTTTAAATCTTTAACTCAATCGCAAATTGCCTCCACTGCATCCTCTTTCATGGAGGTGGATTGGAGGGCAAGAGGTGGCAGGCGATTGAGCCGCTCTCAGGGGGCAGGTCGGTTAGGAATTGTTTTAAGGAGGTTGCATGCCTCTATTTAAATGATATTTTAATTTTTAATCATGGCAAGTAAGTGGAGGCAAGAGGGCTAAATCCATGATGATCTTGTAAGGGCCTTTATTAAACTGCTTGTGGCCAATAGGAATAGGAAGTCCTCCACCCCCCCAAGCTCAACAAATTTACCCTTGCAATCGACCAACTTAGCTCTTCACACCTCCGCCCCCCCGCCCCCCCCTCCCCCCCCCCCCCCCCCACCACCTGATTCCATAAAGTTATATTGAGCCCCTGAAATATATGGTTCACCTACTTCCATAATATTCAACTTGTCATCCACAATATTAGAATTGCCGTGACTGCTTTCCTGCTCGATAGGCAGCCAGCCTATTGAACTGGCTGATTGTTGGTGGGAAAGCTGTTAAGAATAGTTAAAATGCATCCTGCTGCTCCTGGTGGGAATTCGGCAGGACGTGCAGGAAACCCTTACTTCTGAGTTTTCGGAACAAACATTTCTTCCTCTCCCTCCATTTTTATGGCTTGGAATACATATCAATATCTGTATTTATTTGTTTCCAGGGATTTCTGCTGATCTACAACCAAAGTTACAGTGGCTGAATCAGAGAACCCCAAAGAAATTCCTGGAAGTCTCTTCTTATGTGATTTTAGATTTATCTTGCATATGTATTTCGGAAATAATTAGAGTGAAGATGGAAGTTGGCTTTTCATATTCAATTAAAAATGGAGATCTAAATCAAACAGTATGCAGAAAAAAGACGGGATTTCTTTGATCTGGCCATTAAATAGATCAGAGATGGAGAGATTAATTTTAGCAGAGGTTATAATATGGATTCAGTTAGGTTTTAGCAGGTGTGAGACCAAGGTGATATGTTTTAAGTTAGCCATGAGTAAGCCATGTGGGCATCCATGAGCGGCATGTGGGTGGAGATCGCACGTTGGGTGGCTCCTGCAAGGGTTTTCGTTTTTATGACCCTTTTCACCCAGATTTGGTGGGAAATTTCATATGATTGATCTCCAGAAAAGTTGTGGTAACTAAACGATGTCGAAAACCCAGCAGAAAAATACGGGATGAAAAGGAGTGAACGAGAGCTCGGATTCGGTGCGGAGATCTGATGGTGGAAAAATGGCAAGCTTGCTGGGTGGGACTGCGCCCATTACAATGGACAAGCTGGCTGAGGTGATGGTGGTGCAATTTGAGCGGCAGTTTGCCAAGCATTTTGAGCGCATGTGAAGGAGATGATGGCCTCATCAAACAGTTGGTAGACGATAAGCTGGCCCCAGTTAAGGAGGCTTTTGGAAAGACGCCGATGGCAGTGCAGGAACAAGGAGAGGTGTTGAAGGGGGCGGAGAAGGCATTGTCGCAGCAACAGTGACCAGCTTGCTTCAATGGGAGGGGAGCTGCGGAGGGCGGAGGAGAGCAACAAAGGGTTGAGAGCCAAAGTGGAGGACCTGGAGAACAGTCATGGTGATAGAATCTGCGGATTGTGGGTCTGCCTGAGAACCTGCAGGGTCGGAGGCCAACGGAGTACTTTTTGGAGATGTTTAATGAGTTGTTGGTGGAGGAGGAGGAAGACGCCTCCTTCTTTGAGCTGAATAGGACTTAGCGGTTGCTCCGGCCGAAGCCAAACGCGAACGAACCACCGAGAGCTGTGATAGTCTGTTTTCACAGTTATGAGATGAAGAAGAAAGTGCTGAGTTGGGCAAAGAAGAATCAAATGGTGAGGTGGGAAGGCAATGGTATTCCTATATACCAAGACTTCATGGTGGAGCTGGCAAGATTGTGAGCGACCTTCAACAAGGCGAAGGCAGTGCTTTATAAAAGTAATGTGCAGTTTGGGGTGGTGTATCCAGCGAAGTTGAGAATAAGACATAACTCCACGGATTATTACTTTGATATGGCGGAGGAGGCAGAAGCATTCGTGACGACTGAGGGACTGGGACTGAACTGAGTTTGAACTTTGATTTTCCGTATGTTGTGGTTGGGAGGGGATGGTTCTGGGACATTGGGGTAACATGTTGGGGTTTGTTTCCCTTTGTTTGGGTCTATTATGTTGGGTTATTTGGAAGGACTGGGTGTGGAAGGGTTTTTAGGTTGTTTTTTTGGGTACTGGGCAAGTGGGGGGAGAGGACTCTGGCAGGGCCACCTTGCTATCAAACACAAGTTGGCTAGTGAATGGTCCTAAGATGGGGAGAGGGGTTGTGGCATTAGAGTCTGTATGGACAGGTTTTGATGGGCCTCGTAGGTGTGAATGGTGGGCAGATAGGGAGCATGCGGAGAGAAGTGGCTTTGCTAGAAATGGCTGGGTTAACAGTGACTAGGAGCAGGGTTGGGTCCAGCTCCCTGGGCAGGGCTGGGAGCGGTGAACATGACTGACAGAAGAGGGACCCCTCGGTCCAAATGGTAACGTGGAATGTGCGGGGGTTGGGTGGACTGGTGAAGCGAGCGAGAGTCTTCTCACATTTGAAGAGCTTAAGAGCCGATGTGGTGTTGTTGCAGGAGACCCACTTGAGGGTGAAGGACCAGGTGAGGCTTCGGAAGAGTTGGATGAGTCAGGTGTTCCGCTCAGGCTTCAATAGCAGGGCCCGGGCCGTTATGACACTGGTGGGTAAGAGAGTGAGGTTTCAGATGGAGAAGGTGATGGCAGACCAGGGGGTTATAGTAATGGGTGCTTTGGAGGGGAGGTTGGTGGTGTTGATCAGCGCGTATGCTGATGGAATGATGGAAGGTTTATTAAGAGGATGGTGGCTGCCATACCGAATTAGGATACACATCGGTTAATTTTGTTGGGGACTTATACTGTTGAATCCGAAGGTGGATTGATCTAAGCCGCATTCGCTGACCCCCCGGAGGAGCGGAGGGTGGGCAGGAGGGACGAAGGTGTTGGCTGCATTTATGGTGTAGGGAGATGTGGGCTATGTGGGTGAGGATGGAGGCAGGCTCCTGTAAGCGGTCGGGGTTGCGGATGCTCCCATTTGCCCCAGGGAAATAATCCGGGAGTCCGGTGGTGGTGGCGACATTGAAGATCATAGAATCATAAAATCTCTACAGCACAGAAGGATCGAGTCTTCACCGACTCTCTGAAAGAGTACCCTAGCTAGGCCCACTCCCCCGCCCTATCCCCGGAACCTAACCTATACATCCCTGGAAGACTAAGGGACAATTTATCATGGCCAATCCACCTAACCTGCACATCTTTGGACCGTGGGAGAAAACCAGAGCACCCAGAAGAAACTCACGCAGACATGGGAAGAATGTGCAAACTCCACAAAGACAGTCACTCGTGTCCCTGCTGCTGTGAGGCAGCAGTGCTAACCACTGAGGAGGCAATTTTGGCAGTACTTTAGGTTAGGGGCAGGGTTGAAGCTGATGCCCATCCGGGAGGGGGAGAATCATGGGTTTGAGCTGGCAAGGCTGGGTGCTACGTTTCGGGGATGGGAAGAGCGGGAGGTAATGAAATGAAGGACTTATTTCTAGAAGGGCGGTTCGTGAGTTTGGACGATTTGATAGAGAAGTTCACGATTCCGCGGAGGGAGGCCTTTAAGTATATGCAGGTGTGGGATTTTGCGAAGAAGGTTCCCCCAACTTTTCCGTTGGCACCACCCTCCTCGTTATTGGAAGGGGTTTTGCCGGTGATTGGGCTGGAGGGGGGGTCATCTCGGTGATCTATGGGAGGATTTTGGAGGATGATATGGCGTGATTGGAGGGGGCTAAGGTTCAGTGGGAGGAGGAGCTCATAATGTTGCTGGAGGGGGGGTTGTGGTGTGAGGTCTTGTGGAGGGTGAATGCCTCAACCTTGTGTGTGAGGTTGAGGTTGATGCAGCTAAAGATGGTACACAGAGTATACCTGATGAAGTCAAGGATGATCCAGTTGTTTGAGGGGATGGAGGACACTTGTGAATAGTGTGGGAGGGGTTCAGCCAATCATGTACATATGTTCTGGTCCAGCCCAAAGTTGGAAACATTTTGGAGGTTATTTTGCAGCACCATGTCAGTGATCCAGCATGTGGATTTGGAGCCCAGTTGCCTGTGGGCCTTATTTCGGGTGTCGGACTTACCAGCGATGCAGATGGGCGCAGGGGCAGATGTTTTAATCTTCGCCTTGCTGATTGCTCACAGGCGGGTCCTGTTGGGCTGGAGGTCAGCTTCTCTGCCATGGGCCTCAGTATGGCTGGGGGACTTGATGGAGTTCCTGTACCTGGAGAAGATTAAGTTCATTTTGAGAGGGACAAGTGAGAGGTTCCATAAGAGATGGTGTCTGTTATATTACATTTTAAAGAATTGGTTACCATCAACTGCTGGGGAGCGGGGGGTGGGGGGAGGGTGGTGGTGGAATGGGGGGGCATTTATTTTGAGTTACTGGGATGTTGGAGGGGTTTTTTTTTGTTTTACTTTGATATTTATATTTAAAATGTTAGAATGTTAAAAATCGAATAAAAATATTTTAAAAATAAATAGTAAGTCATGTCAGTCCGTTGTACAACATCTTATCTTCGGAGACTCAGAAAATTAAATAAGAGCTATGAGTGTGCCTGCATTCTTTAGCTGAGACACAGCAGATTCAAAATCGCCATGCGGAGAACAGGGATATTCTCTCACCAAAGTCCTGGGAATTATACAAAAGATTGTTTCCTCAAACTCACTTTGTGAAACTGTAAGAAACATATTCTGAAGAAAACATGCATTTGCACCAACAATAACTTCTTGTGTTTTATTGTTTCTGTTCTTACCATACACATAAATAAATATAACTATTAGCTTTAACATAGATTAACATAGAATTTACAGTGCAGAAGGAGGCCATTCGGCCCATCGGAACTGCACCGGCTCTTGGAAAGAGCACCCTACCCAAGGTCAACACCTCCACCTGATCCCCATAACCCAGTAACCCCAACCAACACTAAGGGCAATTTTGGACACTAAGGGCAATTTATCATGGCCAATCCACCTGACCTGCACATCTTTGGACTGTGGGAGGAAACCGGAGCACCCGGAGGAAATCCACGCATACACGGGGAGGATGTGCAGACTCCGCACAGACAGTGACCCAAGCCGGAATCAAACCTGGGACCCTGGGACTCTGAAGCTGTGAAGCAATTGTGCTATCCACAATGCTACTGTGCTGCCCCTAATATAACTTGGGGCAGCACGGTAGCATTGTGGATAGCACAATTGCTTCACAGCTCCGGGGTCCCAGGTTCGATTACGGCTTGGGTCACTGTCTGTGCGGAGTCTGCACATCCTCCCCGTGTGTGCGTGGGTTTCCTCCGGGTGCTCCGGTTTCCTCCCACAGTCCAAAGATGTGCAGGTTAGGTGGATTGGCCATGATAAATTGCCCATAGTGTCCAAAATTGCCCTTAGTGTTGGGTGGGGTTACTGGGTTATGGGGATAGGGTGGAGGTGTTGACCTTGGGTAGGGTGCTCTTTCCAAGAGCCGGTGCAGACTCGATGGGCCGAATGGCCTCCTTCTGCACTATAAATTCTATGATAATCTATGATAATCTATGAAACTATTAGCTTTAGCCTGGACAAAATAAGATTTACCATTTTTGAGCTATGAAAGCTGGTGTAGTACGCATCACATGTGATTGTACGGCCTGGACTGTGCGAAGTTGCAGCCCCCTTTGCACTATTTAAAAGGGCTGCTTCTAAACCTCTGACTCCACTTCAGTTCTACACTTCTGCTTCTTGCCCAGAGTGAAGTGACCATCTAGAGGTCTCCTGGTTGGACACAGCCCCTGGGGTGGTCACTCTGATTGCCTACCTCTCTTCTGTAGCCTTGTCCATATTCGGGTGACCCTAGAGATGGATCATGCAATGTCTGCTGGTGCACTTGAGCCCTTTCTTGATTGGTGAGTACTGCAGGGATTGGAGTGTGCTGTAGATATGGGAAACAATATTCATTTTTTGCTCATTATATTTCCTTCCATTTTGATAATACTAGTTTTATCAGTTATGCCCCTCTAAAATGGAGACACTTGTATTATACTTTTTGAGTTGAAGATAATTGGGCACTCAATGTCTCTTAAGGGTTAACGAAAAGAGACATTCTGCTGCAGCTAAAAGATAGTACCTTGTGCTGTCATGTGCTGTCATAGAAAATTCAGTCCACCTATTGCATCTGCCTTTTAGCCGTGATTAAAATTTAAAAGTGTTTAGAGGTTGTCAATAATAACAAGCTACTTAAATGAAAGTGTTTTGATTATTTTATTCATTTTCTAGTTGAGGAAAGACAGATATTTATAATTGAGTATTATAACCAAAGTGTAATAAATATAACTGAGCTATATAGCCTGGACAAAATAAGATTTACCATTTTTGAGATATGGAAGCTGGTGTTGTAAGCATCACATGTGATTGTGCAGCCTGGATGAGTCCATGTGGCACAACTACCAGGACTGTGCGAGGTTGCAGCCCCCTTTTCACTACTTAAAGAGGAGCTTTTGTTTTTCAGTGTAGACAAGGTATGCTGGCAGAGACCGAGTGCAGTGTAGAAGCTTGTAGTTATTTTCATTTTGGGACAATATATGATGGTAGCACTAAGGTCCAGCTCAATGGGAAATGCTTCAAAATGGAGCAGCAAACACAAGCAGAATCTGGATCTGAAACAGTGTCAGAAAAATCTGAACCTTTGTTCAGTTCCCGAGTGGGTACAGATAATGGTGGTCTAATACACTGTGCAAGCAGTCTTTGTTCAGTTTTAGAGAGGGGCAGGTACCCAGGCAAACACTAGGACCCTGTGCAGTGCAGATGTAGCCTTTGTTCATTTCAGTGTAGGGTGCATTTGCGGAGCACCAAGATTTAATGCAGTAAGGGAGGCAACGAATGCAATGTACAGCGGCAGTAAGCCTTTGTTCAATTTCAGGCAAGGGGGAATGGAAACCCTACCAGCAGAATCACAGAATTGTTACAGGACAGAAGGAAGCCATTAGGACTCTGTGCAATATGGGAAAAACCTGAGTTAGTTTGAATGCAGGAAAGGTACCAGTCCAGCAGGAGAATCCTAGTATAGTGTAGATACTGTAGAATGAACTTTTGTTCAGTTTCATAATGTGGCCGGGTATAGAGGCAGATATTAAAACCCTGCCTACTGGGGAGGTGCCTTTGGTTCCCCTTTAGAACGGGCGGGCTGACAGTGGGCAAAGTGGCAGAAGAGCCTTTGTTCGGATTCAGATTGGGGCGGGTACTGTGCTGGCACTCGGACTCATCGCAGTGAAGGAGGAGCCTTTGTTCGGTTTCAGTGTGGGGCGGGTACCCGTTCCAGGCGCTAGGACCCGGCGCAGTGCGGGAGGAGTCTTTGTTCAGTTTGAGAGCGAGCGCAGCTACAGCCTCGGAGCCGGAGAGATCTCAATGGGAGCAGGGACCATGGCGCTCAACCTCAGCAATAACAGACTTGCTTTACTCACAGCCTATGAGGATGTCATCAACGAGAAGACCTCCACCGACTGGTAAGGGGCTCTGGGCACTGACGCGGGGCTGGATGGTAAGGCTGGGAGTGGAGATGAGTGAGGTTCGGGGTGGAGATGAAGATGGAGGGATGCAGATGGTAAATCGCAGCACAGCCAGGATTTGGGGATTTCCTCCTATTGCAGAGTTGGGAAATGCATCAGCGCCTAGCTCCAGGCGAACAATAGCACACCATCGGATGCGAAGGAACAACATCATGTAATATATACAAATATTAACAGCGGCGTCAAATTAAATGTTACGTTCTGAAATATAAATATTTAAAAATGGATTCAAAATAATAACCATCATACAATTGTTTTTAATATTGATGATTAATTAATTAATAGTATATAAAGGGATCGTGCACGATACCCTTGATATATAGTGATTCAATATATCAATGAAAAATCTGCAGTTAATTACACTGTTTCATGGGTGGGCTATTTATATTTATCGAGGTGCATTTTAGTGTGTTTTTCCCATGATTATTCTTAATTGCTTCAATTGCAAAATATCAAATGCTGGCTGCTTCGAAAGATAATATTTGCTGGTAACCGGGGTGTGGGGGGGGGGGCTGGCGACGCCAATACCTGCCCTTCCTGGATTTACCCAATACTTGTGGTCTGAAGTTGCTGTGTCAAAGAATCTGAACCGCTGAATGCTGTTGTGGGATGGGCAAACCTCCTCTCCGGTCGCCCTGTGATTACTGATAGGTGCCAGTCAAGGAAGCGCACATCGCCCTGTCTCTTTGTTACATGGCAACGCCGGCTGAAAGGACAGCGTAGATGTTGAATGACTGCAATTTAACCACCTCCCCCTCACCCCCCACGCCCCGCTTGTTAAGAGGGTCTGTCATTTCCTGCATTAATCCCTGTGCATCGTGGCAGATGCTCGGTATATTTTTTTTGTTCGCCACATGCGTTATCCCTGTATGGTTATTTTTCAGGAGTTACAATGTGCTTAGGATAATCGTTATTCCTGATTGTGGCGGATAATGCAGAGTGGCTGGTTACATTGGAATCTGGGGAAAGGTTGGCGTAGTTAGCAACTGTTGGAATTATATTGGGTAATTCTAGCCTTTACTGGACATATTTCGCCATCAATGTCACTTTTTAAATATAACGGATAAAGTCTTAAATACATCGCTGGTTGCCGTTGCCACCTCTGTATATGAGTGAAATGTTACAACAGTTATGGCATTGTATTTTATACGTGTACTTCTCAAAACGCTTGCATGGTTCCAAAACTATGAAAATTGCATGCCTTCGTGGAGTGCCCTGCACTCCCTTTCTCAAGCCCATTAAACATATTTTTTTAAATGGAAATGCAGAGGAAATGAACAGTTGCTGGAGCTTTTCACTTGTAAGATTTTTTAGACCATATTCCCAGTCACTTGATTAACGCCCCGCCCCCCCCCCCCCCCCCCCACCTAATCAAATGCTTTCTATTTTACCCATTTAAAGCCATATCATTTTAAAGTGCTTGCTTGTAAAGTGGCTGGCAAAAGCCTTTGTATAAAGGTTGGATCAGATATTACAGAAATCACAGAATCTTTACAGTGCAGAAGTAGGCCATTTGGCCCTTTGAGTCTGCACTGGCTCTCTGAACGAGCATTCTATCTAGTCTCACTTATCTCCGAAACCTTGCACATTCTTTCTTTTCAGATAGCAATCCAATTCCGTTTTGAGTACCTGGATCAAACCTGCCCCCACCACCCTCTCACAGAGTTAATTCCAGATTCCAACCACCCTTAGAATTCCTACAGTACAGAAGGAGGCTATTCAACCCATCGGGTCTGCACCTACCCTCTGAAAGAGCACCCCATTCAGGCCCACTCCCCTGCCCTATCCCTATAATCCCATCTAACCTGCCCATCTTTGGACACTAAGGGCAATTTAACATGGCCAATCCACCTAACATGCTCATCTTTGGATTGTGGGATGAAACCAGAGCACCTGGAGGAAACCCACACAGACATGAGGAGAACGTGCAAACTCCGCACAGTTACCCATGGCTGGAATCGAACTTGGGTCCCTGGCGCTGTGAGGCAGCAGTGCTAATCACTCTGCCACCGTGTTTCCCTACCAGTCCCTCTGGTTGAAAAACAAACCCTCACATCACTTCTACCCCTTTTGCCCATTATTTTGAATCTGTGCACTCCAGTTCTTGATGCCCCTTGAGCGGGAATAGTTTCTCACTATTTAGGATCTTGAATACCTCGATCAAGTCTTCTCTCATCCTGCTGTTCTCCAAGGAAAACAGACCAATCTCTCCAATCTGTCCTCAGTTGTTTATCCCTGGAACCATTCTTGAGATATGTATAAAATTTACTGTTATGCTCTTTGTTCAGATTTGTTGTGATGAAAATTGTATCCGGTGGACACTTGGTACATATCTTTGTTTCATTTCATGCCAATTTTGACTGTGTTTTGCTCTCCTCATTATTGTGGAGAATATCCTACAAAGTTGACCTCATGCAGATTTGTAGACAAAAATGCAATTATCTATAATCTGAATATTTGTCAATATTTAGATGAACTTGAAATCTAGAGGGCATTCTTGACCAGAAAACATTTGGAAAGCAGAAGGGTTAAGCTTAGAAGAGGACATGTTGGTGGAAAATTAGATTACTTATGTAGCCATGAAATCTTGCCCATGATCATTTCACCGCCTGGAGATGCAATATGTCCTCGAGTTAGTTGTGATGATTATATGTGGTACCATCATTGAAGGGTAGTGTAGTTATCATTTGAATATTGAGGTGTAGTGCACTACATAGATAAGTATAATTCACTGTCTTAGGTATAATGATAAATTCAGAGTTTGAGATATATCAACATTTGTATTCAAATAATATCTATCGATCCTTTTTTCTTGCCTCTATTTCATTCTTACTCTCTCATTAAAATTGTTATAAAAATGTCAGGAACAAGGACATAAAATAATCAAAGAAGGCTAATAAAATACTGCCCTTTATATCTAGAGGACAAGAGGGTATGCTTCAACCCTGGTTAGACCACATCTGGGGCGGAATTCTCCCGAAACGGCGCAATGTCCGCCGACTGGCGTCCAAAACGGCGCCAATCAGACGGGCATCGCGCCGCCCCAAAGGTGCGGAATGCTCCGCATCGTTGGGGGCCGAGCCCCAACATTGAGGGGCTAGGCCGACGGCGGAGGAATTTCCGCCCCGCCAGCTGGCGGAAACGGCCTTTGTTGCCCCGCCAGCTGGCGCGGAAATGACATGTCGGGGTAGCGCATGCGCGAGAGCGTCAGCGGCCGCTGACAGTTTCCCGCGCATGCGCAGTGGAGGGAGTATCTTCCGCCTCCGCCATGGTGGAGACCGTGGCGGAGGCGGAAGGGACAGAGTGCCCCCACGGCATAGGCCCGCCCGCGGATCGGTGGGCCCTGATCGCGGGCCAGGCCATCGTTGGGGCACCCCCCGGGGTCAGATCGCCCCGCGCCCCCCCCAGGACCCCGGAGCCCGCCCGCGCCGCCTTGTCCCGCCGGTAAATAGGTGCTTTAATTTACGCCGGCGGGACAGGCAATTTATCGGCGGGACTTCGGCCCATTCGGGCCGGAGAATCGAGCAGGGGGGCCCGCCAACCGGCGTGACGCGATTCCCGCCCCCGCCGAATCTCCGGTGCCGGAGACTTCGGCAACCGGCAGGGGCGGGATTCACGGCAGCCCCCGGCGATTCTCCGACCCGGCGGGGGGTCGGAGAATGACGCCTGGTGTATCATGAGCAATTCTGAGCACCACCCTTTAGAAATAAATATCTATTGGCCATGGAGGAGGAGTTCAGGATAGGTTTGCCAAAATGATACCTGGACTCGTAATGGATACATTTTGAGAAGAGAATACACAAAGTAGGTTTGTATTCCCTGGAATTTGGAAGGGGTGATTTGATCAGAATTTTCAATTAATTAAGGGGGATAGGGTGGATAGAGAGAAACTATTTGCACTGGTTGGGGAATCTTGTACCAGGATCATCATCTAAAACTTAGGGCCAGACCTTTCAGGAGTAAAATTAGGAAATACCTCTTCATTCAAAGGATGGTAGGAATTGGAACTCTCCTCCACTGCCAGTAGTTATTAGATCAATTGTTAAATTAAAACATCAGATTGATAGATTTTAGTTAAAGGTATTAGAAAATGTGGAGTTAGCCCCAGATCAGCCAGGATCTAATTGAATCATAGGACACGCTTGAAGGGCTATATGGCCTTCAATTTTTTTAATATGAACTTTACAGGAGGCAAATTGCCCTTCCCATCCCCGACTCTAAAATGTCCAATAGTAGCACACCGACCAGAAACCCAGCTGCCTTGCAGCCTTGCAGCAATATTACGCTGGGAGCAGCCTTAATTGTTTTGGAGTGTGACTTCTGGGAGGAAGCCCTCCTCCAGAGACCTGCCATCCAACCTAATTGGCTGGTAACTGTAGACCCAGCAGCACCAGAAGCGAGTAGTGGCCACTGCGGGGACTACAAGCAGACTGGGAAGAAAGAAAGTGATGGATTGCCAACTGCAGGTAAAACAGGGATTTTTGGTGGGGCCTGCCTGGCAGATCCCAACAAGGGAAAGAGAGGCGTGTGGGTGTGGGTGGGATTGGGGTTCAAGAGTCAGAGGTCGTGGGGAGGGATAAATGGGGAGGGGCATTCTTGGGGGTGGCCCTGATGGGCAATGGGAACACCCTGAAATGCCCTTCCTGTCCCAACAACATCTCATGGGGTGAAACCTACAGGCTGATTGGCCTCCCCCCACCTTACTTTGGCCTTTATTGCAAGAGGATTACAGGACCAAAGACGTCTTGCTACAATTGTACAGGATTTTGATTAGACCACATCTGGAATACTGGGTACAGTTTTGGTCTCCACATTTAAGAAAAGGTATACCTCCATTGGAGGCAGCGCAGTGCAGATTCATTAAATTGGTCCCTGAGATGAGAGGGTTGTCCTATGATAAGAGGCAAAATAAATTTGGCTTATATTCTCTGGAGTTTAGAAGAATGGGAGGTGATCTCACTGAAACCAACAAAATTCCAAAAGGCTTGAGAGGGTAAACACTGAGAGATTGTTTCCACTGGCTGGGGAATCTACAACAAGGGGTGGGCGTGGGGGTGCACAGTCTCTGGGTAAGGGGAAGATCATTTAGAACTGAGATGGAGAGAAATTGCTTCACTCAAAAGAGTAATGGATCTTCGGAATTCTTTTTCATTCCACATGCCTCCTGATAGCAGTAATGAAGTGACAGAATGTGTTCATTCAGAGATTAGAGAGGCTTGTGGCTAAAACAGAATATTAATGGGAGATTTTGGGCTGGATTCTTTCGCCCCGCCTGTCCGCAAGATCGCCACGGGTGGGACGTGGACCTTGTAAAGATCCATTGACCTCAGGCGGGAAACTCCGGTCACCGGGCGGCCGCGGCTGGAGAATCCTGCCCTTTCTTTTATAGATTGGAAGAGCAGATCAGAAAGTTAGTGAATTTCTTGTGCTTTCAAGGTAACTTCCTGGGCCAATGAGTTATCATAGAATTTACAGTGCAGAAGGAGGCCATTCAGCCCATCGAGTCTGCACCGGCTCTTGGAAAGAGCACCCTACCCAAGGTCAACACCTCCACCCTATCCCCATAACCCAGTAACCCCACCCAACACGAAGGACAATTTTGGACACTAAGGACAATTTTGGACACTAAGGGCAATTTATCATGGCCAATCCACCTAACCTGCACATCTTTGGACTGTGGGAGGAAACCGGAGCACCCGGTGGAAACCCACGCACACACACGGAGGATGTGCAGACTCCGCACAGACAGTGACCCAAGCCGGGATCGAACCTGGGACCCTGGAGCTGTGAAGCAATTGTTTTATCCACAATGCTACCGTGCTGCCCCTGCAGTTCTGCCCCTGAGTTCTAGAAGCAACAAGAGAGCAGGCCATACTAGATTTAGAAATGAATAATGAGCTAGATTTAGTTAATAATCTAAGGGTAAGGGAACGTTCATTTAACTAATCATAATATGAACAAAGTTAATGTTAGGTTGAAAAGCAGACATACACTATGAGATTATAGGTTTCGAGAAGTCGAACTTTAAGAGGGTAAGCCAGACTGGCAACACCAAATTGGTTAAATTGTTAGTAGGTGAAACTACAGATGAGTAGTGTGTTCAAAAATAATCCCTTCTCGGCCTTTTGCTAAGATCAAGCGTAGGATCAAGTGTGAGATCAGGTGTAATCCCTGTTCTTGTCAGCTTGGATCTAGTATGTCTCTTTTGTAGGGACCATGAATTGAGGCAGCACGGTAGCATTGTGGATAGCACAATTGCTTCACAGCTCCAGGGTCCCGGGTTCGATTCCGGCTTGGGTCACTGTCAGTGCAGAGTCTGCACATCCTCCCCGTGTGTGCTCCGGTTTCCTCCGGGTGCTCCGGTTTCCTCCCACAGTTCAAAGATGTGCAGGTTAGGTGGATTGGCCATGATAAATTGCCCTTAGTGTCCAAAATTGCCCTTAGTGTTGGGTGGGGGTTACTGGGTTATGGGGATAGGGTGGAGGTGTTGACCTTGGGTAGGGTGCTCTTTCCAAGAGCCGGTGCAGACTCGATGGGCCGAATGGCCTCCTTCTGCACTGTAAATTCTATGAATTCGATGATTGGATTCAGTTTGAATTTGAATTGTTTTTTAGAGCAAGCAAGGAGCTGGATTAAAGGCATGTCCTGTCCACTCTGGCTTAGTAGCTCTGAGAAAGGAATAATTTAAAAAAAAAATAATTACAGGAGCAGTCTTAGACCCCCCCCCCCCCCCCCCCCCCCCCAAGGCTATGAATTCAATTTATCAAATAAAATGGCCATGGTTGACAAAAGCTGACATCTAACATAAAGCTGATGGACAGAGCATACAAATAGTGCAGATCCAGGAAACTGGGGAGACAGCTAAAAAATACAAAATAATATCAAGTGAGGCAAAAAAGGAAATGAAAAGAAATTTGCAAATGATATCCAGAAAACAAAAGCTTTTACAGTTGTATCAGATGAAAAAGGGTAATCTAGATAGACCCTACAAAAACAGAAGGGGATAATATTACAAATAAAAATGAAGAGCTGGCAGACTTGTTGAATAATTACATTTTATCATTCTTTGCTGTGGAGGAGGAAGGTAATGTACCTAACATTCCAGGGAAGCTAATGTTCAATCGAGGAATGGAATTCACTAAAATTAACATAAGCACAAATACAGTTTCAGCAAAAGTATTGGTGCTAAACATTGACACATTCCTAGGATCTGATGGTTTCCAGCCCAGAGTATCAAAGGAAGCAAGTGAGAATATTGTAGCCGTTTCAACCTTGGCCTTCCTAAAATTCAGAATTGTCCATTTGGATTGACAAAATTTCAAATGTAACTCCATTAGTTAAGAAATGTGTGAGAAGAAACCAGGAAATTAGAGAACTGTTGTCTAACACCTGTTATCGGGAAATTATTGGAATCTGTAATTAAAGACAGAGTGGCAAAGCATTTCGAGAAATTTAGAACTGATTAAAAAGTGGCAATATGGATTTGTGAAAGGTAGGTGAGAATTAATTATCTTAATTAAAGTTTTTTAAGAAACAACCAAAACAATAAACATGTCTATGAATGTAGTTTACAAGGACTTCCAGAAGCCACTCGCTAAGGTCCGACATAAGAGATTGTCAGCTAAAACTAAAATTCATGGAATTAAAAGTAAATGGGCAGGACTCTATGTCCCTCCAGCCCCCTTTTCTGGCATGGCGTGCCCCTGCCAACAGCAGGTTTCCCTGTTCCCGCAGCTGGCCATTGTGGCCACCCCAAGCCGTTGGGAAACATGCGGGTGTGGGTGCGCTGTTGGTGAAGTGCAGGATCCTGCCGACGGAGAATCCCACAGAATGATTCACCTGGTTAGGAGGTTGGTTAGAGGATAAAAGACAGAGAATAGTGACAACAATCAGTTCTGGGATCTCAGCTAGTCATTAATAGCTGAGAATACATAATAGTTTGCCGATGACACAAAGATTGGTGCTAAAATAAGTAGTGTGGCCAGGAGCATAAAATTACAGAGACATTGATAGATTAAGTGAATGGGCTAAAGAGTGGCAGCTGTATTTCAATGCAAGTAAATGTGAGGATATCTTTCTTTGTCTAAAATAAGATAGGTTCAATGTATTGTTTAAATGCTGGTGTCCACAGAGATTTGGGGGTCCATGTACACTGATCGCTAAAATGTAACAGTCAAGTACAAATATTAATCAAAAAGTCAAATAGAATGGGAGCCTTTTATAACAGGGGCACCAGAACATAGAATATAGAATTTATAGTGCAGAAGGAGGCCATTCGGCCCATTGAGCCTGCACCGGCCCTTGGAAAGAGCACCCCACTTAAGCCCACAACTCGGTCCCATACCAGTAACCAGTAATCCCACGCAACCCCATTGGACTCTAAGGGCAATTTTGCATGGCCAATCCACCTAACCTTCACGTCTTTGGACTGTGGGAGGAAACCGGAACTCACGGAGGAAACCCACGCAGACACGAGCACAGACAGTGACCTAAGCCAGGAATCAAACCTGGGACCCTAGCGCTGTGTAGCGACAATGCTAACCACTGTGCGATCGTGCCGCCCTGGGAAAGGGAAGGAAGTTTTACCACATCTACAAAGAGCCTTACACCTTAGGAAGGAATGCAGCACAGAATCAGCATAATAATAATAATAATCGCTTATTGTCACGAGTAGGCCTCAATGAAGTTACTGTGAAAAAACCCTAGTCGCCACATTCCGGCGCCTGTTTGGGGAGGCCGGTACGGGAATTGAACCCACGCTGCTGGCATTATTCTGCATTACAGGCCAGCTGTTTAGTCCACTGTGCTAAACCAGTCCCTAATGTTACCAGGGTTCCAAGTATTAAATTTATGAAGAGTTATTACTTAAACTAGACGTGTATTCCTTGGAATATGGAAAGTTTAGAGGATGATTTGATTGAAGCTTTTAGGTTGTTGTCAGGAATCAAGAGGGTAGGTAGGGAGAAACATTTTCACTACTGGGAAAGTATAGGAGAAGGGGGATAGAAGCTTAAAATCAGAGCCAGCCGTACAGAAGAAACATTTTGAAATTCTTCTTCACGTGAAGGGTGGAAGATGTGTAGAACTCTCTCCCACAACACTACTTCTGATAGATTTTTTGCTAACCAAGGGTATTATGGGATATGGGGCCCAGGAAGGTAGATGGAGTTCGGATGCTGATCAACCATGACCTTGAATAGTAAAACAGACTTGAAGGGCTGAATGACCTACCATTCTTCCTAATTTTTCTCCCTTGCAGTCTCTTCTAGCCTTTTCTCTTTTTACCTACTTTTAAAATCTCTCCATTTAACTCTTCACTTTGATTCCACGACCCTTAGTTTCTACTCCATAACATTCAGATAAACTTTGGAAGATCTGTGATTCTTCTTTAGAATTATGTATAACATACAACACAAAAACAGGCCATTCAACCTATCTAGGTCATACTGGTGTTTATTCTCCATGCTGCTCATTCACTGGGAGTTCTTCAGTGAAGGAAACAGAAGCAATCATTTGGTAAGGTTTCTGAGTGAGCCTTTTGAGATGATGTTCATTGATCATTTGTCTTTCATTCCTCTGCAGGTTATGTGATTTTTATACTTCTTTTATTCCCATTGCTTATTGTCAGTCAATGTCTACTTTCACGCGCTTTCATCTGGAGGTGCTCTGCATTTCATTGAAAAATGTAATTTTATAAATGACACTGCAAGTTCCTTCAACTCCCTCTGATTTGTTTTCTGCTATTGATTCTGGTTGTAGACAACAGGTTCATGTTTGTTGTGGTATTGGTAGTGTGGCAGTGTCCCCTCGGCTGAACACTGGGATTGCGTGGGTAGATTTGGATAAATAATTGCACTTTGGTCACAGCATTGGTTTTCGATTATTTTAGAGTGTGATTGTTCTGTGCGCAAGTATGTAGTTTGTATGTTATGTGGTGCCTACTCCAATCATTAAAAATTGTAAGATTTCTTTTGCTGTTCCTAACTATTCAAAGACCGTTTTGAAGGTACCCTTAATGACTATTTGACCAAAACATATATTGTCACAACTTCAGAGATGTGTATTGCTAATCAGAGAGCATTAATTTTCCTGACTGGAAGACATCAATGATATCTTATTTAAACAGCCTGCTCGGCATTTTCTTTACAACACAGACTGCTTATTTTTTAAAAATTTCTGAAGTAGTTTGCATTCCAAGAACTAACGTTCTCATTTCGCTCTATATTCACAATGAAATAAGCTTCTCTTTTGGCCTTTGATCATGTATCTTTCAATTGAATATTCATTTAAGAGCCAAATGCCTCTGGAAGAAGGGGAAGGCTGCTTCCAAGGACTTTAGTAAGTAAACTTTTGCCTATCAAGCTCAACTAATTTTAAATGTGAGATTTTCCTAGAATCAACAGGGGATAATTGAAATCCCATTAATGTCCATTCATAGCGAGATACTCGCGGTGGGTGTGTTTCCCACAGGAGAGGTACATTAATAGGGCCCACCCCACAATCTTCTCATCCACCCTGAGCTCACCCCCATAATATGGGGGACAGGCGGATGTTGAAATTGGCAGCCCGCCACCATGTTTATATAAATAATCAAAAACCAATTAGGCCTGATAATTTGCTGCCCATGTCAAAACATGTTTGGTGTGGATATCTGGGCAGGAGCAGATGGGCTGTTTTTTTCACTGAAATATTTAAAGGGCGGGAAGGAAGGGGTGATGCCCCTTGCTGATTATGGGATGACCCCCCCCTTAGGATATACTCCCTGTTCTTTCCTTCCTACCTGCTCCCTCCTTTAAACTCTCACCCCACTCCCTGACCTACCCAAACCTCCCTGGCCCAAGACCCTGGGCTTATTTGCTCCAGAGATCCATGGGTCTTGGTCTTCTTCCTCTACAGTCCTGGCAGTGGCCACTAACACCTTTCTGCTGCTGCTGGGAGTGATTGTGCTACTGGTTCAGATTGGCCAGCCGCTCCAGAGAGAGGGTCTTCCTTCCTAATGAGGGGCAGCAATTCCACTTGGTCGTTGTTAATTAGGTTGGTGTAGAGTATATTGGCTCCATACTCCATGCCCGACATTTCCATGCGGGTGGGGGGGGTGGCTGTCATGCCATCAGCCCCCCCTCCATGATATTCAGACCATTATTTCATAACTTGCCCAATTTACTGCTTATAAGTTTCAAGCAATGATTTGGCATGAAGAATAGCTTTACTGTCCAGTTACCCATTGAGCTTGCTTCGTATTTTGGCGCACATGAACAGGTTTGCTAACTCTTATAAACAGTTACCTCTCCTCAAGTACTACCCTCACTTTCCGAAAATTCACCCTTGACCCATCTTGATAACTACAACTCTATCTCCAACTCTTTCTGTAACCCCCTCCAGCTCTGCTGTCCTCCAAGAACTGTTGCATTCTTCCAACTTTAACCTTGCGCGCCTCCCAATCCCTTCTCCCCACTATTAGTGGCCATGTCTTATGCTGTATAGTTGTATTCCCTCTCGAAACCTCCCACTTTCTTTAAAGACCCTCTTTTAAAACCCACTTCTTTGGTCAAGCTTTTAGTCACTCTTCCAACAGCTTCTCATTTGACTTAGTGTCATTTTTTGTCTAATAATGCCCCTGTGAAGTGCATTAAGATAGTTTACAGCACTATAGGAATCATATAAATGTAACTAGTTTTTGAACACAATTTTTTTTTCATTATTACGAAACTTTGGTTTAATTAGTGGTGTTTCTTATCACTACCATATTAGAACTACAGCCACTGATGCTATATTGAAAACCTTTTGTTTGTTGGACCCAGGCATTTTTCATCCAAGATAGTGGACCAAATGTCCCAAACAAAAGGTAATAAAAACTCTTGCAACTGTAGAAAATCTTTCAGGATCTTGTCATGTCTGTACATTGAGATTAATGCCAAGACTGATGCTGGTATCTGGTGCTGCAGATATATCCTTGTCTGTTTTACTATTTTCCTCTATATTGCCAGATCATTTCGAAAGTTTTCATAGCTGCATTGAAACCTTGGCTCTGCCGTCGAGTTTCAGTTACCAAGTATTCAAACCACCTTCATATGACAACTATCTTTTTTCACTGTATACACTGAATTCCCATTTTAAACTCAGAATATCTAGTCAGGTGGTGAAATTTTCCCAAAACAGCAATCGGGTATTTACTGGAAATTAACTTTGAGGTGATGGGGCTAGTTTGGCAGCGAAGGCACTGTGGAGCTCATTAAATATGTTGCTAGGTTCCTACCTGAAAATGTTGACATAATTTTGCTTTCATGTGTACTCAATGTTCTCAATTACAATTGACACGCATGGTTCTCATTTGGAATGAATTTGATGGCAAATTTGATGCCGTGCTCAAATCTATCCCGGTACACTCAAAGCAATCCGAACGCGGTCAAAGCTGTCCCGGCCTGCTCAAAGCTATCAAATGTGCCCAGCAACTTGCATTGAAAAATACAATGAAACTACGTACTTAAATTTTTCTGATTTATTCAATTTTTCATAGAATTTTAGAATTTACAGTGTAGAAGGAGGCCATTTGGCCCATCGAGTCTGCACCAGCCCTTGGAAAGAGCATCCTACTTAAACCCACACCTCCACCCTATTCCCGTAACCTAGTAACCCAACCTAACCTTTTAGACACTAAGGGGCAATTTAGAATGGCCAATCAACCTAACCTGCACATCTTTGGACTGTGGTAGAAAACCGGAGCACCCGGAGTAGACACAGGGAGAAAGCACAAACTCCACACAGACAGCCACCCAAGGCCGGAACCAAACCCGGGTCCCCGGAACGCGAGGCAGCAGCGCCAACCACCGGGCCACCTAGCCCATAACAATTATTCCGCTATTGAGAGCACAACCTGATCCCATCGGCTCTTAGTTGATTTTAGTCTTTGAGTATATACTTTCTACGTACCCACAGCCTAAGACTCCAGGTCTAAACTCTTCCCCAACCCCAGCACCCTGCTGCCCCACCCATGCTCTTCCCTACCCTGCTCTTTTCAGCCTCCACACCATCCCATCTCGCTCCCTCTGGCCTCCACACTCTCCCCGTTCGTTCCCTCCAGCTTCCACAGTCTCCAGCATTCCCTCCAAATACAAGCCCCTCCCTCCAGTCTCTTGCTGCCCATGGCCTCGCCGATCTTGCCTCTTGCTCTAGGCATGGAGCCCACCCTCAGCTTGCTCAGGCCTCAGCCTCACCTCACTCCAGCCTTTCTTTGCTCTGGCCCCAGCCTTGCCTCACTCCATTCCCAGCCTTGCCTAGCCTCACTTCAATCCCGGCCTTGTGTCACTCCAACCACAATGGTCTGTGCTGCTCTCGCACTGTTCTCAAATCTTCAAAGGACCACTCCGAAAAATGTCACTTCCAGTTTCCAGCTGGCTCTGTGAACAGAGATCATCAGTTTGTGGGGGGGGGGGGGAGGAGGAACAGAAGTGAGGGCGAAAGGAGGAGAGGAGGGGAAAGAAGGGGAAGGGGGAAGAAGTGGGGGAAGGGGAGAGGAGAAGAGTTCATGATGCTAGCAGGAAATCGCAACGGTCCAGAACACGTCTAGACCAACATGGCATGAAAAAGTTACATTCAGAAGGCTTTGGGTAGCTTGGGATGATCCGAAGTGAAGATGGAAATGGACACAAACCTGGGGCGTGGGTAAGAAAAGGGCAGACAAGTCACTGGTAACGCTGAGGGCGCTGGAAGCGAAGTATGGGCTAGAGCAGGGAGAAGTGTTTAGGTACATGCAGGTTCAGGATTTTGCCAGGAGGGAGATACAGAGCTTCCCAGAGGAACCGGCCTCCACATTGCTGGAGGAGGTGTTGACGACAAGGGGACTGGAGAAGGGGGCAGTGTCAGCGGTGTACGGAGCTATTTTGGAAGAGGATAAGGCACCACTGGAAGGGATCAAAGCAAAGTGGGAGGAAGAGCTGGGAGAGGTTATAGAGGAGGGGGTCTGGTGTGAGGTGCTCTGGAGAGTGAATGCTTCCACCTCATGTGCGAGATTGGGGCTGATACAGCTGAAGGTGGTATATATCCCCACGAGGGCGGGGATGAGCCGATTTTTTGAAGGAGTAGAGGATGTGTCTGAGCGTTGCGGGGGGGCGCGAATCACGTTCATATATTTTGGTCCTGTCCAAAGCTAGGGGAGTACTAGAAGAAGGTGTTTAGGGTAATTTCCAAGGTGGTGCGTGTGAAACTGGACCCGGGTCCCCAGGAGGCCATATTCGGGGTGTCGGACCAGGATCCTGCTGGGATGGAGAGCAGCCTCTCCACCCTGTGCCCTGGCGTGGCGGGGGCACCTGTTGGAATACTTGACCCTTGAGAAGGTTAAGTTCAAACTGAGGGGAAGCTCGGAGGGGTTCTACAAGTCATGGGCACTATTTATTTTGCACTTTCAAGAAGTGGATAACATCGAACATTAGTTGGGGGGATGGGTGGGAGGTGGGGTGGGGGGGGAGGGGGGGCTGTGTAGATTAAGGGTGACTACGGGTAATCCCTGATTCCTTTTTGTCATTTGTTTATGTAAACATGTGGGCTGAGGTTTGGGGGTTGGTGGGCGGATGGGATCGTTGTCATTATGGGGATTGACATATCTTGCTGATTAATGTTTATTGTTGATGTGTGTAAATGCGGGAGAAAATGTGAAAAAGGAGGAGAATAAAAATATATATCTTTTTAAAGTCACTGGTAACGGGTGGGATTCTCGGGGAGGAAGGGGATGTGAATGCTAGTCTAGACATTGTTGAAGGTGAAGTGAAAGGATTGAAGGATAACGGGGGAGGTGGAACGTTATACCAGGTGTGTCAGTGGTTATGGGGGATAGGATGTAGGTGACCGAGGAAGGGGAACTCAAGAAGAACGTGACTAGGACCATTTGCTAATCTGCTTGAAAATATGCAGAGCCTCAAAGAGGAAATTTCAAGATGCTGCCTGGGAATTGGGTCATCGGGTGGGTGGAGATGCCGGTTATCTCAACTGAACAACTGAAAGTGGACCCCAGCATGTAGTTTTGACAATGCTAGGGCACTGGGGCACATAAGAGTTTGAAGGATAGAGTCTCAGCGTGCGTGAGAGAGTGTTTGCTTATCACTCGCAAGAGTCCTGGCACTTCCTGTTGACTCCCTGCAAGTGCTTTATTCCGGAGGGATGTCTGCAGGAAAATTAGGGCATTGGGGGAGTGATGGGGGAGAAGCTAAGCCTTAAAGACTATACTGAAACATGACAATCCAGATTATTAAAATGAAAGTGATTATATTTATAAAATTCTCTGATTGTGACATTCAATTGTTCACCCGTGCAACCAGTTATGATTTAATATTTCTTGATTTTCCTTTCCGTCCTACTTCCAGGTGCTCCCCCCAACATCCAGAGCAGGTGTGAAAGCAGCCTGCTGACCAGTTGGCCCTGTTGCCTTGGATGACCTTGGTGACCTTTCTTTAGAGAACTTAGGCCTAGAGCGCCCTTGCTTACTTTGGCTGTCCTGCTGTGGGGCTACTCCCTCTGTGGTCACAGGGGCTGAGGGTGCAGGGGTCACAGGCAAAGGGGATTCGGAAGGGCCAGACAACCTTAGTGTGGATGTCCTGGGGTGTCCAGCTGCCGCTCCACCTTCATTTGGGTGCCCAAAGGCCCATGCCGGAGTCTTTGAGGGGAAGGGCACCTGAAGAAAGGTCAAAGTGCTCTGTACCCCTATCGTATATCTACTGCACAAACTCTCCCATGACTACCGCGATGGAGTATAGGTCTGGATGCATCTTTGGCACAATCTGCTGGGCCTGTATCTCTATGGAGTCCGCCTTCCTCCATCTGGACACCTCCATGCGTGCACATGTCAGCACCGATTCATCTACCAGCAGTTGGAAGGACTCCTCCACTTTGTGTACCACCATGTTGGGGGCCTCTGGCGCCTTTGTGTGATGTATTGCCAACTCCTGCTGACTCTGCATCATCAATTTGAACGCTGGTTCCAGAGGTCTGCCATCCAACTCTAACCTCACAGATGCCTCTTCCCCAGCAAATCTTCAAGTCCAGATAAGCTCGGCTGACCCTGCTTCCTCCTGCTGCGGACCCATGTCCATGCGGTGACCATCAGATTGTGAGACCCTTCCTATACTAGGACTGATACCCACTGAGGTGTGTGTCTTTGAGTTGATGGAGATGTTGATCTATGTTGTGATGCCTCTACAATTGCACATCACTCTTGTCTTATATCCTCATTCCTCTCTGGGTTTGGGCTTGTGCTGAAGCTGCACAGAGCATTTTCTGGCTCGATCCATGCCCCCTTCCGGGTGGCACCTGTAAGTGGAGAGGAAAGAGCCAGTGGTGGCATTCGTTACCTTCAATACGTAGGCACCCCTGAGGTTTCTATACATGCTTGTGTCCTTGTTGGCTGGAGGCCCAAAGCCAGAGTTCAGAACTCCAATTGCCCAATCCCACTCCACACCATGCCAGCTGGTCAGCCCTCTCCTCAAACTCAGTCCCTTCCTTTAGGTATGGGCAACCCTCTCCTCTCTTCTCCCATTCTAGCTGGTTATGGCATAACATTTTGTGCTGGGGTTTGAGAGGGCTTCCAGTTGGATATGGCAATTTCACATGTTTCTTTCTCATGCCTTCTGTCTTTGAGATAACCCACTGGAGTTTGCAGCATCAGATTGACGTTCTGCATGCTGTCCAGTGGGATTCTGGGCCAGCATCCTCTAGAGTGGTGAGCCCATCCACATGTAAGGATAAGGCTCAGAGAGGCAGGTCATTTGTGGAGTTTGCTGGTGCCATCTGCGCTTGATCCCTCACCCCCTACCTCCTCCATTCAGATAGCATGAGCTGCCTGTGGAAAGTTGAAGGAGGCACAGTGGTCATTTCATCTGCAGAGTGGATGGACTGCAGTAGGACTATGATGCATGACATTATGGCATTGTCACTGAGGCTCATGCCCTGTACCATTCATTGTGGTTAGTGTGAGCAGATAAAGCTTCACTTGCCCTGGTGCATCTTATGAGGCTATTCTTTCTGTTGCGGCATTGGAGGGCTGACCTGTGCTGGACAGCATATTCACTGACAGTGTCGGTGACCTGCGCCCATACAGGCTTGATTTCCCTGCTCGGCCTCAACCTCCCATCAACCGGATACAGGATGTTCCTCCTGACTTCCATCCTGGTTGAGGAGGACACACAGGGATGGGCCACTGAACATAGGTGCTGGAGAACCCTGTCCTGCTCCTGCCATCTCTATGGACCTTGTCAGTAAGTATCTGGGCGTCTTTTAAATATGACGCCTGGATATTACTGCAGGGTGCATACCGTCGAGCCTGCCTTGCCACGTGAAACGTCAGGAAATCGTCTCAGCATAACTAATGCCGCTGGGACCGTGCAATGTTGCGGGATTTTCCTTCAGCCTCACGTTTTGCTCTTTGAGGTGATTTAGAACTGTCAATATTGATGAAGCTGTACCACAATAAATGCCAACATTTTCAGGGGGATCAGGCAAGCTGGGGAGGGGAGAGGGTAAATCTGTTTTTTTTGGTTTCATGTATTATGGACACTAATTGTTTCTATATTGAATTTTAGCGAGCCTGATGTAAATAAATATCAAGCATTGATTCATAAAAGTATTGTAAAATTAAAAGCAATCTGTTTTGGTAAGTTATATTAGAATTGAACTCCTACCTACAGCATGCTGTTGGACTTAAGGTAGTTCGGTAAATGTGTGTTTATTTTGCAGTTATTTTCCTTTGCATGTTATTTCATTTTGCAGAATACTTACCTATATATGGGGATGGTAGCTCATTGATATTAGTACTGGATTAGTAATTGAGTGGCCTAGACAAATTGTCTTGAAGGTATGAGTTTGAATCCCACCACAGCAGCTAGGGGAATTGAAATTAATTGAATTAAATACACCTGGAATTTAATAATACTAGTATCAGTTATGGTGAACATAAAGCTAGAGGATTGTCATAAAAACCCATCATTAATGTCCTTCAGGGAAAGGAGTCTGATGTCCTTAGTGGACAGCACGGTAGCACAGCGCCAGGGTCCCAGTTTCGATTCCCATCTTGGATCACTGTCTGTGCGAAGTCTGCACGTTCTCCCTGTGTTTGCGTGGGTTTACTCCAGGTGCTCCGGTTTCCTCCCACAAGTCCTGAAAGATGTGCTGTTAGGTGATTTGGATAGTCTGAATTCTCCCTCAGTGTACCCGAATAGGCGCCGGAGTGTGGCGACTAGGGGCTTTTCACTGTAACGTCATTGCAGTGTTAATGCAAGCCTTGTGACAATAAAGATGATGATGATTATTATTAACCGGTCTGGCCTACATGTTACTCCAGACCCACATCAATGTGGTTGACTTGGAACTGCCCTCTGAAATGGTCAAGCAGGCCATTCAATTGTATCAAATCAAGTTGAATAAAAATAAAGCCAAAGAGACTGTCCAGCATCATCATAGGCACTGGAAACAGACAACCCAGCAAAGTTCTTCTCACTAGCATTTGTGCCAAACTTAGGAGAGCTGACAGACTACTCAAGCAACAACCAGACAGAGTCACATTCATAGAATCCAAGCTGCTGACAAAGCTAACGAATCCTGAAGGACAGACTTGGCCTGTGGCAGGTGGTAAGAGATCTAAAATGAGGGAACAGCCTACTTCACCTCATCCTAACCAGTCTACCTTCCTCAGATGCATCTGTTCATGACAGTATTGTTAGGAGTGGCCACAGCATAGTCCCTGTGGAGATGAAATCCTGTCATTACATTGAGGAAACCCTCCATTATGTTGTGTGGCGGTACAACAATGTGAAATGGGATACAGTCAGATCAGATCTAGCAGCTTCCTGACCTGTTAACATAGAAACATAGAACACAGAAAATAGGAGCAGGAGCAGGCCATTCAGCCCTTCAAGCCTGCTCCACCATTCATTATGATCATGGTTGATCATCCAACTCAGTAGCTTGATACTACCTTCCCCCATGTCCTTTGACCCCCTTCACTCCAAGAGCTATATCTAACTCCTTCTTGAAAATATACAATGTTTTGACCTCAACTGCTTCCTGTGGTAGCAAATTCCACTAGCTTGTTACTCTCTGGGTGAAGAAATCTCTTCTGATCTCAGTCCTAAAAGGGCTACCCTGTTTCCTTAGACTATGACCGCTGTTTTTGGACAAGCCCATCATTGGGAACATCCTGTCTAGTCCTGTTAGAGTTTTATCGGTTTCTATGAGAGTCCCCTATCGTGCTTCTGAACGCCAGCGAATACAACCTTAACTGACTCAATTTCTCCTCATACATCAGTTCCGCCATCCTAGGAATCAGTCTGGTAAATCTTCTCTGCACTTCCTCTCACACAAGAACATCCTTGCTCAGATAAAGAGAACAAAACTGCACACAATATTCCATGTGTGGCCTCACCAAGGCCCTGTATAATTGCAGCAAGACATACCTGCTCCTGTACTCGAATCCTCTCACTATGAAGGCCAACATACCAGTTGTCTTCCTTACCGCCTGCTGCATCTGCTGCTTACCTTCAGCAACTGGTGTATGAGGACACCCAGGTATTGGTGCACATTTCCACACTCGTAACTTATAGCCATTCAGATATAATAATAATCGCTTATTGTCACAAGTAGGCTTCAATAAAGTGACTGTGAAAAGCCCCTAGTCGCCACATTCCGGCGCCTGTTCGGGGAGGCCGTTACGGGAAATGGTATGCCTTTCTGTTTTTTCTACCAACGTGGATAACCTCACATTTATCCACATTATTATGCATCTGCCATGCATTTACCCACTCATTCACCTGGTCCACTGAAACATCTCTGCATCCGCCTCAAAGCTCACCCTGCCACCCAGCTTTGTGTCATCTGTAAATTTGGATACATTACATTTAGTTCCCTCATCTAAATCATTAATATATATTGCAAATAGCTGGGGCCCTATCACCAGTCCCTGTTGTTCTCCACTTGTCACTGCCTGCCATTTGGAAAAAGACCCGCTTATTCCTACTCTCTGTTTCCTGTCTGCCAACCAATTTTCGATCCAGTTCACTAGACTATCCCTAATCCCATGCGCTTTAATATTACTTGCTAATCTGTTATGTGGGACTTTGTCGAAAGCCTTCTGAACGTCCAAGTAAATCGCATCCACTGACATCCCTTCACCAACACTACTAGTTCCATGCTTAAAGAATCCCAGTAGATTTGTCCAGCATAATTTCCCTTTCGTAAATCCATGCTGACTTTGTCTGATTCTGCCACTATTTTCCAAGTGCTCTGCGATAAAATCTTTGTAAATGGACTCTAGAATTTTCCCCATTCTGACGTCAGGCTGACTGGTCTATAATTCCCTGTTTTCTATCTACCACCTTTTTTAGCCAATGGGGTTACATTAGCTACCCATCAATCTATAGAAACTTGGAAAATGGCCACCAATGCATCCACTGTTTCTGGAGCCAATTCCTTAAGTACTCTGGAATGTAGATTATCAGGCCCTGGGGATTTATCAACTTCCAATCCCATCAATTTCCCCAACACTGTTTCTCTATTAATACTGATTTCCTTCAGCCTCCCTCTCACTAAACCATGTGTTCCCCAACATTTCTAGTACGTTATTGTTCCTGAGCGAGGTTCCATTGAAGAGGACTCTTTAGTCCATTTGACCTTTACCTTCACCAGGTCAGGTATTTTCAAGAAAGTTTCAATGTCCATCTGAACAATGAGTTAACACTTAGTTTGCAAAGAAAATGTAGTGGTGGTGGGGGGGGGGGGGGGGGGGGGGGGGCGGGGGGGAGAAATTCCACAGATTTACGGTTCTGAGAAAGAATAAACATGGATTCCAATGCAGCCAGATTTGGAGACAGAATAGTGTAGAATGGTCTCCGGTGGATCAAGAGAGAAAAATGTAGAGGAATTTGGATCTTGTAGAATGAATAAAATATAGAGCAGGTTGGGGGTTATGGGGTTACGGGGATTGGTGGAGGTGTTGGCCTAAGTGGGGTTCTCTTTCAGAGTGTCAGTGCAGACTTGATGGGCCAAATGGCCTCCTTCTGCACTGTAAGAATTCTATGATTCTATGTCCCACATTGCAAACAAAATGTAGATGAGCTTCTTCAAATACAGGAGCTTGATTTTGACTTGAGTGGACTTTGCCTTTATAAAGTACTAAAATAGGCATCGAGGCCAGCCTGTGCATGCATATAGTCTGTGTGACTATGGGCACAGTAATACACAAAAGTACTTGAATGTACATCTGTTGCCACTAGTTGGAACCTCGATCACTCATGACAAACTCATAAATTCATTCAATATCCTTTACAAATTATTTCTCAATAAACTCCAAGATTTTAAGTAATTTAGTCCTAGTTTCAAACCTAGGGTACAACGATGCGGTTCAAATGATTTGTTCTATAACCCTTACTTTCCTATTCTCTTCCTTGATCAATAAGTAGTTCTGTGCAGTGAAATGCCTCTGCTGTGGAGCTGCTTTTTGCCTGGTGAAATGGTGCAGCATACATCCATGTGTTGCCATATGCCTTCAATTTCTTCAGGAAAAGGTTTTCAAATTGTATGTCCTAATACGTATGCCATTGGGAACACCATCGGTATTCTTGCTTTTGTAGAAATGTAATGGTAGGTGAGGTGTTGGAATGTTTTGTTTGGTGACACGCCAGACCAGTGATGCCTGCCTAACTATATCATCGTCCTTGTGCTGTGACAAGTTATGTTATGTATGACAGATTGATCATTGCCGACATCTACAAAAAATCTATATGGTGGCACAGTGATTGGCATGGCTGCCTCACAGTGCCAGGAACCAGGTTCAATTCCGACCTTGGGCAACTGTCTGTGTGGAGTTTACATGTTCTCTCCGTGTCTGTGTGGATTTCCTCCAGGTGCTCTGCTTTCCTCCCACACTCCAAAGATGTGCAGGATAGGTGGATTGACCATGCTACATTTTCCCTTACTGTCTGTCCAAAGATGTGTAGGTTAGGTTGCGGGGTTGCAGGGATGGGGTGGGGGAGTGGGCCTAGGGTTGAGTGCTCTTTCGGAGGGTCGATGCAGACTTGATGGGCCAACTGGCCTCCTTCTGCACAGTAGGGATTTTATGAATCTATGAAGTGAATTAGCAAAATTCTACAGCTAATATGTCTGATTGTAAATGTGTCTTACTGCAGAACTGCCTGTTTCTGAAATTAAAACAATCAAAGTGAGGAGAGAGTTTTGGAACTGGAGGAGAGAAATAGTGAGTGGTTTTTAATGGAGAGGATGAGGGCTTAACTGATAGCTGGAGAGCCTCATATTACCTCTTTAGTGGAAGATCCATTGAATTAAGCACCACTTCGACACTTAACTAGTGATGGACCATCGCTGAGATCAAGCACCTTAAAGGCAGAAGTCCCGCCCACTGAGAGCTGCTGGCCAATCAAAGGTGCTGGCTAATGGCAGGAAGGGAGTTGAAGGCTGGGGGTTGCAGGGGAGTGGATGTGGGGGTCTGCAGCAAGGACAGGGGGTGTGTCTCAGCAGGTACCTGATGCCAGGTCCAGCGATCAGTCACTATGCAGTTGTAAAATGGATCCTCCTCCACAGATCCCTCATGATTAGCTAATTGACAAGGCCATAGAATATAAGTTAGATAAATAATGAACTAACTACATAGTACTCAAGTCAAGCTATGCCTTGAGTACTGTGTCCAGTTCTGGTCATTGAGACACAAAGGAGACATTCAGCTTGGAACTAGTGAAAAGGAGAGCCATAAAAATGACCCCCAAATGTAGGGCTTTCTGATTTAGGGTGATATTTCTCCATCTGGGACTAAGTCCTAGGGCGGGATTTGGGAATGGGTGCGTTTTCCACAGCGGATGCTACAGGACTTTGTGCCGTGTCGCATGACTCTGCCCTCATTAAAATATATTGGATGGGGATTTCGCAATGTTTAATGTGGTGGGGCGGACGGGATAGCCCACCCCTGATCATCCTGATCATTCCAAACATAACTGACCAACCGTTGATGAAAGAAGATGGACCCCCTGAAGGAAGAAGATGAATCTGCAAGAACACTCTTAAACTGGAAGATGGACCTATTCGAAGATACTGAAACTAGAATATCTGACTGATAAATGCTCCCCTTGTCCGCTGCTGTATGTTCCAGAGTCCAGAGTTACTGGAGGCCGCCATGTCGAAGTCCAGAAGCAGACCTAGGTCTTCTTCAGATAAGTACCAATATGTACACACCACATTGCTCCAGACGTCTTCTGATTTCCCACTGGTGTTGCAGAAGATCAGGCATGGGGATTGATTCTGGTTGGGCCTTCATCTGCAATCATTAACGGGATAAAAATTGGTTTCATGCTGGGAATTGTGACCCGCCATGGAGGACAGCAGCTGAAGACCACGGGAAATTTCCGCCCCTCATGAGAGACTGGAAAATCATGGGGCTGGATTCTCTGATTCAGCAGCTAAGTGCCGGTGCCAGCGGAGCATGTGTGGACTTTTACAGTGGAGGGGCTAACCTCTTTTACAGCCAAAACATTGACATGAAACTCTCACCGATTCCGGGACCGGTGAGAGTGTAGCACAGGCGCTGAGGGAAACCCCCGCCAAAAATGGCTGGAGAATGGCTGGGCCCAGGCCGCGCATATGCACGGCTGACGACCTGCAGCAGTCAACATGGCGCAGGACTCAACCCGCCATCCGCGGCCCCATAGGCCATCCACCACCAGTCCCTCCAACCCTCGCAGAAGCTTCCCTGGCCAACGGCACGGATCCTGGCCGAGTGTGGCGGTGCTGGACACTGTCCGCTGACGCCACGTGGGTTCACGATTTGTGTGACCATACGTGACAATGGCATGTGTCGTGCGTCACGATGACGGCAGTTTGAAGGGGACAGATGGGCTCCTGATACTGCCGTCCCAATCAGAGAGTCAGCAGCTCTGCAGCATTGGCAGTGGCACCAGGAGTGGTGGGCACTGCTGAGGCAGGTTGGGAATTGCGAGGCACCTCCACATAGAGGCACCCTTGGAGGCATGCTTTTAAAAGTAAGATTTTTAGGGATGAGATCATGTTAGGTGAATTGGACATTCTGAATTCTCCCTCATGTGCCCGAACAAGCGCCATAGTGTGGCAACTAGGAGATTTTCACAGTAACGTCATCCCGCCGCCTTAGTTGGCTCCGGATCCCTCCACCCTAACACGATCTGCGTCCAATTTATCACGGAAGCAAAGGCCAACGTGAGCAAAACGTTCCAAGAGACCAATTTGGTCGGTGGGCACCCGAGGCAAATAATCCACTTCCTCGTACCGGGGCACCCTTCCACTCCCCTTGCCCCACCCAACCCCCGTGCCACACCAAACTCCTCCATCCCCCCCTCCCCTCCCTCACCCCCCTCATTGCCCACCAAGCTCACACGTTTTATATTACTTACAAGACTACCCCAAACACGGAGAGGCAAAAAGATACAAAACTCTACATTTACATAATTAACTGTACAAAGTGGGTAACAAAAACAAAATCCAACAAAACAGCCCTGTGTGAAAACATACAATTTCCCTCTCTCCCTGAGTACAACACCTCCAGTCCATTACGCAGGTGAACCCAACCAAAATCCAACGTTCTCAGATGTTTCCCAATCCATGTTCTCTTACATAGTTGCTTGCCTACTTTGGCGTGTCGAAGTAATGCTCCTGTGCCTCCATTGTGTAACCCACAGACGAGCCGGGCACAGTGCCCCAAACTGCACCTTGTTCCTGAAAACTGGCCAACCGCTTGGCCAGCTCTTACAGACCTTATGACCTTCCCAGATGCACTCATGTGTCTCCTTGGTCCACTTCAGACTCCTCTCCTTATCAAAGCGCTGATGCAGCCTCAAGATGATCGCTCTAGGCAGCTCTCCTGCTTTTGGCTTCCTCTGTAGCGATCTGTGCATTCCATCCACTTCAGAAGGCCAGTCAAAGACCCCCTCCTCCACCAACTGCTCAACATCTTGGCCACCTACTTCGTGGCTGTGTTCCCTCGATAGCTTCAGGAAGCCCCAAGATCCTCAGATTCAACTCCTCGAACAATTCTCCATTGACCTTCTCCCTCAACGTCCTCTGACCCTCCGCCATCATCAATATTTCAGCCACCAATGAGGCAATATGATCCTCATAGTCAGCCACCGCCTCCTCCACCTCCTGGATCGTTGCATTCTGGGTCTCCAGCTTCTGCTTCACTCTCTCCAGGACAGCCTGAATCAGCTCTACCGCCTTGGCCAGATTTTCTGAAGCTGCCCTCCTTTGCTGCATAAACTCAGCCCCCAGGAATTCCACCAACTGCTCTGTTGACCATTGTGTGGGCAATGACACCAGAGGTCCCTCCGTCATCTTTTCCCCTGCTGTGCCACGTGAGTCCTCTTGGTCCCAATGCTGCCCCTTATTTGCCACACTCCTCTTTTGGTAACTCTTCGACATTACCCACCAAAGGAGAATAACTTAGTCATTGATATTCTCACTTTTTCCACCTGCCAAAGCCCGGAAAAACGGGAAAAAGGAGCCAAAGAATCTGACCTCAGGCAGGAGCCACCTATGTGTGAACACTCACTCCATGGATGCCACCGGAATAGCCCTTGAGAAGGTGATGAAGAACTACCTCCTTCAATCCGTTTGTCCATGTGGCTCGACACATCATATACCCTTGTTCTTCTAGGCAGTAGAGGTGATGGGTTTGGGAGGTGCTGTTGTTGAAGCCTTGGCGAGTTGCTGCAGTGCATTTTATAATTGGCACACACTATGGCCTTGCTGCACTGGAGTGCCAATCAAGTGGGGAGCTTTCTCCAGTAATATGAGTGTTGTTGGAATTGTGCTCATCCAGATAATTGGGTGTATTCCAGCACAGTCCTGACTTGTGCCCTGTAGCTGGTAGAAAGGCTTTGGAGCATCAGAAAGCGAGTTACTTGCCACAGAATATCCATCTGCTTACTTGTTCTTGCAGCCACAGTATTCATGTGGCAGGTCCAGTTAAGTTTCTGACCAGTGGTGACCCCTTGGATATTGATGGTAGGAGATTATGTGATGACAATGCCTCTGAACTTAAGGGAAGATGATTAGACTACCTATTGGAGATGGTCATTGCCTGACACTTATGTGGTGAGAAACCTAAAACCACCTATTAGCATAAATCTGAATGTAGTCCAGGTCTGGCTGCATGTGGGTATAGACTGCTTCACAATTTGAGAAGCTGAGAATGGAATTGAATGCTGTGCACTTTCATCAAGCGCCTCCATTTCTGACCTCATGATGAAGGGAAGGTCATTGATGAAGTAACTGAAGATGGTTGGGCTGAGGGGACTTTCCCGAGGAACTCCTATAACCAGGTCCTGGGGCTGAGATATTGGCTTGCAATAATCATTATCACCTTCCTTTGTGCTGGGTATGGTTCCAACCAGAGGGGGGGGTTTCTCCTGATTTCCATTTATTTCAGTTTTACTCGGGATCCTTGATGCCTCACTCAGTCAAACGCTGCCTTGAAGTCAAGGTCAGTCACTCTCACCTCACTTCTGGAATTCAGTTCTTTTATCTGTGATCAAAGGTGAAATAAAAAAATGAAAATGAAATAAAAATTGCTTATTGTCACAAGTAGGCTTCAAATGAAGTTCCTGTGAAAAGCCCTTAGTCGCCACATTATGACATTATGGCGCCTTTTTGGGGAGACTGGTACAGGAATTGAACCCGCACTGCTGGCCTGCTTTGGTCTGCTTCAAAAGCCAGCTATTGAGCCCTATGTATGAGGTGTATGAGGTCTGGAGTGTTCCTGGAAGAATCCAAACTGATCATCAGTGAGCTGGTTATTGCTGAGTAAGTGCCACTTGTTAGCACTGTCAACAACACCTTTCATCACTTTGCTGATGATCCAGTGTTCGCTGAAGGAACAATAATTGGTCATTTTTGTAGACAGGACATACGTTGGTAATTTTTCACTTCACTTCTCTGAGTTGAGGTGTTGTGGTATTTGGTTACTTTCCTCCAATTTTGTATTGGCTTTTTTGTTATTGATTAGGTCAAGTTTGACGTATTTATTTTCTTTGACGCTCCTGTCCTTTCAAACTATATATTGAAATTACTGATGGCGCAGAATGCCACTGAGGCAGTCCCCACTTGCTCTGATGCCATGTTTTCTTGGGTGCCTTGATTGTTGATGGTGGAATAACGCAGCTGCCAATGCAGTTTTACATTTAGGTGGGTTTTAATTCAGTTTTAATATATTAAAATGATGTAAGCTCCTGCAGAGTCTGATTCTATGAGGAACTGTATAATTGCTGATGGATTGTTGATTCCGAGATCTATTTTGTTTAATTGATGGATGCAGGCTTTAATTGGTCTAGAAATGTGGTCTATAAAGACTAATTACTGCATCCTCACCCTTCTCTGCATCATAGGATGAACATAATGACTCCATTACCACAAAAGATTTTTATATAAACCTCACCCTTCTTTCCTTTTCCCCAGTCCATTTAAAGCGATTAATTGAATTAAACAACCAGCTGACTACCAATGTACTGAATATTCCACAACACCACAACAACATAGCAAAAGCAGAATGATGACATCTGCCAGTGAGGTGCTGACAGCCATGAGGCACAGGACCTAATGGTTAACCCGGCTTGTTTTATAATCTTGAAAGGAATTTATCTATTATTGGAGAAATTTAGTCCGGGGAACCATCTGCTATTTCTCTTGCGACACCAGTGCACTGTGACACAATCACATTGTCCAGCATAGTTTATGATGACATAGATTTTTTTAGTGTTGGATGTAAGGGATATTTAACCCCCGATTTCCAATTAGCTTGATTTATACCCATGTTTGTTTTCAGCTATCTACTGTCATTGCACCTTTTATCTGCATTGAATAGTTTCTGGAGCTGCTGCCAAAGCAGTAATTCAGTTCACGTCAGTGATAATGCAAGTTGATATTCATCTACTGTGATGACTTGGCTGAAAAATACTGATGGGATGACCTCCAAGTATGAGAGGACGTCATTGGAATATTGTACAACTGCAGTTCCAAAGTGAATATCTTTGTTGGAAATGAAGGGGTCGGATTCCTATCTGTGGACCCACCTGCTTCAAGTCTAATGTAAGGAGGAATGTCGCTATCTTTGATGGTTCTTCAATCCTCTCCATGTGCCAACGTTCTGTGAGCTATACCGACAGTGCCAATAGTGATGCCACAGTCAATCTAACTCCAGCCCTTAACAAAAAAAGTTCCCTCAAAAAATAACGTCTACTTCCGGTGGCGGCTATGAGGGAGTAGGCCGCACATTTGGTGCCTCCCGTTTTGGTCGGACTTTTGGACCTTTTCCCCTGACTTTTTTGCGCTTTTAAGCGCGGAACTGGAAAGCAATAGTACTCAGGCACAGGACCCATACAGAATTGTATGGACCTAAGAAGCTGGAGGGACCGTAAACAGCAGAAGGAGTGGTCGAGTAAGGGCACAGTGGAGGCTGTGAGAGAGACCAGCATGGCTGGTGTTCAGAGCAAGGAGCCGACAGCCCAGCCCACAATGGAGCAGCTGCTGCAGGCTATGCAGGAGGGCTTTTTGGCTCTGAAGCGTGACAACTTGGAGCCGCTTCAGAAGTCGATCGATCAGATGGGAAAAAGGCTGGGTGATCAGGCTGAGAAGCTCCAGCAGTTGGAGAAGTCAGTGGAGGAGCAGGCTGACTTTCAAACGGTGATGAATGTGGAGATTCGGAGGCTGAGAGACCAGCAAAAAGTGCTTCTGGAAAGGCTGGAGGTCCTGGACAACAGATCTCGCCAGCAGAACATGAGAATCGTGGGCCTCCCAGAGGGGACAGAGGGGCTAGACGCTGCCTCATATGTGGAGGGTATGTTTCAGAAGTTGCAGGGGGACGAGGTGTTCCCGCGCCCGCCGGTAGTGGACAGGGCACACAGAGTGCTGGTGAGGCAGCCGCGACAAATGGGCCCCCCATGAGCGATGGTGGTATGCTTACACAGGTACCTGGACAAGGAACGGGTGCTGCAATGGGCAAAGAGCACACAAAGGTGTCTTTGGGACAATACCACCCTGCGTGTGTACCAAGATTTGATGCGGAGGTGGCCAGGAGGAGGGGAGGCTACAGGCAGGTGAAGGAGATACCGTATAAAAACAAGGTGAAATTCGGGCTGCTTTTTACGGCGTGACTGTGGGTTACGTATAAGGGTCAGCACCACTATTTCAAGGAACCCGAAGAGGCGATGGACTTCGTTAAGAAGCAAGGCTGGCCCTGAGCTGAGGACGTTTGGACTCATGTTAGAGCTTTTAAGTATATGTGGTGTCTCTCCCATTTTGGGATGTATCTATTTTTTTGATTGTTTTTGTGTGCTTTTTGCGTGGTGTACCTGAATGTTTCCTGTTTGGGCTCTTTGCTTAGTTGGAGTTTGGCTGGGGGAAATTAATAAAGAAAACAGTTAAAAGGATTGGGTTAAAATGGATGCTTCAGGGGAACTTTGTGCTATCTTTTTCTGTGTCTGTATGGGAAGGACTGAAGAGGGCCTGTTATTTCTTATCTCTTTTTTTTCTTGTTTAACTTGAATTGTGCTATTGTGGGGGTTGTTTATGACTTGTATCGAGTGTTTGCTTAAGTAGGGCTGATCTGGGGAAGTGGTGTGGAGGGGTCGGGGGAGGGGTGACTGGGAACAATGGCTGGGAGCCCCAGGCTAGCTGAGTGGGGCTAGTCAATGGGAGCCAAGGTGGGGGGGGGTGTCCATATAGTTAGATTAGAGCAGGCGTTAGGGGATAGGATGGTGTTGCTAGGCGGGGGGGAGATGTTCTGCTGACGGGGATGGAAACTGGGCATGGCAACAGTGAGGAGGTCATGGGTGGAGCCGACCAGGGGGCGGGCCAGAGGAAGCGCGACACATGGCTGGGTGCTGGCCAAGGAAAGGGGATGGCTGATCGGCAAAGGGGGGGGGGGGGTGCGAAGTGCCCCCCAACCAGGCTGATCACCTGGAATGTTAGAGGGTTAAACGGGCCAGTGAAGAGGGCGTGTGTGTTTGCGCATCTGCAGGTTCTGAAGGCGGACATAGTCTTGTTGCAGGAGACGCACCTGAAAGTGGCAGACCAGGTTAGGTTAAGGAAGGGCTGGGTCAGTCAGGTCTTTCATTCGGGGCTGGATTCTAAGGACGAGGGGGGTTGCGATCCTGATTAATAAAAGGGTACAATTTGAGGCGGAGGGCACAGTCGTGGATGGGGGTGGCAGGTTCGTTATGGTGAGGGGTAAGCTCGAGGGGTCAGTGTATGCCCTAATTGGGACGATGTGGATTTTATTAGGAGGATGTTAGGGAAGATCCCCGACTTGGACTCGCGTAAGCTGATCATGGGCGGGGACTTTAATACAGTCCTGGACCCGAGCCTGGACCGGGCATGCTCAAAAACGGGCAGGTTGCCCGCGATGGCAAAGGAACTGAGAGGGTTCATGGAGCAAACAGGGGGAGCAAATCCGTGGAGATGTAGCCGGCCGACGGCGAGGGAGTTCTCGTACTACTCCCACGTCCACAAGGTGTATTCCCGAATTGACTACTTTGTTGTGAGTAGGGACCTGCTGGCCGGAATGGTGGGGGCAGAATATTCGGCAATTGCCATATCGGACCATGCTCCGCACTGGGTAGACCTGCAGTTTTGTAAGGACAGCTTTGAGCGCCCACCATGGAGGCTGGAAGTTGGATTACTCGCGAACGAGGCGGTGTGTGAGAGGCTGAGGAAGTGCATGCAGAATTACCTGCAGGTGAATGGTACTGGAGAAGTCTCGGCAGCAGTGCTCTGGGAGGCACTGAAGGCGGTGGTGAGAGGGGAGCTGATTTACATCTGGGCGTACAGGGACAGAACAGATAGGGCAGAGACAGACCGACTGATTAAGGAAATTCTACGGACGGACAGGAGTTACGCGGAATCACCGAGGCCAGAGTTACTCAGGAAACGACAGAGGCTGCAGGCCGAATTTGGGGTGCTGACTACAGGCAAGGCTGTGGAGCAGCTTAGAAAGGTAAAAGGCGTGATTTATGAGCATGGGGAGAAGGCCAGTAGAATGCTTGCGCAGCAACTGAGGAAGAGTGAAGCGGCTAGGGAAATAGGGAGGGTAGTGGATGGGGAAGGGAATATAGTGGGTGATCCAGCAGGGCTGAACAAGGTCTTTAGGGACTTTTATAGGATACTGTACACTTCGGAACCACCTGGGGGGGGGGGGGGGGGGATTAGGCGTTTCCTGGATGGACTGACCTTCCCAAGAGTGGGGAGGGGGTTGGTGGACGGACTGGGGGCCCTGGTCAGGATCAAAGCGGTATTGAAGGTCATGCAGTCGGGTAAAGCCCCAGGGCCGGATGGGTATCCGGTGGAGTTTTACAAACAATTTGCCGGGATAGTGGGGCTGGTGCTGGTCAGGGTCTTTAACGAGGCAAGAGACAGAGGGAGTTTACCCCCGACGATGTCGCAGGCCACCATCTCGCTCATTTTGAAACGGTGTAAGGACCCGGAGGCCTGTGGATCAGACAGGCCGATCTCTTTGATCAACATCGACGCCAAGTTACTGGCCAAGGTTTTGGCGACTAGAATAGAGGACTGTGTACCGGATGTAATTGTGGAGGACCAAACCGGGTTTGTAAAGGGGAGGCAGCTGGTGGCCAACCTAAGAAGGCTGCTCAACGTGATTATGATGCCCCCGGATAGTAGGGAGGTAGAAATAGTGGTAGCCAGGGATGCTGAAAAGGCTTTTGACCGGGTCGAGTGGGATTATCTGTGGGAGGTACTAGGATGGTTTGGGGCGGGGTTCATCGACTGGGTTAGGCTATTGTATCAGGCCCCGGAGGCAAGTGTAAGGACGAACAGGACAACATCGGACTACTTTAGACTGCACCGTGGGACAAGACAGGGCTGCCCTCTCTCCCCACTGCTATTTGCGCTGGCCATAGAGCCGCTGGCAATTGCACTGAGAGCTTCTAGGGGCTGGAAAGGGCTGGTCGGGTGGGGAGTGGAACATAGAGTCTCGTAATACGCGGATGATCTGCTGTTATATGTATCGGACCCAATAGTGGGGATAGACGATATTATGGCAACCCTGAGGGAATTTGGCCGGTTCTCCGGATACAAACTGAACATGGCTAAGAGCGAGTTGTTTGTAATTCAGGCTAGTGGGGGAGAGTTTCCGATATTTGGGGATTCAGGTGGCACGGAACTGGGGCAAGTTGCATAAGCTCAACCTGTCCTGACTGGTGGAACGAGTGAGGGAGGAGGTCCGGAGGTGGGATGCGTTCCCGCTGTCATTGGCGGGGAGGGTGCAGACTGTTGAGATGACGATTCTCCCGCGGTGCTTGTTTGTTTTTCAGTGACTCCCCATCTTTATCCCGCGGTCCTTCTTTAAGAGGCTGAATAAAATTATTCTGGGATTTGTATGGGCAGGGAAGACCCGCGGGTGAAGAGGGTGATGTTTGAAAGGAACAGAGGAGAAGGGGGGCTGGCGTTGCCGAACTTCAACAACTATTACTGGGTGGCGAACATAGCGATGATAAGGAAATGGATGGCGGGTGTAGGGTCGGTTGGGGAGCGGATGGAGGCTGCTTCGTGCAGGGGCACAAGCTTAACAGCCCTGGTCACGGCGCCTCTGCGTCTTCTGCCGGCACGGTACTCCACCAGCCCGATATTGGTGGCGGCTCTTCGGATCTGGGGCCAGTGGAGGAGGCATGAAGGGGAGGTAAGAGCATCGGTGTGGACCCCAATCTGCGGCAACCATCGATTTGCCCCGGGGAACATGGACGTGGGGTATCGACTGTGGAGGAGGGCGGGGATTGTGAGGATGGGGAATCTGTTTCTGAGCATGAGGGCGCTGGAGGAGAAGTTTGGGCTGGCGAGAGGGAACGACTTTAGATATTTGCAGGTGCGGGATTTTGTACGCAGACTGGTGCCGTCCTTTCCACGTCTCCTGCCGAAGGGGAGGCAGGACAGGGTAGTTTCTAGGAGAGGTGGGAGAGGGCAGAGTTTCAGACGTCTACAAGGAACTAATGGGAGCTGAGGATATGCAGACCGAGGACCTGAAGCTTAAGTGAGAGGAGGAGCTTGGGGGGGAGCTGGAGGACGGTATTTGGGCAGAAGCTCTGAGCAGAGTAAACACGACTGCACCGTGTGCCAGGCTCAGCCTGATCCAGTTTAAGGTCGTGCACTGGGTCCACATGCCGGTGGCCCGGATGAGCAGATTCTTCGGGCTGGAGGGCAAGTGTGCTAGATGCACCGGAGGGCCGGCTAACCATGTACACATGTTCTCGTTGTGCCCTAAACTCAGGAGGTATTGGCAGGGATTCGCAGATGTCATGTCCCGGGTATTGAAAACTAGGGTGGTAATGAGCCCGGAGGTGGCAATCTTTGGGGTTTCGGAGGACCCGGGAGTCCAGGAAGAGAGAGAGGCCGACGTTCTGACCTTTACTTCCCTGGTAGCCCGGCGATGAATGCTGTTAGCATGGAGGGACTCAAAGCCCCCCGAGGGCTGAGGTATGGCTATCGGACATGGCGAGCTTTCTTGGCCTAGAGAAAGTCAAGTTCACCTTGAGAGGTTCGCTAATAGGGTTCGCCTGAAGGTGGCAGCCATTTATTGACTTCTCCGCAGAGGAGTAAGAGTCAGCAGGGGGGAGGGGGCAAGGGTATTGTAGAGTAGAGTATGGGGATATTGAGGCAGGTCCATGCGTGAACAGAGCCGTGGTTTAATTTGTAATTTGTGTCTTAACTTCATATTTTTTGTACTGTACAATGTCACTTTTTCTATATGCCTAAAATACCTCAATAAAATCGTTTGCTAAAAAAATAAATAAAATAACGTCTAAATTTGCCAGTTGGATTTTGCCAGTTTACAAATTTAGGTATTCAGAACATTTACGTAATGTATGAAAATCCTTTAAATTTTGCTTACATAAGAAATATACAGGAATAGAATGATGCCTCTGCTATGAAATCCCTAACCGACTTCCGGTTGCGGCGATGCGGAGCTAAGCCGCACGAGTCGGCAGCTCCCGCTATTACGGACTTTCGGGCTCTCCAGAGGAGCCCCAACGGGAAATTTTTGAAGATGTTCCGTGTGGGAAGGGAAGAGGGAGGTCCCCCTTCATTGTTTATGGACCGGACCAGAAGCGAAACGGCCAAAAAAACGGCATTGGAGCAGCAGGAGAAGCGAGGGAAGAAAGACAAAATGGCGGCGGCCGGGGACAAAGTGGAGTGTGGGCCGGAGCTGCAAGATTTCATCAAGCGCTGCTTCGAGGAACTGCAGAAGGAGATGCTGGCGCCTATGCTGTCGGCGATTGAAGGACTAGGGATGACCCAGAAGGCGCACGAGGTAAAGATCCGGGAGGTGCAGAAAAAAGTCAATGAGAACAAGGACGAGATCTTGGGCCTGGCGATGAGGGTGGAGGAGCACGAGGCGCTGCACAATAGGTGGGCGGGAAGATTCGAAGACCTGGAGAACAGATCGAGGAGAAAGAATCTTCGGATCCTGGGTCTTCCTGAAGGAGTGGAGGGGGCCGTTGCCGTGGCATACGCGAGCACGATGCTTGAGTCGCTGATGGGTGCGGAGGCCCCTCCGAGGCCTCTGGAGCTGGATGGGGCACATCGGGTGCTGGCGAGGAGGCCCAAGGCTAACGAGCCGCCAAGGGCAATTGTGGTGAGGTTTCACCGTTTCACGGACAGAGAGAGGGTCTTGAAATGGGCCAAGAAAGAGCAGAGCAGCAGGTGGGACAATGCGGAGATCCGAATATACCCGGACTGGAGCACGGAGGTTGCAAAGGGGAGAACGGGTTTCAACCGGGCCAAGGCGGTGCTGCACCGGAAAGGAGTGAGATTCGGAATGCTGCAGCCAGCGCGATTGTGGGTCACATACAAGGTTCAGCACCATTATTTTGAAACGCCTGAAGAGGCGTGGACCTTTATTCAAACCAAAAAGTTGGACTCAAACTGAGGGTTTGTGAGGGTGGGGGGGCTGTTTGATGGTTGCTGTATATAGGGTGGTAATCACGCGCAGGAAATGCTACACGGGCTGTGGGAGAGAGGGGGATGGCGATGGGGGAAAAGAGACAAGGCCGCAACAGGAGCTGCGCCAGAGGGGACGGGGTAAGCTTAGGAAAGCGCGTTTTTTTTTCCCGCGCCAGGGAAGAAAGGCGGCAGGGGGAATGGAGGAATGCACACTGATTAGGCGATTCCCACACGGGGGGGGTCAATGGGACGGCGGGGGAAGCCGGGGTCAGCAGGTGTCAGCTGACTTACGGGAGTGTTATGGGGGGAGCAAAAAAGCTAGACATGGGTCTAGCGGGGAGGAGGACGGGGGGAAGGGGGGAAAAAGGATTGCTGCTGCACTGGCTGAAGGGGAATGGGACACAGAAGAGGTGGTCGGGGCGGGGGTCTCCCATCTGGGGGACTGGAGGGTGAGGGCGGGGCGGGCACGGGACTGACCTAGAAAAGGAGATGGCTAGTCGGCGGGGGGGGGGGGGGGGGAGAGGTGGAGGGTGGGAGCCCCCCCAATCCGGCTGATAACGTGGCATGTGAGGGGCCTGAATGGGCCGGTAAAGAGGGCCCGAGTGTTTGCGCACTTAAAGGGACTGAAGGCAGACGTGGTCATGCTCCAGGAGACACACTTGAAGGTGGCGGATCAGGTCAGGTTAAGAAAGGGATGGGTAGGACAGGTATTCCACTCGGGGCTGGACGCGAAGAACAGAGGGGTGGCAATATTGGTGGGGAAGCGGGTGTCGTTTGAGGCCAAGAATATCGTAGTGGATAACGGAGGGCGATATGTGATGGTGAGCGGTAAGTTGCAGGGGACGTGGGTGGTATTGGTAAATGTATACGCCCGAACTGGGATGATGCCGGATTCATGAAGCGCATGTTGGGGCGCATTCCGGACCTGGAGGTAGGAAGCTTGATAATGGGTGGGGACTTCAATACAGTGTTGGACCCAGCACTGGATCGCTCCAGATCTAGGACCGGAAAGAGGCCGGCAGCGGCCAAGGTGCTTAGGGGGTTTATGGATCAGATGGGGGGAGTGGACCTGTGGAGGTTTGCCAGGTCGCAGGCCAGGGAATTTTCATTTTTCTCCCACGTGCACAAAGCCTACTCCCGGATAGATTTTTTTTGTTCTGGGCAGGGCGCTGATCCCGAAAGTGGAGGGAATGGAGTATTCGGCCATAGCCATTTCAGATCCCGCCCCGCACTGGATGGAGCTGGAGTTGGGAGAGGAGAGGGACCAACGCCCGCTGTGGCGGTTGGATGTGGGACTGCTGGCAGATGAGGCGGTGTGTGGGAGGGTGAGGGGGTGCATTGAAAGGTATTTGGAGGCCAACGACAACGGGGAGGTGCAGGTGGGGGTGGTATGGGAGGTGCTGAAGGCGGTGGTCAGGGGAGAACTAATCTCCATCAGGGCTCATAGGGAGAAGATAGAGGGCATGGAAAGGGAGCGGTTAGTGGGGGAGATTTTAAGAGTGGACAGGAGATATGCAGAGGCCCCTGACGAGGGATTACTTGGGGAAAGGCGACGTCTCCAGATGGCGTTTGACCTGTTGACCACAGGTAAGGCAGAGGCTCAGTGGAGGAAAGCGCAGGGGGCGACCTACGAGTATGGGGAGAAGGCGAGTCGGATGCTGGCACACCAGCTCCGTAAAGGATGGCAGCGAGGGAAATAGGTGGAGTTAAGGATGGAAGGGGAGCTATGGTGCGGAGTGCGACGAAAATAAATGAGGCATTCAAGGCCTTCTATGAGGAGCTCTACAGGTCCCAGCCCCCAGCGGGGGAAGAGAGGATGAGACAATTCCTAGATCAACTGAGATTCTCGAGGGTGGAGGAGCAAGAGGTGGCTGGTTTGGGGGCACCAATTGGGTTGGAGGAGCTGAGCAAAGGTCTGGGGAATATGCAGGCAGGGAAGGCCCCGGGACCGGACGGGTTTCCGGTGGAGTTCTACAGGAAGTACATAGACCTGTTGGCCCCGCTGCTAGTGAGGACCTTTAATGAGGCAAGGGAGGGAGGGACCCTGCCCCCGACAATGTCGGAGGCGACGATTTCTTTGATTCTAAAGCGGGACAAGGACCCACTGCAATGTGGATCGTACAGGCCGATCTCGCTCCTCAACGTGGATGCTAAGGTGCTGGGAAAAGTGCTGGCTACGAGGATCGAGGACTGTGTCCCGGGGGTGATTCACGAGGACCAGACGGGATTTGTAAAGGGCAGGCAACTAAACACCAATGTGCGGCGGCTCTTAAACGTGATAATGATGCCATCGGTGGAGGGAGAGCCGGAGATAGAGGCGGAGTGGCAGCTATGGTCACGGAGAAGGCCTTTGACCGAGTAGAGTGGGAGTACCTCTGGGAAGTGCTGCGTAGGTTTGGGTTCAGGGAAGGGTTTATTAGCTGGGTTAAGCTCCTTTACAGAGCCCCGGTGGCGAGTGTGGTTACAAATCGGCGGAGGTCGGAGTATTTTCGTCTGTACCGTGGGACGAGACAGGGGTGCCCCCTGTCCCCTCTGTTGTTTGCATTAGCAATTGAACCCTTGGCCATATCATTAAGGGAGTCTAGGAAATGGAGGGGGGTGGTCCGAGGGGGAGAGGAGCATCGAGTGTCGCTTTATGCGGATGACCTGTTGCTGTATGTGGCGGATGCAGTGGAGGGGATGGTGGAGGTCATGCAGACTCTAAGGGAGTTTGGGGATTTTTCGGGCTTTCAGCTTAATGTAGGGAAGAGTGAGCTCTTTGTAGTACAGGCAGGAGACCAGGAAAGGGGGATAGACGATCTACCGCTGAGGAGGGCGGAAAGGAGCTTTCGGTACCTGGGGATCCAGATAGCCAGGAGTTGGGGGACCCTACATAAACTGAATCTGACGAGACTGGTGGAGCAGATGGAGGAGGACTTCAAAAGATGGGACATGTTACCGCTCTCGCTAGCGGGTAGAGTGCAGTCAGTCAAAATGGTGGTCCTTCCAAGGTTTCTCTTTGTGTTTCTGTGCCTTCCCATCGTGATCACCAAGGCCTTTTTTAAGAGAGTAGGCAGGAGCATTATGGGGTTTGTGTGGGCGAATAAGACCCCGAGGGTAAGGAGAGGGTTTTTGGAGCGCAGTAGGGACCGAGGAGGATTGGCGCTACCGAATTTGGGGAGCTACTACTGGGCAGCAAATGTGGCGATGATCCGTAAGTGGGTGATGGAGGGAGAGGGGGCGGCATGGAAGAGGTTGGAGATGGCGTCCTGCAAAGGAACGAGTCTGGGGGTGCTGGTGATGGCACCGCTGCCGCTCTCGGCGTCAAGGTACACCACGAGTCCGGTGGTGGCGGCAACGCGAAAGATCTGGGGCCAGTGGAGACGGCACAGGGGTGCAATGGGAGCCTCGGTGTGGTCCCCGATCAGGGGTAACCACCGGTTTGTCACGGGGAGGATGGACGGGAGGTTTCAGAGCTGGCATCGAGCAGGGATTAGAAGAATGGGGGACCTGTTTATTGATGAGACGTTTGCGAGCCTAGGGGCACTAGAGGAGAAGTTTGGGATCGCCCCCGGGAAATGCTTTCAGATACATGCAGGTGAGGGCGTTTGCGAGGCGGCAGGTGAGGGAATTCCCGTTGCTCCGGGCACAGGAAATTCAAGACAGGATGATCTCGGGTGTATGGGTGGGAGAGGGCAAGGTGTCGGCAATATATCAGGAGATGAAAGAAGAGAGGGAGGCGTTGGTAGAGGAGCTGAAGGGTAAATGGGAGGAGGAGCTGGGGGAGGAGTTTGAGGAGGGGCTATGGGCTGATGCCCTAGGGAGGGTTAATTCTTCCTCCTTGTGTGCCAGGCTCAGCCTGATACAATTTAAGGTGGTTCACAGAGCGCACATGACGGGGGCGAGGCTGAGTAGGTTCTTTGGGGTAGAGGACAGATGTGGGAGGTGCTCAGGAAGTCCGGCGAACCATGTCCATATGTTTTGGTCATGCCCGACACTGGAGGGGTTCTGGAGAGGAGTGGCGGAAGCAATATCTCAGGTGGTGCAAGTCCGGGTCAAGCCAAGCTGGGGGCTAGCAATATTTGGAGCAGTGGATGAGCCGGGAGTGCAGGAGGCGAAAGAGGCCGGCATTCTGGCCTTTGCGCCCCTAGTAGCCCGGCGAAGGATCTTGCTAATGTGGAAGGAGGCGAAGCCCCCCAGCGTGGAGGCCTGGATAAATGACATGGCTGGGTTCATAAAGCTGGAGAGGATAAAGTTTGCCTTGAGAGGGTCTGCGCAGGGGTTCTACAGGCGGTGGCAACCGTTCCTAAACTATCTCGCGGAGCGTTAGATGAAGGTCGGTCAGCAGCAGCAGCAACCCAGGGGGGGGGGGAGGGGGGGGATGGATGTCCCGGGAAAGGGGGGGGGAGGGAGGTGGGGGGGGGGGGGGGGGGGGGGGGGGGAGAGGTGGGGGGGGGGGGGGCGGGGAGGGGAGGGCGGGGAGGGGGGTCTGCCTGGGGGGTATTTGAGCAAGAGAACACGTGAAAGATCTGGAAAACTGGCATGGACGGGAGGAATTCAGTGTACAAAGCTCTGTAACATATCGTTTTACCATGTTTATATCTTGCTATGTGCGTTATCTTTCTATTTTGTTACTGTTTTTGTTTGTAAGGGTGAAAAATTGTGTTAAAAAACTTCAATAAATATATTTTTTTAAAAAATGAAATCCCTAACCCATAGTTTTCTCAACTGCGGGCTAGATTTCTCTAAAGTTATCCTTACCAGCCTCCCTTTGCCATCCTGCAAAAATTCGAACTTGTCTAGAATGCTATGGTCCACATCCTCACCCAGACAAGAGCCCACAGTGACTTGACATACTCGCCAAAATTCCATTGTATTTCCCAGACTGACCAATCGGTCTCTAAACACAGCCTCTATTCTCTCAACAACAAATTAATCCTCATTTTCATCCATTTTATTCCTTCAGAAACTCCCTACTTCGACGCTTGTGATATCTTCTGGCTTTCAAATGCTTCAAAAGACTATGGGCTGGATTCTCCGTTTGGACGAAGTCCCCACACCGGTGTGAAAACGGTGATGGTTTATGCCAGGAAAACTGGCGTAAAACGGCCACAGATTCCCCGCTTTGCTGGCGGCTAGCAGGGAGGCAGCATAGAGCTCGCAGCTCTAGCTGCCGATACAGCCCTGAGCATTTCCAGTTCTGTGGCCGCGCATACGCACTGCGGCGGCCTGCAGCGGCCGCGCCATGCTTCATGGCGGACTCAGCCCGCGGACCCGGACAGTAAAAGTAGTGTCCCCCTTTGGCCGCTCGCGCGTCCCGGACTGCCCGCCCACAATGCCCCCAGCCCAGAATGAAGCCCCCCTGAATGCGGATCGGCCCTCCCCCGACTGTGGCGGTGCCAGACTGTGTCCGCAGCATCCATGCGAGGTTTCCGAACGGTGTGAGCACACATAACCCACGCCGTCGGGAACCCAGCCGGTCAGGGATGGAGCATCGCGGAGCAGGCCTCAGACAATGGCCTCAGGCTGTAGATACGTGGCACGGTGCTTTTCAGGCGGGGGGAGAATCCGAAAACAGCGCCGCTGCCGATTTCAGCGTCAAAACGGATTCTTCACTCTGTCGCCAAACGCAATTTCGGCATCGGAGGTGGAGAATCCAGCCCTATTGGCGAAATCCTCCTTTTCTGAGACTAAATGCAGTGCCGGGCAACTTCAGTGGCGCCTTTACCACTGACCAAACCAGAGTCTGCACTTGGAACTGAGATAATTATGCATGAGTGGGTTCCCCTCCGAATGTCCTGGTGGGCCAGCAGCTGATGTCTCCCCCTGCCATCAGCTAGCAGATTTGAAGGTCCCGGTGCCATATTTAAACACCAGTCCGACACAGTCATATCACTCTCTCCAGCTCACCTATCTTCACCAGATCATGCAGGTTCTCTAAAACACAGAGCAAAAACGCTAGAAATCTCAAAAAGAAATCTATTCTTGATTGAACTAACGTCCCCCGAGCCCAGCACCTGCTAGGTGCCCATGCCCACAAAGACTTCTACCTCCCACATCAGAAGTCTCTGTGCATTCCCTTCCAATATGTGGTATCCTTTTGACCTCCTTGTTTGTGAGATTTGCATGCAGCCTTGTCGGGGTCCAGCTTTCCTACCCTTGGTCTTCCCTAAGCCTTCCATTGTTTTCTTCATCCACTTCCTTATCCCTCTGCTCGTATCGTCCCGTCCCACCCCAATCTCTCACCCTCTGCTCGTGCTCGTCCCCCCATCTCTCTCCCTCTGTTCATGTGCCCCCCCCCCCCCCATCTCCTCGCACAACCCTCCTTCCACATTGTCCTCCTTTTCTTTGTCAGGCCACCCCCTGTCGAGTTTCGGACCTTTGTCACGATGGCTGCGTGAGTCCTGCAGCACAGTTTTATCCAGGTAGACAGTGGTGTGTGTTTCCAAAGGGAAGAAGACCCCTATACTCTGCAATCCCATGCACTGTACAGATCTGACTCAGCAGCACAGGAAGCTACATTGATCCAGCAGCATTGTGCCCAGCATGGAGATGGAGGGCAGGAACCGGTCTGCTGGTTTTGGCACATTAGGAGCAGCGCAGTATAGCAGAAAGGCTTTGGTGCACTCACCTGAAAGTCTCTTGTGAACTAAAGACTGGTTTGTGTATGTCACTCTTTAGCAATCAGGGGCGAGATTCTCCGACCCCCCGCCGGGTCGGAGAATCGCCGGGGGCTGGCGTAAATCCCGTCCCCGCCGGTTGCCGAATTCTGCACGAACGGAGATTCGGCGGGGGCGGGAATCGCGCCGCTTGGCGGGCCCCCCCCCGCGATTCTCCGGCCCGGATGGGCCGAAGTCCTGCCGCTAAAATGCCTGTCCTGCCGGCGTAGATTAAACCACCTACCTTACTGGCGCGACAAGGCGGCGCGGGCGGGCTCCGGGGTCCTGGGGGGGGTTGCGCGGGGCGATCTGGCCCCGGGCGGTGCCCCCACGGTGGCCTGGCCCATGATCGGGGCCCACCGATCCACGGGAGGGCCTGTGCCGTGGGGGCACTCTTTCCCTTCCGCCTGCGCCACGGTCTCCACCATGGCGGAGGCGGAAGAGACTCCCTCCACTGCGCATGCGCGGGAATGCCGTCAGCGGCCACTGACGCTCCCGCGCATGCGCCGCCCGGAGATGTAATTTCCGCGCCAGCTGGCGGGGCACCAAAGGCCTTTTCCACCAGCTGGCGGGGCGGAAATTCGTCCGGCGCGGCCCTAGCCCCTTAAGGTTGTGGCTCAACCCCCAAAGATGCGGAGCATTCCGCACCTTTGGGGCGGCGCGATGCCCGACTGATTTGCGCCGTTTTGGGCGCCAGTCGGCGGACATCGCAACGTTTCCAGAGAATTTTGCCCCAGATTTTAGACCGATGAATTTTACGCTGGTGTGACACAAGATTGGGAAGCCTGACATGGCGCTGGTAGACAGCTGTTTTAATGAGCATACATGAGATGCCAATGGCATTCACCCCACCAGCCAGCAGGAAGACTGACCCTCCATTAACCTGGGAGAATAGCAACATGATTTTACGCCAGCTGGTTTCTGACTTTTTGGCTCCCACTGGATTCTATGCTCCAGCCCACCCCAAACCTGACACAGGTGGGATGGGAGAATTCTGTCCTATAGCTTTGTGAAGTGCTCTGGTTTACACTGGACACAGATGTTAAAAAAATATATAAGCTACTGTTCAGGCTCTAAAGTAAGTTCGTTTGGAATCGCCCTAATATTTTCAAAAATAGCTTCTTGCATCTGTTTCCAAGAGAATGGGAACTGAGCCACCCTAAGATGCGACCCCTGGGCTGAGAGCTTTATTACAATGCCACCCTTGCATTTTTCTCTTTTCCCTCTTTTGTGAGGGCCACGAAGTATCCAGCATGAGTTTCAAGGATACAAGAAACAACATTTATTTACAATAACATATATATACATAACAGCAGCAACCTCACTTGCTGCACACTCCTTCCTGCTAGTTCCAAACTGGCCAGCTTTATTTACACAGGGAGTCTGCTAATGATTTCTCCGCCCCCCCTCATTGGGGAAGCTCATACTCCCACAGGATTGTGGGATTGTCCTTAGTCCCCAGCCAATGGTAAGCAGGCAGGTTATAACATCCCTCCCCCCCCGAAGTCCAAGGAATCCACCGAAGACCCTGGAGAAGGAGGGCGTCGGACTCGTTTTGCCGCAGGCCGGACACCATTTGCATGAGGCGCTGGATCGGGCAGCGTGTAACGAGACGGAGACCGGCGCTTCCGTGATGAACGCCGTAACGGTTGTACATCCACAGCCGGTGGGCCCGAGGATTCCCCCTCTGATACGTCCTGTGTCTCCATCTCGGAGTCACAGTCTGCTGCCTCTGTCATCTCGGCGTCTCTATCTCCGCGTGGTTCTGTAACGACCTGCGCAGGCTTTGAGTGAGGCACCAGAGGAAGATTGTGAGGACTACTTTCCATTATCTCTGGTCTCTGTGGCTGTAGAAATGATCTCCAGGGGCGGGGAATCTTTGGAAGGGATAGCCTTCTGGACCGAACGTGGTCTACATGTTTGTGCTGGAGACGACCCTGGGCTTGCACCTGGTAAGATATAGGGCCCGTTTGGCGAAAGATTACGCCAGGGACCCAATGGGCACCCCCAGCAAAATTGCGAACGAACACTGGGTCACCGGGCGCAAACTGCCGAATCGGCCGATGCCGAGAAAAACCCTGTCCCTGCCGTTCTTGTGTGCGGCGTACTTTAGCGGCAATGTCCGGGAAATCCATACTAAGGCGGGTGCGAAGTCTCCGGCCCATTAGGAGTTCTGCGGGAGGTACCCCAGTCACCGCATGGGCTGTGGTTCTATACGAAAACAAAAAGCGAGCCAGTCTCGTGTCCATTGACCTGGAAGACTGTTTTTTTAGGCCTCGTTTGAATGTCTGCACTGCGCGTTCCGCCAACCCAGTTGAAGCCGGGTGGTAAGGGGCAGTGCGGATATGGCGTATGCCGTTCATCTTCATGAATCTCGCAAACACCTCACTGGTGAATGGAGTGCCGTTATCCGTGACCAGCACCTCGGGGAGGCCATGTGCACTAAAAGACAAACACATCTTCTCAATTGTTGCGCAGGACGTTGTGCCGAGCATCTTATGCACCTCTAGTCATTTAGACTGGGCATCGATTAATAAAAGGAACATGGATCCTTGAAAAGGGCCTGCGAAATCTGCATGCAAGCGCGCTCAAGGCCGCCCTGGCCATTCCCAGTGTTGTAGGGGCGCGGCCGGCGGAAGCTTCTGATGCTCCTGGCAAATGGAGCAGCTTTGGGCCACCTTCTCAATGTCGGCGTCGAGGCCTGGCCACCAAACATAACTCCGGGCCAACATTTTAATTTTGGTCACACCTGGATGCCCATTGTGCAAGTCTGTTAGTATCAGCTCCTGGCCTTTTTCTGGGACAATCACACGCGTCCCCCACAAGAGGATGCCGTCTTCCACGCTGAATTCTGACAGCTTGGAGGAAAATGCCCGCAACTTGCCTGGGAGCTGTCTATGCTGCCCACCATACAGGACTATGTGCCACACCTTTGACAGGACTGGCTCCGTCAGGGTCCACTCACGGATCTGTGATGCTGTGACAGGCAAGGTGTCCATAAAATTTAGGGTTGCAACCACCTCACCGGTCATGGGGGTCGACATGGGGCCCGTCGATAAAGGCAATCGGCTCAGTGCGCCGGCATTCGCTATCTGCGTTGCTGGTTTGTGCTCCAGAGAATACTCGTATGCAGCGAGCAACAAAGCCCAGCGCTGGATCCGTGCGGAAGCAATGGGCGGTATTGGCTTATCCTCTCTGAAAAGTCCCAGCAGAGGCTTATGGTCAGTCACGATAGTGAAGTGGCGGCCATACACGAACTGGTGGAAACGTTTCACCGCAAAGACCACTGCCAGGCCCTCCTTCTCGATCTGCGCGTACTTTTTCTCCGCTGCAGTCAATGTGCGGGAGGCGAAAGCTATCGGCTGCTCGGCCCCGTTCTCCATCTTGTGGGACAGGATTGTGTGACGAGCAAAGGCTTTCCAGGATCATAGTGGGTTAGTAACCCAGACGACGACAATTGTTGTTTTACCCGCCGGAAAGTGGTTTCTTTAATAGTTTACGAGGCCAAGAAAAGAACGAAGATGCGTAGTGTCAGTCGGGGCGGGGGCCTGTTGAATCGTGCGCACCTTCTCTGCAACGGGGCGCAAACCTTCGCAGTCCACCCGATAACCCAGGTAGACTACTTCCTTCGCCTGAAAGACGCACTTTGTGCGACGTAAACGGACTCCAGCCTCTGAAAAGCATCTAAGGACAGCCTCCAGATTTTCCAAATGTTCCTGCTCCGACGTCCCTGTGATCAAAACGTCATCTAAGTAGACAGCGACACGTGGTAAACCCCTCAAAATGACCTCCATAACGTGTTGAAAAATAGCGCAGGCAGAGGATACTCCAAAGGGCAACCGTGTATATTCATACAGGCCCTGGTGTGTATTAATCGTTACATATGGTCGGGAGGCAGGGTCCAGCTCCAACTGTAAGTAGGCGTGACTCATATTTAATTTTGTGAATGAGAGTCCCCCTGCAAGCTTCGCGTAGAGATCCTCTATGCGAGGCATTGGATATCGGTCGAGTCGGGAAGCCGTATTCACTGTAAGTTTATAGTCACCGCACAAGCGAACTGTGGCATCTGGCTTTATTACAGGTGCAATTGGTGCTGCCCAGTCAGCGAAACGGACGGGCCTGATAATACCCAAAGTTTCCAAATGAGTGAGCTCCCCTTCTACCTTCTCGAGCAAGGCGTAAGGCACCGGGCGCGCCCGGAAACAGCGCGGCGTGGCTCCTGGTTCGACTTGGATACGGGCTATGGCCCCTTTTATTTTCCCCAAACCGGGCTGGAATACATCTGGGTATCGTCCTAGCACCTCAGTCAACCCTCCAGAAACTGTTTGGAGGATGTGCTGCCACATTTGTGCAAGCGCAAATGGTGCAACCAGTCTCGACCCAACAGGCTGGGCCCATGGCCGCGCACCACGATAAGTGGGAAACGCCCCTCCTGGCGTCCATAAACACCAGGGGTCATCGTAGTTCCTGTGATGTCCAATGGTTCCCCCGTGTATGTGGCCAGCCTGGCCTGTGTATCGGTTAATGTAAGGGTCTGTATACCCTGCTTGATGCGGTCGAATGTCCTCTGGGCGATCACGGAGACCGCTGCGCTAGTGTCCAACTCCATCTCGAGCGGGACGACCATTGACCCGTACTGTCACCTTAATGGGGGCCACACGGGGAGCTGCCACACAATGCAGCTGCAGGCAGTCGTCCTCCGTCTCCACGTCCTCAGGAGTAGGCGCCGCAGTTTCATCCACATGGTAGGTACGGCCCCTGGGCTGGTCCCAGTTTCGGTCGGAACGACGGCACCTCTGGCGCCCCCAGGACCGGCGTCCGCGACGGGGTCGGCGCCTAGAAGTCTGACACGGACATGGCTCCTCATCCATTGGTTCTGGAGAAGGCTCCCTTCGGGGAGGAATGTCCGACGGCAACTGGCGTCGATCCGGACGTCGTCTCGCCCAAGGTACCGCAGGAGTGCGGGGGGACATTTTCGGACGGAAGGGGTTGCGCCCCAAGGCATGCACTTCCATTCCCTGTATCTCCTGCACTCCTCGTTCTGCACGCTCTCGGGACAATACTATTTGAATGGCCTGTTGAAAAGTCAATGACTTTCTCTGGGTGGCCGCATTGTTAATACCGCAAACCAAATGGTCGCATAACATTTCTGACAAGGTCTCACCAAAGTCACAGTACTCCGCAATCCTGCGTAGCCTGGATAGAAAATTGGCAAGGGATTCTCCTGGGGTCCTCTCAAACGTTCCTCAAACGTTTTGGTGTCCGGCGCAGCTGGGTACGTAAGGCTCCTAATCACCCCAAACGGATACAGGCTGCAGGCGGTGAGCAATATGACCACCTGCCGCTCGTTTTCAGTGATATTGTTTGCCCGGAAATAGTAACGCATCCGTTGTGTGTACTGGTTCCAGCTTTCCAGTGCAGCATCAAACACATCCAAACGCCCGTACAGAGGCATGGTGTGATAGAAAACAACTTCCAACCTGTATCCAACAAAAATCCAGGGAGGTGGCTTCAGCAGTGTAGACAGCTATTCACTTTAACCCTCGTCGCCAGTTTTGTGAGGGCCACGAAGAATCCAGCACGAGTTTCAAGGATACAAGAAATAACATTTATTTACAATAACAAATATATACACAACAGCAGCAACCTCACTTGCTGCTTATTCCTTCCTGCTAGTTCCAAACTGGCCAGCTTTATTTATACAGGGAGTCTGCTAATGATTTCTCCGCCCCCCCCTCACTGGGGAAGCTCATACTCCCACAGGATTGTGGGATTATCCTTAGTCCCCAGCCAATGGTAAGCAGGCAGGTTATAACACCCTCGCTCTGGGATAGTAAGCATCCATGGGCTAGGTTCTCCCTAGCCTGACGCTGAAATCGTGATTGGCGATCGGGCGGAGAATGGATTCCGACATCAGAATCGGGGCCTTCGCCGGTCCACCATGCTTCACCCCCTCCAAACCTGCGTCATTGTGACCCGCGCCGCGAGTCTTTTCAACACTGTTGCCGCGTCAACGGCCGGCCCACAATGCTCCGGCCCTGATGGGCCGAGTTCCCGACGGCCACATGTGCTCCCAGTGGTCAGGAACCCGACGTGCCGGCTGCGGACAGTGTCCCAGCACCGCCACATTCCACCAGGATCCATTCCGCTGGCCACGGGGGGCTTCTGCTAGGGCTGTGGTGACTGATGGGAGGGTGTCCAGGGGGTGGGCTGAAGGGTCGTGGTTGGCGGGTTAGGGTTCGAGCATGGCCGGAGCGGTTTTAAGGCACGACCGGTGCAGGTCGTCAGCCCTGCAAATGCGGGGCCCGGGACCCTGCCATTCTCTGGCCATTTGCGGCGTGATCCACGAGGGTTTCACGTAGCGCCGGTGCTAACCCCTCACGGTACAGGAATTGGTGAGGGTTTCGCGCCGATTTTCCTGTCGTGAACCTCCCGCGTACGCCTCAGGAATGGAGAATCCAGCCATATGTTTGATGGTGATGGTGACCTTGGGGATTGAGCGTGTGGGATAAGTGGGGCTGGATTCTCAGATCCCTGATGCCGAAATCACATTTGGCGACGGGGCGGAGAATCCCAGATGATGACGATATCGGGGGCGGCGCCCCCTGAAAAGCAGCCCCCTAGGAGTACGCCACATGCTGTATTCACGTCCTATGCTGCCCGGCTGCCAGCCCCCGTCGGAGCACGGAATTGGTGGTTGTTTTGCGCCAGTTCTCCTGGCGTAAAACACCATTGTATTCACGCCGGCGTGGGGACTTAGTCTCCCAAACGGAGAATCCAGCCCGTGAACACCATCTCAGTAACACAGCATAACACTATCCACGTTTCAACCTAATTCAGCATGTCTGAAGTCACCTCATTAAAGTATTTAACGATTTGTCTTTTAACTTAAGCATTCTTACATCGATATTAGTTGCATACAATGTTTTTACCAAGTTAGAATTTGCTCTCAGGTTACAAGTACAACTTAAAATTCTTTTCCTTGGGCGAGGGCCTGGAATACATGGTCCCGATCTTTTCCTTTGTCGCCATCTTTTCAAAATCTACTTGCAAAGATAGTGAACAGTTGTCAATGTGGTAACTGTTGCTTTCTGAATCCCTGTTGAGCTCTCGTTCAGCAGTCCTCATTTATGGTGTTCATGAGAGATGAACTCAAAATATATAACACGGCTCTGATCCAACTTGATCTTTGGATTAACATTATCCTCAGTTCATCTGTGCGCATCAGTGTCATGCTGGCCTGGCAAATAGATAGTTATTTCAATCCTTGCAAGGACATTTGATGCTTTCGCAAACTTGTTTATTATTTGAGGCAAACAATTTAAGGAATCAATCCTACAGGGCTCAACCCCTCTATACTTAGCCATTAAAATCAGGCAGTAAATAAAGGTACACATGCAGACTTGTCCATCTGGCTATTGGAAGCACACAATGGGCAAGCCGATGACCCATATTCCCAGACCCACTGACCTAGTTATGGAGATACAAGCAGAATGCAAATCTACATACAGATGGACATAGTGCTTGTATGAAGTAAGAGACGATAAACAAATATTTGTAAGGCAATAGATTGTTGACATCTGTGTCTTTCAATCCCAACTGAAACATTAAACCCTTAAGGTGCAGATTCCATTTTACAGGCAGGATTTTCCCAACCCCGTGGCATGTTTTGTGGCGGAAGAGGCAGCCCACCATTGGCTGGTGGCGCGATCTTCCGGGTCTGCCACTGTCAATGGGGTTTCTTGTTGTTCGCACCCTCTGCCGCTGGGGAAGCCGCAGCAGGGGCTGAACGATCTCACCAGCGCGAATGGCTGGATAATCCGGCCCTACCATTTTCATTGTGGTGGTTACTGTGGCAGCCTCACTTTAGTGGCCCACTTAGAGAAAGAAAACTGCGACTAACAGTGGAAATCTGCAAATAAGAATTCTTAAAACTCATTCCCTGAATGTGGACATTGCTGTTATTTGTTGTCCATCTCGAATGCTTTTTGATACAAATGAGTATCTTACTATATTATACCAAAGGGAAAATGAACACATTCATCTGATTTCTGTGCGAGGTTCAAACACATGGGGCGGGATTCTCCATCCTGCCAGACCTGTTTTCCGGCACGGCGCTCCCCCGTCGACAGCGGGA